>NW_006775603.1:3742753-3792759 GCF_000442215.2 Lipotes vexillifer
GGAAAGTATTGTTAAGCTTTTTAAATGTTGAATATAAAGGTCATACCACTGAGGGATTTTTCAGTTGTGAGTAAACACATTCAGAAAAAATAATGTTCCAAGTCACTCTTAATGCAGCAAATGTAGTTTTAAACTGACTGCCTCAATGTTTGAGTATCTTAATTTGGCATGAGTAATGGCCATTGCTGGAAATAACATCATTAGACTCCAAATGTTAGAAGGACTTTATTAAAACTTATTAATAAGTCTGTGTAAAAAATAAGGATAGTTGAATTATGTGACTTCAGATTTATTCTACATTGTCAGTACCTTGGGAAAGAAACATATTCCTGATTAATAAGAAATGAAAGCAGTTATCTTTGCTGGTGGAGAATCTGAATTTAAGTTTGGGACGCTTAGACCATATACTACTTGCCAAAGGCATTGGGAATTTTGTTTTATATTTCCTCTCTATCCTCCTTGCCAAAAGGCAAAGATGCTACCATTCTTTTTGTACATATCACCTCCTGCCTGGACGGTGCCTCTTTTTCATCAGGTGTGCTCTTCATCAACCCTTAGGATGCGTCATTGTGATTCTCTCAGCTTTACAGCTGAGAAAGCATAAGCATAGAAGGTTCAGTGACTTGTCTAAGATGACTGAACAAGTTACTGACAGGGGAGAAATTAGAATTTACTTCTGAATGGAGTGACTTGGTGACTTTCAAAGAAGGTTTTACTTTTTTCCTGACTCGATAAATTTGGAATTAGTGTAGGGGTTGGCAAGAAGACTACCAACTGAAGTTAGTAGAATATAGAAAAATCATTGCTATCTTGTTGTAACCAAAAATGCTTCAGAATCATATCAACCTGAATGTTAAAAGAAATGTCATTCTATATTGCATTACATATCAATTAAAGAGTAAGTGCACTACCAACAGTTGCCCTCTTCATGAAGCAGATACAGTGATAAATAGAATTTTAAATATTTTAAAATATTTTTAGCATAGTGATGTAATTCCAGAGATTAAACTATCCTACAAACAATAAGGCATTAAAAAATTTATCATAGTCTATTGAAATCTAGAAGAGAAGTCTAGTAAGAAATGAAATTACCTGAAAAAGTCAAAAGAAATAAAAAGTTTAAATTCTAAAATCATAGAAGAAAAAAACACTTTGCTTTTATCTTAAAACCAGAACTTTCTAAAAGTTTTTTAATAGAATGATTTGACATTTTCTCCTTCATTCTCTCATTTTTAGCCTCTTATACATACATTGAGACAAGTAATATGTCTTTTTAACTTTTCAATATTTCCAAGAGTGTGGTTGGACATTATTTATTTTGTTAATTTCCTCTTTCTTAGGGTGTAATTGACATATAAAAATTGTAAGATATTTAAAGTATACATTGTAGTGATTGGATGCACATATACACAGTGAAAGGATTTTTCTCATGTAGTTAAATAACACATTCATCTCCTCACATATTTATCTTTTTTTATGAGAACAGTTAAGTTCTACTCTCCTAGAAAATTACAGGTGTACTACACAGTGTACAGTATAGTCGTCCTATTTTACATTGATCCTCAGACTTTATCCATCATATAGCTGAAATTTTGTACCATTTTACCATACTCTCTCCGTATTTCTCCCAACTCCCTGACCCTGACCACCACTTTTCTCCTGTTTCTGTGAGTTTTGACTTTTTTTTTTTAAAGATTCTGCTTATAAGCAATACCATACAGTATTTGCCTTTATCTGTCTAGCTTATTTCACTTAGCATAATGTTCTCAAAGTCTATCCATGTTGTTACAAATGGCAGGATTTTCTTTTTCTCTTGATTAAATATTATATTGTATATGGTATATCTGTATCTATATCTGTCTCCTCTATCTGTTCATCCACAGACAGACACTTGGGTTGTTTACATATCTTGGCTATTGTGAATAATGCTGCAATGAACATGGGAGTACAAATATCACTTCAGTACCACGTTTTCCTTTCCTTTGAATAAACATACCCCAAAGTGGAATTGCTGGATCAAATGCTGGTTCTATTTTTAATTTTTTGAGGCACCTCCATACTGTTTTCCATACTGGCTGCACCAATTTACATTCCTACCAAGAGTGCACAGGGTTTCCCTTTTGTCCACATTTTCCCCAACACATGTTATCTCTTGTAATTTTGATGACAGCTGTTCTAACAGGTATGAGGTGATATCTCATTGTGGCTTTGATTTGCATTTCTTTGATGATTAGTGATGCTGAACACCTTTTCATGTAGCTGTTGGTCATTTGTATGTCTTCTTTAGAAAAATGTCTATTTAAATCCTCTTCCCTTTTCTTTAAATCAGATTGGTTCAGCCTCTGAACCAAGTCCTGGGGGTATAGCCACAGCAAGTCTTCATTAGCCAGTTAAGAGCTGTTTCTTTGTTACATTCTTACTGGCCTCATGGATGCAAGCTTCATTGTCTTTCAGAGCTTGTTTTTTTGGGGGTTTGCCCCATACATGGAAGTCTTAAAAGTCGGGTTGCCAGTTGTTGAGTTCAAACCCTTCACTCTTCAGGGAGAAGCCGGGAATTCTGATTGTATGTCACTGTGCCAGGTGTGGGATTTATGGTGAGAGTGTGTCTCAGCCTTTCCTACCCATTTCAACATGGCTGTTTTCTTGTTTGCTTGTTGTTTGCTGAGGAGTTGCTCAGCAAGTTTCTGGATTTCTTTCAGGGGGAATTGTTCCATGTGTAGCTGTAGATTTGGTGTACCTATGGGAGGGGCGAGCATAGTTACTCTCTTTGTTGCCACGTTGGAATGAAATACCCACTATGTCTCTGATTGTTACTTAATATTGGGATAATGTTCCTTGCTCTGTGTTATGATCCATGTAGCTAAAAACAGTTCAATATTACATTCTTATGGTTCGATATGTTAATGAGTTTTGAGATATACTTTAATACTGTATTTACATTTAAGATGTAGATTTATCATTCCTTTTTGTTTTTATTTTTTGGCTATTTCTGTGAAATAGAAGAGTTTTGTGAACCATAGTCAAAAGAGTTACATGGAATCATAATACCTTTATCACACAAGGTTCTACCCCTCTCTCCATGGTCTTGCATTGCTGAGATTATTAGTGTTGATAAAACAGTTCTGGATTTTCCACACTATGATTTTCTATTCATAGGTCCTTCACTTACCCTCAGAATTGTAAGAAAAGCTTAGAAAAAGTGATGATAAATTTGATACCTTACCCAATTTCAAACTTAGTATTTCTTGTACCTTTTTCCCCACACAGAAAAATATAATGCATTTGACTTAAAACAACTGACAGCCTTGAATGGTTCACTCTAAATTTTAAATAATTTTACTAAAAGAATTAAATTCTGAGTGTTATATTTGTCCAAGGGAGTTAATAAACAACAATCAAAGACGTTCTTTTGGATAATAAAGTTTTAAGACTTTTTGATTTCAAGAGAAGATAAATGTCATATGTATTCACTGAAGTTTCTTGCTTGTGTTAGCTACAGGCTGCCCTTGTAACTCATTTGCAGTATAAACTCCTTTCAGATAGGATCATGAAAGAGCCCCGTTTATGCTTCTCTCATCTACAGCAGTCACCTTTTGAATTCACATTCTTAATTTACAACATGCTGCTTCTTTTAATCCTTTGCTGCTATAATGATGCCATCATCTTCTGAGCCTATTAAGGTCCCACATAGGTTTATATGTGTTGCAGTGACATCTTTATCTTTCAGAGCAGTTTGGAAACCTGCAGGGGTGTGGAATTACTACAGATGGACTGTTATGCAAAACTTAGTATATCAAGCCTTCCCCAAACTGAAAAGGGAAAGTATTCTGGAATGTAAAAGAGACATATGTTCCAGCCAGATATGTTGGTTTATGGAGGTCAGATCTGCACATTAATTGCTTTCTATTAACAGCTTAGAGGTAGCTGACCATAAGGACTTATTTATGACTTTAAGAGGTCTCAAAGAAGAACCGTGCTGGTAATTTACTTGATTATAAACCTTCTATTCTTGAAGGAGGTAACACAGAGATCAGAATCAGCCAATGCTTGATTGAAATTGGAATATAAATGAAAGAAAATGGATAATTATAATACTGAGCAGACTGGAAAACAAACCATGAAATCAAAGAGTAGCACATCCAAAGAAACCACTAACCCTGAATCATGATCTTCTAAATGGAATAATCTGATCTTTCAAAGTAAACAATGAGAAAAGTGACCTAGATTCCACAACTCTCAATTTATAAATACCCTTTCCAATTATAACTATCTTTTTTATCCTTAGTATATTATTCATTAAAAAGATTATTTATTTTCAGAAGTTCTAACTTACAGGATTAATTGAATTAGGAACTGAAAAGTGGAAATGCCACCCATGACCAGTATATAGTTTACAGTGGAGCATGAAGACTCAAGTATATAAACAGCTCAAAAGTAATTAGGGGAAATAATGGCAGGACAGAAAGAAGATTGAGTTTCATGGCGCCATACTAGTAGTTCTAGTACTAATTCATTAGGTAAGCCAATAATAAAACATTCTTTTTATTATCACTGACACATCCATTTTTAACAAACATAGTACAGCAAGCAAAAAACACAGAGTAGGTGTGCAAAGGAGCCCAGAGAGAAGAAATGTTCAATCTTACAAAAATTATATTTGTGTCTGTGTATTTGTCATTGACGTCTAACTTACTGGACAAATTACTTTTCCAGGGTCAAATAAGGAAATTGTAAAGGAAGCACAGAATTTATTGCCCTCAAATTTCCCATCTGTTGCCTAGCTACTGAATCTTTTTGTATTTGTAATAGCTTAAATTCAAGTATTCTATAGTGTAAAAATTAGAATCGGAGCATTTCTTTCTTTTAAATTCTGTGAGATAAAACACAAGTATCTGCTACCAGGATTGATTATTGTAATAGAAAGTTGTTCTGGGGTTAACATATTAGACATAATTTGTTAAATCCTAAGAAAAAAGATATTTTTTAGTTTTGTGAAATGTTGGTGGCAATATTAAGAATGTAAATAAAAACAAGAAGGAATTAAAGGAGGTTAGTTCTGTATAACTCAAGAAGACCTTGAGAAGATACCAAAGGACACTGGGAAAGTAAATACATATAGAAAGAAGTTTGTGTGTGTGTGTGTGTGAGAGAGAGAGAGAGAGAGAGAGAGAGAGAGAGAGAGAGAGAGAAACATCTCTGTGCATGCCTTATTTCTTTTACTAACTTTCTAGAAGGCTTTTTTCAGTCTCATTGACTAGAATTTTGTCAGTGAACTCCCATAGCTTCAGAGTAGTCTGGTAAGAAGAGTATCTGTTTTCTTTATATCTCAAATGTGGAAGATGAGTAAGGAAGAAGAGTTGTCGGGAAGGCATCTTAGTGTCCAGTGAACAGGATCTGCCATAAATCTTACCTGCATTTAATATAAATTTTACACTGTACCTATGCACAGAACTCACAAAGGATTGCTCGGCAAGGCCATTAAAGTTTACTTCTTGTCAGATAGGCATGTTCAGAGTTGAGTTTTATTCCATTCACTTTCTCCTCTATTTTTAGGAAATAAAATTACACTGAAAGTTAATGTGTATAGCCATGTTGTAAAATTCACATTTTGCTGATTTTTTCTTTCTCTTTAATTTTGCATATTCCACCTTCAGTTTTATTCTTTAGAGTATTCTCTTCCCAAAGAAAGAAGGTTGTTAGTGTGTTGCAGTGAAGCTAGTGCATTGAACTGCCAGACAATGGGCTCTCAAATAAAGATTACATGAAATTCTCAGGCCTATGTTTTCATTATCGGAAGCCAATTTTTTAAGCATTTTGCTGACCGTTGTTATGAATAAATTACTAAGGACCATATCTACACTTCAAGTAAAGTGGATACATTTTTTACACTTTTCTCAGCAATAACCTTCATGGGAATATTTTACATTAATTTTTTTCCTACTCGTTCACTAGTCACTGCTTTCCTACTCATTCAACTTTAAAGTTAGGCAATGTCTATATTTGTCAATATTCGTTTTTATTTGGACTTAGAATACTTCAACTACTAAGATTTGCCAATAAAATCTTGCCTCTGTTTTTGAAGAGTAGTTCTTCAGATCTCTTGGATTTGGTAACCAGCAAGCTGTCCACTTTGTGTGCCATTTGGCTCCACGGATTCAACCAACTGTGCATCGAAAATATTTGGGGGAAAAAAACCTCTAGAAAGTTCCAAAAAGCAAAACTTGAATTTGTTACAACTATTTACATTTACGTAGCATTTACATTGCATTTACAACTATTTACATAATACTTACACTGTATTAGGTGTTATAAGTAACCTAGAGATGATTTCAAGTACCTGGTAGGATGACCGAACCAAGGCTTAATACCTAGCCTAATTGAAGCTTCAGCCTCCCTTAGAAGGGGAGCCTTAACCAGTCTGTTGGGAATTTGCTGGTCAGCACCAATGAGGCAATCTGTCACTTAGGCCCTCTCCAACCCCCAAAGGAAGATGAAGTCATCTGCCACATAGACCCCTTTCTTCCCCCATAGGTAGGTCATCTAAGCCTGAAATAATCTTTTTTTTTTTTTTTTTTTGATAACTTCCTTGTCCTACTATTAAAAACATTTCCCTTTCTGTAGCCCTTTGGAGTTCCTCTCTACTTGCTAGATGGGATGCTGCCAGATTCATGAATTGTTGAATAAAGCCAATTAGAGCTTTAAAATTTTTTTTTAAAGTATGTGGTAGGATGTACAGTAGGTTGGTTACATGCAAATACTACACCATTTTATATAAGGGACTTGAGCATTCGTGGATTTGGTATCTGCTGGGATCCTAGAATCAGTATCCTGAAGATACTGATCATATTGCTTAAATCATGATCCAAGTTAGAATCTTGTTTAGTTTAAGAAAATAGAAAAGTTCCCTGAATCTCTCAACTTCTATATTGTACAAATTTTTCTTGCTAGTACATACTGAGTTTTCTTAAAGTCCATTGTATATGTACAGTTTAATACCTAAAACTATTTTAAAATATCCTAGTTAAAGGTATCTTTCATTTGGCTCATTTCAAGTATGGGTTTTTCTTCATCCATGAATTTAATACAAGGTTAATATATTAAAATAATTCTATTATAAAAGAGATTTCTAGTGCTCAGTTCACTTTGGTATCAGAATGTTAGCAATGCTCTTGCAGCAAAAAAGGCAGTGTATTCAATCTGTCCTGACACCATATAATCATTTGTATTGCACTTAATCACACTGTAGAAAGACAGTCATCTTGCAAAATCTCACCAAAAAATACATTCTATCTCTAGAAACACCAGGAGCTCTCTGTAATTTGAGCTTGCTAAGTGGCAAGTACATATAATGCAAATACATCAATCAGGTTAATGCAAGGAACACACTTCCATTTGATAACATTTGAAATGCATGTCTGAGATGCAGAAACATAATTAAGGCAAATGAGTATGGCATGTTAATCTTCCGATCTAGAATAGAAAAAGGTATGCAGATTTCTCCAACTTTTACTAATGATTGAAATGAAAGTCAAATTATCTGGACAAATGAGTTGTTTCATTTCAGACTAAGATGGGGTTGCTTAAATTAAGCACAATTCACATCTGGACTGGAGGCTCAGTTGTGTGTGTGTTGAGGAGGACGTCATGTGTAGGATATTGAACAGCGTCTTTAGCATATTCTCTTGCTGCTGGGAACATCTCCCGCATCCTGATGTTAAAAAGAAATGTCTACAAACACTGCCAGATGTCACCTGGCATTTAGAGCTGCCCCTAGGTAAGAACCACTGCACTAATGGCTGAATCAAATTATTTCCATTTTATGTTGTCCAGTTTGGACATTTGAATGTTATGGAACATATTAAGAATAGTATATGTTTTTGGTACTATGGATGTAGCAAATATTAGTTTGGTTAACATTCATCTGTCAAGAAAAAGATAATTAAATACATATTTTATGCCACATACAAAGATAAATGAGAGAAACTGTTCTGTTACAGAGTTCTTAAATTTTCCTCATTCTGTTTTACAAATAAAATAATTTTAAAAGTATTTTTAATTATTTTTTTATTGAAGTAGAGTTGATTGACAATGTTGTGTTAGTTTCTGCTGTACAGCAAAGTGAATCAGTTATGCATATACATATAGCCACTCTTTTAGATTCTATTCCCATTTTGGTCATTACGGAGTATTGAGTAGAGTTCCCTGTGCTATACAGTATGTTCTTATTACTTATCTATTTTATATATAGTGTGAATGGATAAAGAAGATTCCATATATACAATGGAATATTACTCAGCCATAAAAAAGAATGAAATAACGCCATTTGTGGTCACATGGATGGACCTAGAGATTGTCATACCGAGTGAAGTAAGTGAGACAGAGAAAGACAAATATCATATGATATCGCTTCTCTGTGGAATCTAAAAAATTGGTACAAATGAACCTATTTACAAAACGGAAATAGAATCACAGACGTAGAAAACAAATTTAGGTTACTAAGGGGTAAGTGGGGGAGGGATAAGTTGGGAGATCGGGATTGGCATATACAGACTACTATAAAAACTATTCTTATAAGTGTGTTTCTAAACTATTTTCTTATCATTACAAAACAAAACAAGATCACTAACATATAAACCTGCTACTTCTACCTATTATATTGATAACCTCATTTTTTCAAATTATCTAGATGACTGCCATCTTTAATATTTTTCATGTAGAATTCAAAGTGCCCACAAACTGGCACTTTGTAAGTAAACTTTTTTTAATTTACTCTTTTCTCAGAGATCTGTTTCTTTGTCTGCTTATAGTTTAAATAAAGACCAGTAGGGAGTCTATGTTTAGTCAAAGAACAGCTAGATATTTTGATGGAGAGTTTGCTTTGGCATGAAATGCTGCTGTTTATTTGTAAACCTCTCTGTGTATGTAATTTGACAGAATTTTAGATTCCCCAGTTAATGAGGCTAGCAGCAGCCTCTATCCCCTGGGCCCAGTCAATTTGATACCGTCTCTGTGTAGGTCGTCATAGCTATGTTGACTTCATTTCCTGTATTGAGAAAATAAAATTCAGATTCTTCAAGTTGTAGGAAATAAAATTTCTTACTTATCTTCCTCTGATTTCTCACACCCTTATAGAGAGTAGATTTCTGACTACTTGCTACATCTCTAGAGAGTAATGTGTTGAATAGATGAAAATATTAATCAGTATTTCTTTTTGGATGATCTGTATATTTCAATAGATATATTTCTTTCCAGAAGTCACATATTTTCAGTGCTAGTATCAACCTCTCTATATAAGCATGATTATATAATGAAATGGAGCAGTATTTATGTTAACTTGATGACAATTGTAATTGCACGAGATCGTAAGTGCTGATCAGATTAACCAGAATTTAGATCATTGTAAATTCTCAATATATGTTTGTTCAACAAACGTGTTTTTACCCATGCCATCATTTTTTTAAATGTCTTTAAGTTATTTTGTTTGTTCAAGAGTAAATTTACAGAATTTATAGAAGCCAGTTGGCTAGTTAATTGAATGCAAGTTTGAAGATTTAGTTATACAGTACTGACAGAGTGAAATGCCATTTTAGAAATATTTATTTTAATGCTATGTGTTTGTCAGATTTCTCCTATTTTTGATGAAGTTTTAACAAATATCTCAAAATTTTAGGGGCTTACAACGAAAGCATTTTTCTCACTCAGGTCTGTGAGTGGACTGGAGGGACTCCAATTCAGGCTGTATGTAAGGCTCTTTTTATGATGGATACAGGAAGCACCATAGACCAGGCCCAAAGCATAGCTACTAGCATTCCATTGACTTTGACAAGTCACATGGCCAAGCCCACATCAATGGGCAGGGAAGTAAACTCTGGCAATTCCAGTGATGGACGCAGTGATAGGGATGTACAATTCTATTAAGGAAAAGAGTGAAGAATTGGGAACTGCTTGTACCACAAAGGACTGAATTGTCAAAGCAGACAACTGTCTCACAAGTATTACTCAACACCCACCCTTACTAATGATTGGCAAAGAATACAACCAAAAACTAGGGACAGATATAGGAGTCCTCTCTGGAATGGTCTCCCAACCTGTCAGACGCAACTTCTGAAAGTACCTTTTTCTACACTGGAACACAGTTTGGTTTCAAAGGAATAGGTAAGCACCCACGATTTGTATGGCTTCTTAGATACTTAGGTATCACACTGAGGTAGAGAGACAATATGTTTTATTGATTTTAGACCTCTCTTTTCTAATATATACATTCAATGCTATAAATCTCCAAGCACTGCTTTTACTCCTTTTCACAAATTTTGGTAAGCTGTGTTTTTATTTTCTTTTAGCTCAAAGTATTTTTAAATTTCTCTTGAGATTTCTTCTTTGACCCAACTGTTCTTTGGAAGTGTGTTGTTTAATCTCCACATATTTGGGGATTTCCCAGTCATCTTCCTGTTATTGATTTCTAGTTTAATTCTTCCTGTTATTGATTTCTAGTTTGAGAGCAAAATTGTGTGATTTCTTTTTTTTTTTTAATTTGTTAAGATGTGTTTCATGGTCCAGAATGTGGTCTATCTTGGTGAATGTTTCATGGGAGCTTGATCAGAATGTGTATTCTGCTCTTGTTATATAAAATAGTCTACAGATGTCAATTATATCCAGTTGATTGATGGTGTTGTTGAGTTCAGCTATATTCTTAATGACTTTCTGTCTGCTCGATCTGTCCATTTCTGGTGGACAGATGGTGTTGAAGTCTACAACCGTGATAGTATATTCATCTATTTATCCATGTAGTTCTGTCAGTTTTTGCCTCATGTAGTTTGGCGCTCTGTTGTTAGGTCCATACACAGTAAGGGTTGTTATGACTTCTTGGAGAATTGACCCCTTAATCATTATGTAATGCCCTTCTTATCCCTAAAACTTTTCTTACTTTGATGCCTGCTCTGTTCAAAATTAATATAGCTACTCCTGCTTTCTTTTAATTAATATTAGCATGGTATAATTTTCTCTAACCATTTACTTTTAATCTATATAACTTTATATTTAAAGTGAGTTTCTTGTATACAACATACAGTTGGGTTGTGCTTTTCAATACACTCTGACAGTCTCTATCTTTTAATTGGTAAATTTAGGCCATTGACATTCAAAGTGATTATTGATACAGTTGGGTTGATGTCTACCATATTTGTTACTGTTATCTGTTGTTACCCTTATTCTTTGTTCCAATTTTTGTCTTTCAGTCTTTCTCTGCTTTTTCTGGTTTTTGTGCAAGCATTCTGTATAATTCAGTTTTCTGTCCTAGCAGATACATTATATTTATTTTTTTACTTTTTTTTAGTGATTGCCCTAGATTTTACAATCCATTTACATCTAATCCAACTTCACTTTCAAGTAGTACTCTACCACTTCATGGGTAGTGTGAGTACCTTATAATACCAAAATAATCTTTATTCTTTCCCCCATCTCTGTATCATTAGGGTCATTAATTTCACTTATATATAAACAAATATACTATATATATAATAAACATACATAATCATATACTGTTGTTATTATTATTTTGAAAAGAATAAGAAAAATAAAAAGTTTTGATTTTATTTTCATATGTTGCTTCTTTGATGCTTTTACTGTTTTTATGTAGATCTGAGCTTCTGACCTGTTATTTTATTTCTCTCTAAAGGACTTCTTTCATAATAAATCTATTGGCAACAAATTTCCTCAATTTTTGATTTTCTGATAAAGTCTTTATTTACCTTTCACTTTTGAAAGATAATTTCTCACAGTACAGAATTCTAGGTTGCTGGGGTTTTTTTTCACAACACTTTAAATATTTCACTCTACTCTTTTCTGGAGCACATGATTTCTGAGAAGTCAGATGTAATTCTTATCTTCTTTCGTCTATAGGTAAGGTATTTTTGCCCTCTGGCTTCTTTCAGAATTTTCTCTTTCTCTTTATTTTTTTGTAACTTAAAAATGATATGTCTGGTTGTAGTGTTTTGGGCATTTATCCTCTGGTGCTTTATGAGCTTTCTGGATCTGTGATTTAGTATTTGACATTAATTTGGGAAAATTCTCAGTCATTGTTTCGAATATTTCTATTTCTTTCTCTTTCTTCCTCTTCTAGTACTCCCATTACACTTATGTTATACCATTTGTGGTTCCCCTACAGTCCTTGGATAGTCCATTCTGTTTTTGTTTGTTTTTATTTTGTTTTGTTCAGTTTTTGTTCTCTTTGCTTTTTGGTTTTTGAGGGTTCTATTGATATATTCTCTAGTTCAGGGATGTTTCCTCAGCCATGTCCAATCTACTAATAAGCACATCAAAGGCATCCTTCATTTTGGTTACAGTGTTTTTTAATCTCTAGCATTGCATTTTGGCTTTTTCTTAGGATTTCTGACACTCTGCTTACATTGTCCATCTTTTTTTGCAAGCTATCTGCTTTATCCATTGGATCCCTTAGCATACTAATCAGTAGTTATAAATTCCTGGTCTGATGATGCTAACATACCTGCCATGTCATATT
Source organism: Lipotes vexillifer (assembly GCF_000442215.2). NCBI lineage: Eukaryota > Metazoa > Chordata > Mammalia > Artiodactyla > Lipotidae > Lipotes > Lipotes vexillifer. The sequence continues at coordinate 3,755,271 of NW_006775603.1, forward strand.
CTGATGCTTTCTCTGTCTCTTCAAATTGACTAGTAATTTTCTAGTCTCAAATTGACTAGTAATTTTCTCTGTCTCTTCAAATTGACTAGTAGTCTTCAAATGACTAGTAATTTTACCTTGATAACCAGACATGATATACTGGGTAAAAAGAACTGCTGTAAGTAGGCCTTTAGTAATGTGATGATGGTATAGGAGGAGGGGAAGCATTCTATAGTCCTATGATCAGGTATGCATCTTTTAGTGAATTTATATCTCTGCACTGTGAACTTCACAAGTGTTTCCCAGTTTTTCTCCCCACTAAGTGGGAGAGGATGGCTAGAGCAGGCTAGAATTGGGTATTTCCCTTCCTCAGGTAAGTTAGGTAATGATAATATCCCAGAAAGTTAGGTTCTGCTTAAGTAGTATCCCTTAATGATAAGCCTTGTTAAGAGGAACAGAGTGCTGTGGTATATTTCAAAATGGTTCCTTTTCTTGTCCCCCTGCAAAAACTCAAAAGGATTTTTCTCTGACATTTACTGCAGGAATGTGGTCAAGCTCCTGGAAGCAAATCTCAATACTGTGGCCTCCCTCCCATGACTGGGACTCCTTGGAGTTTTTATTATTTATTTTTTAATTTTTTTATTTTTTTGTGGTACGCGGGCCTCTCACTGCTGTGGCCTCTCCCGTTACGGAGCACAGGCTCCGGACGCGCAGGCTCAGTGGCCATGGCTCACGGGCCCAGCCGCTCTGCGGCATGTGGGGTCTTCCCGGACCAGGGCACAAACCCGTGTCCCCTGCATCGGCAGGCAGACTCTCAACCACTGCGCCACCAGGGAAGCCCCCTTCGAGTTTTTAGCTCTCAAAGTTGTCTGCCATGACCCTCCAGCAATTCATCAATTACAATTCAGTTAGTCTACTCAGGCACTGGTTTCTGGTGGTTTCCCTAGTAAATCCCTGCTCTGGTAAGCTGGTCAGCTGTGATGACCTATATTTGTCTGTCTTTCTCTCCATAGTGGGGGCAGTGGTTTGCCCTGTTTCCTCCTATCTTACAGAACCAAGAAAGTTTGTTGGCTTTTCAGTCTCTTCAGCTTTTTACTCATTCTTAGGACAGCATGGCAACCCCCAAGCTCCTTACATGCAAAACCAGAAACCAGAAGTCCAATAGTATTCTTCAATGCAGTTTTGGCTTATGGTCTTCTCATTTATATAATATCCAAATATCATAAAATACATTCTATCTTTAATTTAGGAATGAGATTGGATAATATGTTCAATTAAAGGTGGGAATTGGGGTGAGTGTTATTTTGTTTTCACACTATATATTTACCAAAATTAAAGTAAGGGAAGGAGGAAGAAGAAAAGGAGGAATAATCTACCAATTAAAGATGAAGTTATCCTTGGATCCATACACAGATCTAAAACATATTATACATTTCTACTTCTTGTGTAATGTCTTTCTGGCTAGAAGCTGAAGATAACAGTTGACATATTCACCAAAGATCATTTCTTAACATAAATATGAGATGTTCTCCAATAGCTATACTCCTTCCAATGATGTGAACAGAGTATAAACACAAATATCACATATCCTCTTGGACTCTTATTCCTCCTGATATTTTACTCATTGGTCTAATTCCTTCATTCATACTCTTCAGAAAATGCAACTAGAGTCTGTCAGGGTCACTTCAGGACTAAAGAGAGATGTCCATTACACATTTTAAAAAAATAAACCTTTAGGTGGTTTCAGACCCAATTCAGTACTTTTGTACTCTTTCAAGGGAACAAAGGTAGACTTGATGCTATAAAAATATTTTCCCTTTTCAGAAAAGGAAGCAGTTTCAATATCAGTGCTCATATTAGGGGAGTGGTTGTTTCTGACACGTTATTTGCATCGAGGTCATCACTGTCTTTAAAAGAGCAGATTAAAATTCCATGTATCTATCATGAAACAGGTTGCGGGAAAAGAGTTTATCCTAATACAACAGTATCTGTCATGTTGGATACGTTATTCAAAATGAGCAAGCCCCCAATTTATTGTACTAAGATAACTGCATTGTATTTTAAGGCTCTTATTTGTCAGCAGTGATATTCTGATATTCCCTTCACTTTTCTTGTAAGGCAGAAAAAATGGAAAAATAGTACAGTAAAATTCAACATATGAAAATCATTTGCAATTTGGAATTATGATGATCTCATTTACCTTTAATTAAAAGAGATTGAGGGACTTACCTGGTGGTCTAGTGGTTGGAATTCTGTGCTTCCACTTCAGGGGATGGGGGTTGGGGAACTGGGATCCCACATGCTGTGTGGCATGGCGAAATAAATTAAAAAAAAAAAAAAAGAGGTTAGCACCAAGAGTGTATATGTTTTCACTCATATCTATTAATGTTAGATACCAAGGATTCTGTTTCAGTACACAATTTGATCCACTTTGGCCTAATCCTTAATGGATATTCCATAAGGAATTATGTGCAGGAGATACATACTTGATAACAATCGAGTTTTACAATAAACTTTAGTTTTACTCAGGGCAGCAAATCTGTAATTAATTCCTCCTAACTCTTTGTAAACAAATCTCATTTTCTACCCATTTAGGCAGCGTAAACATTACTGTATTCAAATTTATAGAGTGAAACATAAGAAATGATCTTGAATGATGCTGAGGATATGGCTGTTGGTTTTTTGTGAGTTGTGAAAATTACAGATGCTAGGGTTCATTTTTCTAAAATGTATTTTTCTGTTTGGGAATAAATACAATTTCATTTTATACAGTTTTGCATTTCTGAAACCAGTGCATAACTATCAATTAATAGCTGCAATAATAGCTTACATTGTTCACATACTATACTATTTCCAAACTTAATGCCTATAAGCATTAGTACCCTCATTTTGCAGGTGAATAAACTGAGACTTGAAAATTTTATTTCAGAAGTTACATATCAAAACTGCATTTATCCCTTTATAAGATGTTTATATAGAAGAATTGTATTTTATTCACCAAAGCCCATAGTACAGCTTCTTAATATATATTTGCTTAAATCAAATTGAATTGTCTTTTCTCAGTGTCCCATGGTATCAAAGGTTAAATAATATAAGTAGTATATATAATAGAGTATATATTATACATTTAATATATTAAATACAACACTATACAGTATGTAAGAATATAATATTATAGCACTCATAATATTATAATACTACTTATTCATATATAAGTAGTATATATACACTTCTTATGTTTGTTCCATCACCACTTACAGAGAATAAAATCAAAAATAACATTTTTCTACATAATTCTCCTGTATGCATTTATTTTTCTGCTTTGAAATAGTAATGTAAGAATGCAACCATAATGCTTTGGGCTTTGGAAATAGAAGCTAATTTTATAATTTTATAAATTATAATCATAGAATTGTAATTTTAGAAATATAAGCTAATTTTATATCAGCATTCACTAGCTCCTTAGGACATATACTAGTTAAATTCAAGAGCTCCAAGAACTATAGATTGTTATATTTCTCTCTCAATGCCCAGCTGCATTTTTCTAAGCTGTTTCTTCCAAGTGTAGTCTCCCTAATAAGCAAATACAAAGCCTGTATAGACTAGCTGGCCCTAGATTGGGTTGATCAAGGTAGAACTTACTGCTGAGAATCACTATTTAAAGAATGGGTTTACCCAAACTTCCAGGCCTTTTCCCCTGAACCAAAGATGGTTGTGCTTTACATCCAAAACTTGAAAAGAAATGAAGTCAACACCATTTCCTATTTTCTATTGCATCTCAAGTCTTTGGTGTCAGTCTTCTAAATACATTAGCATACATTTAAAGACATTTCACTTTAATGATTTAGTTTAGTTTGTTTTAGTCTAGTGATCATTGTTCTTAAAATTTCTATGATGAATCAATGGAACAATAAGTTTATTCCAAGTTGATTTGCTACTTATTTCTGTTATACATTTGGCAAATCATTGTGTTCTTGTTTTATAAATGGAAATGATGATCCCCTAAGCTAATTTAATGTTTAAAGAATGGTAATTGAATAAGATATGGATTATCACATATTTGCGTTTTTCAATACAAAGTTAAGAAAGAGGGAATATAGGCCAAAAAAATGTGTCAGACTTTTTTAAAAGATTTTTTAAGATAATAGTAAATTTTATTTGCATTTTTCATTGAACTTATGGGTAGAGAAAGAATGCTGTGAGTTCTAAGAATCATAAGAGCATCTAAACCTAGTTTTAAAATGATGTAAACCAAGAGATTATATTTAAAGGAAGATGTCATTTAAATTCTGATAAAAAACAGCTAGTCACTGTGGGTCATTGACATTGGTTTCTTTTCAGCACAATTATACTGTCTTAGCAAGATGTTTCAGGGACATACGCATTTTGTACAAGTTTATTTACTCACAATGAGAGAACATTTCAAGCTGATAGCTTTAATTATTTTAGCTGATTTCTATGATTGCATTCATGGAAGGGCCAAAAGAGGTGACTGTCTGTGGGTAATCACTACCAGTCATAACTTATGTGTAGCTCTAAGGCATGCCTAGCTTGGAAAACTGGTTTGATCTCCTTCAGAAAATTCTAGTGAAAGAAACCACGTAAGAAATATAGGATGGGAACATTTCCAGAGTAGTTAAAAAACTAAAATTCAGAACTGTAGCTTGAAATGCAAGAAGGAATTTCATGGAATCTATAATATTCTTGAATTATAATATTCAAACACAGCTTTGCACATAATAGGAATCCAGTAGTCATTTGCTGCATGGATAGTGACTTGAAATTTTCTCTACTACCTTACTTCATTTTCCATTGTTTTTTAAGCTCCTGTCTAGCTATATCCTATCTGCCCTTCCTAATAGACTAGTTTATAGCATCCCTTCCTGAAGTCTAGTCTGTTAAAAATTCAAATTTAAAACCATTATCTAACTTTTACTGAGCACTCACTATGTATCAGGCACTGCCCTAAAATATATTAACTAATTTAATTCTTACTAGTATATATTGATATCATTTCCACTTTAGTGTTAAGGAAATAAGACCCTTACAGGTTAAATAACTTCCCTAAAGTCTTACAGATGAAGAGCACAGGTCCTGGAATGAAAACCCAGGCACTCTAGTTTCAGAGCACACATGTAACCAGTGCATTTGAGTTTAGATTTTATTCTGCCCTAAATATCTTTCAAATGGTATTTGTGCTATCTCTGTATTATACATTCCATAGAAAATCAGCATGTACTAGTACCAAGATATATGGAGAAGAGCAACATAGTGACTCGACTACATTTGTTTCTTCTCATTACTATGAAAGCTTTACTCAGTAAACAGGGCATTATTTGAAGAGGATGAGAGTGATTACTATTGCTATTCCTGGGTAAACACGTGCCTGGAAAAATCGTTACCTAATCAGCAGTTCTCTCTGCCTGACACATACGTGACTACTCCTCTATGGCATTTACAAGTCCTAGTACTCTAAAATTTCTCCTCTTAGGCTAACACTTGGACAAACCACTCTGATTGCTGCACTATAAGGTGAATTATTCTCAGTGAGGTTGCCCAGGAGTCTAGAGATGGTATACATGTTTTGAAGTTAGAGTTCTGTTGCTTCTTGAATTATCTCTTTTGCCATATTACTTATGAACCTTCAAATAAGAGGAAGATTGTGTCACAGTGGTCTGGTATTGCTTTTCCCAAAGGAAAAAGAACCTCATTATTTAGATCTTTCCTCCCTCCACATTTCAGGATACCATTCTCCTGCTTCCTCAGTTATCAAGATCAAACTCTCCATCAAGATCCATCTTACTTTTGGTTCATCAGGTATTTCTTAAGCATGAACTGTGTGCTAATAGAAAAATGAATAAGAACATGGTACCCTTTTATGGGACTTAAAAGTTATTGTTCTACTTCAGCAAAATAATTAACCAGCTAGTTCGGGCAAAATTGATGCAACTCATAATAAAATGTGTGGCCTATTTGAACCCAAATAATATTTGCATATGTAGTAATATGGTTTCTTTTATTTATTTTTTAACGTTTTTATTGGACTATAATTGCTTTACAATGGTGTGTTAGTTTCTGCTTTATAACAAAGTGAATCAGTTATATATATACATATATCCCTATATCTCTTCCCTCTTGCATCTCCCTCCCTCCCTCCCTCCCTATCCCACCCCTCTAGCTGATCACAAAGCACTGAGCTGATCTCACTGTGCTATGCGACTGCTTCCCACTAGCTATCTATTCCACATTTGGTAGTATATATATGTCCATATATACACTACCATCTCTCACTTTGTCCCAGCTTACCCTTCCCCCTCCCCGTGTCCTCAAGTCCATTCTCTAGCAGGTCTGCGTCTTTATTACCGTCTTGCCCCTAGGTTCTTCATGACCATTTTTTTTTTTTTTTAAGATTCCATATATATGTGTTAGCATACGGTATTTGTTTTTCTCTTCTCTTGCTTACTTACTTCACTCTGTATTACAGGCTCTAGGTCCATCCACCTCACTACAAATAACACAATTTCATTTCTTTTTATAGCTGAGTAATATTCCATTGTATATATGTGCACGTCTTCTTTATCCATTCATCTGTCAGTGGACACTTAGCTTGCTTCCATATCCTGGTTATTGTAAATAGAGCTGCAGTGAACACTGTGGTACATGACTCTTTTTGAATTATGGTTTTCTCAGGGTATATGCCAGTAGTGGGATTGCTGGATTATATGGTAATTTCATCTTTAGTTTTTTGAGAAACCTCCATACTGTTCACCATAGTGGCTGTATCAGTTTACAATCCCACCAACAATGTATCAGGGTTCCCTTATCTCCACACCCTCTCCAGCATTTATTGTTTCTAGATTTTTTGATGATGGCCATTCTGACCGGTGTGAGATGATATCACATTGTAGTTTTCATTTGTATTTCGCTACTGATTAATGATGTTGAGCATTCTTTCATGTGTTTGTTGGCAATCTGCATATCTTCTTTGGAGAAATGTCTATTTATGTCTTCTGCCCATTTTTGGATTGGGTTGTTGTTTTTTTTTTGATATTGAGCTGCATGAGCTGCTTGTAAATTTTGGAGATTAATCCTTTTTCAGTTGCTTTATTTGCAAATACTTTCTCCCATTCTGAGGGTTGTCTTTTAATCTTGTTTATGGTTTCCTTTGCTGTGCAGAAGCATTTTTAAGTTTCATGAGGTCCCATTTGTTTTTGTTTTTAGTTCCGTTTCTCTAGGAGGTGGGTCAAAAAGGATCTTGCTGTGATTTATGTCATAGAGTGTTCTGCCTATGTTTTCCTCTAAGAATTTCATAATGTCTGGCCTTACATTTAGGTCTTTAATCCATTTTGAGTTTATTTTTGTGTATGGTGTTAGGGAGTGTTCTAATTTCATTCTTTTACAAATAGCTGTCCAGTTTTCCCAGCACCACTTATTGAAGAGGCTGTCTTTTCTCCATTGTATATTTTTGCCTCCTTTATCAAAGATAAGGTGACCATATGTGCCTGGGTATATCTCTGGGCTTTCTCTCCTGTTCCATTGATCTATATTTCTGTTTTTGTGTCAGTACCATAGTGTCTTGATTACTGTAGCTTTGTAGTGTAGTCTGAAGTCAGGGAGCCTGATTCCTCCAGCTCCGTATTTCTTTCTCAAGTTTCCTTTGGCTATTTGGGGTCTTTTGTGTTTCCATACAAATTGTGAACTTTTTTGTTCTAGTTCTGTGAAAAATGCCAGTGGTAGTTTGATAGGGATTGCATTGAATCTGTAGATTGCTTTGGGTAGTAGAGTCATTTTCACAGTTTTGATTTTTCCAATCCAAGATCATGGTATATCTCTGCATCTATTTGTATCATCTTTAATTTATTTCATCAGTGTCTTATAATTTTCTGCATACAGGTCTTTTGTCTCCTTAGGTAGGTTTATTCCTAGGTATTTTATTCTTTTTGTTGCAATGGTAAAGGGGAGTGTTTTCTTAATTTCACTTTCAGATTTTTCATCATTAGTGTATAGGAATGCCAGAAATTTCTGTGCATTAATTTTGTATCCTGCTACTTTACCAATTCATTGATTAGCTCTAGTAGTTTTCTGCTAGCATCTAGGATTCTTTATGTATAGTATCATGTCATCTGCAAACAGTTGACAACGTTGCTTCTTCTTTTCCAAATTGAATTCTTTTATTTCTTTTTCTTCTCTGACTGCTGTGGCTAAAACTTCCAAAACTATGTTGAATAAGAGTGGTGAGAGTGGGCAACCTTGTCTTGTTCCTGATGTTAGTGGAAATGGTTTCAATTTTTCACATTTGAGGATGATGATGGCTGTGGGTTTGTCATATATGGCCTTTATTATGTTGAGATAAATTCCCTCTTTGCCTACTTTCTGGATGGCTTTTATCATAAATGGGTGTTGAATTTTGTCGAAAGCTTTCTCTGCATCTATTGAGATGATCATATGGTTTTTCCCCTTCAAATTGTTAATATGGTGTATTACATTGATTGATTTGCATATATTGAAGAATTCTTGCATTCCTGGAATAAACCCCACTTGATCATGGTGCATGATCCTTTAAATGTGCTGGTGGATTCTGTTTACTAGTATTTTGTTGAGGATTTTTGCATCTATGTTCATCAGTGGTATTGGTCTATAGTTTTATTTCTTTGTGACATCTTTGTCTGCTTTTGGTATCAGGGTGATGGTGGCCTCGTAGAATGAGTTTGGAAGTGTTCCTCCCTCTGCTATATTTTGGAAGAGTTTGAGAAGGATAGGTGTTAGCTCTTCTCTAAATGTTTGATAGAATTTGCCTATGAAGCAGTCTGGTCCTGGGTTTTTGTTTGTTGGAAGATTTTTCATCACAGTTTCAATTTCAGTGCTTATGATTGGTCTGTTCATATTTTCTATTTCTTCCTGGTTCAGTCTCGGAAGGTTGTGCATTTCTAAGAATTTGTCCATTTCTTCCAGGTTGTCCATTTTATTGGCAGAGTTGCTTGTAGAAATCTCCCATGATCCTTTGTATTTCTGTAGTGTCAGTTGTTACTTCCCCTTTACATTTCTAATTCTATTGATTTGAGCTTCTCCCTTTCTTTCTTGATGAGTCTGCCTAATTATTTATCAAATTTGTTTATCTTCTCAAAGAACCAGCTTTTAGTTTTATTGATATTTGCTATCATTTCCTTCATTTCTTTTTCATTTATTTCTGATCTCATCTTTATGATTTATTTCCTTCTGCTAAATTTTGGGGGTTTTCTGTTCTCTTTATCTAATTGTTTTAGGTGTAGGTTTAGGTTGTTTATTTGAGATGTTTCTTGTGTCTTCAGGTAAGATTGTATTGCTATAAATTTACCTCTTGGAACTGCTTTTGCTGCATCCCATAGTTTTTGGGTTGTCATGTTTTCATTGTCATTTATTTCTAGGTATTTTTTGATTTCCTCTTTGATTTTTCAGTGATCTCTTGGTTATTAAGTAGTATATTGTTTAGCCACCATGTGTTTGTATTTTTTACAGAATTTTTCCTATAATTGATAACTAGTCTCATAGCATTGTAGTCAGAAAAGAAACTTGATACAATTTCAATATTCTTAAATTTAACAAGCCTTGACTTGTGACCCAAGATATGATCTCTCCTGGAGAATGTTCCATGAGCACTTGAGAAGAAAGTGTATTCTGTTGTTTTTGGATGAAATTTCCTATAAATATCAATTAAGTCTATCTTGTTTAATGTGTCATTTAAAGCTGGTGTTTCCTTATTTATTTTCATTTTGGATGATCTGTCCACTGGTGAAAGTGGGGTGTTAAAGTCCCCTACTATGATTGTGTTACTGTTGATTTCCCCTTTTATGGCTGTTAGTATTTGCCTTATGTATTGATGTGCTCCTATGTTGGGTGCATAAATATTTACAATTGTTATATCTTCTTCTTGGTTTGATCCCTTCATCATTATGTAGTGTCCTTCTTTGTCTCTTGTAGTAGTCTTTATTTTAAAGTCTATTTTGTCTGATATGAGAATTGCTACTCCAGCTTTCTTTTGATTTCCATTTGCATGGAATATCTTTTTCCATCCTCTCACTTTCAGTCTGTATGTGTCCCTAGGTCTGAAGTGGGTCTCTTGTAGACAGCATATATGTGGTCTAGTATTTATGTCCATTCAGCCAGTGTATGTCTTTTGGTTGGAGTATTTAATCCATTTACATTTAAGGTAATTATTGGTGTGTATGTTGCTATTACCATTTTTTAATTGTTTTGGGTTTTTTATTGTAGGTCTTTCCCTTCTCTTGTGTTTCCTGCCTAGAGAAGTTCCTTTAGCATTTGTTGTAAAGTTGGTTTGGTGGTGCTGAGTTCTCTTAGCTTTTGCTTTTCTGTAAAGGTTTTAATTTCTCAGTCAAATCTGAATGAGTACCTTGCTGGATAGAGTAATCTTGGTTGTAGGTTTTTCACTTTCATCACTTTAAATATGTCCTGCCATATTTATTGGCAGAGTTTCTGCTGAAAGATCAGCTGTTAACCTTATGGGGAATCCCTTGTATGTTATTTGTTGTTTTTCCCTTTCTGCTTTTAATATTTTTTCTTTTTATTTAATTTTTGACAGTTTGATTAATATGTGTCTTAGCGTGTTTCTCATTGGTTTCATCCTGTTTGGAACTCTCTGTGCTTCCTGTACTTGATTGACTAGTTCCTTACCCATATTAGGAAAGTTTTCAACTATAATCTCTTCAGATATTTTCTCAGTCCCTTTCTTTGTCTCTTCTTCTTCTGCCTATAATTTGAATGTTGGTATATTTAATATTGTCCCAGAAGTCTCTGAAACTGTCCTCAATGTTTTTCATTCTTTTTTCTTTATTCTGCTCTGCGGTAGTTATTTCTACTATTTTATCTTCCAGGTCACTTATCCGTTCTTCTGCCTCAGTTATTCTGCTATTGATCCCTTCTAGAGAATTTTTAATTTCATTTATTGTGTTGTTCATGATTGTTTGCTCTTTAGTTCTTCTAGTTCCTTGTTAAACGTTTCTTGTATTTTCTTCATTCTATTTCCAAGATTTTGGATCACCTTTGCTGTCATTATTTTGAATTCTTTTTCAGGTAGACTGCCTATTTCCTCTTCATTTGTTAGGTCTGGTGGGTTTTTACCTTGCTCCTTCATCTGCTGTGTGTTTCTCTGTCTTCTCATTTTGCTTAACTTACTGTGTTTGTGGTCTCCTTTTCGCAGGCTACTGGTTTGTAGTTCCCATTGTTTTTGGTGTCTGCCCCCAGTGGCTAAGTTTGGTTCAGTTGGTTGTGTAGGCTTCCTTGTAAAGGGGATTGGTGCCTATGTTCTGGTGGATGAGGCAGGATCTTGTCTTTCTTGTGGGCATGTCCACGTCTGGTGGTGTGTTTTGGGGTGTTTGTGACCTTATTATGATTTTAGGCAGCCTCTCTGCTAATGGGTGGGGTTCTGTTCCCTTCTTGCTGGTTGTTTGGCATAGGGTGTCCAGCACTGTAGCTTGCTGGTCGTTGAGTGGAGCTGGGTCTTGGCATTGAGATGGAGATCTCTGGGTGATTTTCATCGTTTGATATTACGTGGAGCTGGGAGGTCTCTGGTGGACCAATGTCCTGACCTTGGCTCTCCCACCTCAGAGGCACAGCCCTGACACGTGACTGGAGCACCAAGAGCGTGTCATCCACACGGCTCAGAATAAAAGGGAGAAGAAAAGAAAGAAAGAAAGAAAAAGGTAAAATAATATAAAGTAAAATAAAATTAAAAAGTTATTAAAATAAAAAACAAAAAATCAATATTAGGAACAGTTTTTTAAGTGATTACTATATAGTTTCTTTTAAATAAACATCTTGCCTACAGTTGATTAATATTGGGTGGCTTAGACTATTTAAGGCAACCATAAGCTTCCAAGGAGTGTGGACACGTTGTATTACACTGCTTTTGTATTTCTTTGGGCCTGTCCTTAATAGGTGACTGAATCAATGATTATAGACATTTGTCTCTAAGTAATTATAATCTTTAGTAATCTGTTACCTCAACTATACTTCAGGTTACTTCAAGTAAAAGAGTAGAGTTCTGTGCATAAGTGTGATACAAATTATAGTACTGTATTACTTTGCTGTTAAAAAAGGACTTTCATGGCCAGTCCTGGTGTCTGAGTGATACGCTGGGCCCAGCACAGGGACCAACTTTCCAGGTTAGTGACATTGGATGCTTTCCCTCTGCCTCTGATAGTGGTGGCTTGGCATGAGAGCCCTGAAGACAAGGGGTAACACCCCAAAATATGGACTCATTTTCCACTCTACCTTCATTGGCGGAGCAGCTGCCAAGAACAAAGGCTGCATCTCCCGATACCTGGCAGACAAATGCAGTATTGCCTCACGAATTGATTGCTTCTCTGAGGTACCTACCAGTGTATTTGGAGAGAAGCTTCGAGAACAAGTTGAGGAGCAGCTGTCTTTCTGTGAGACTGGAGAGATTCCACAAAAGAATCTGGATGTCATGAAGGAGGCAGTGGTTCAGGCAGAGGAAGCAGCGGCTGAGATTACTAGGAAGCTGGAGAAACAGGAGAAGAAATGCTTGAAGAAGGAAAAGAAAGGGCGGGCTGCGATTGCCCTGGCGTCTTCAGAAAACAGCAGTAGGACCCCGGAGGAATGTGAGGAGACAAGTGAAAGACCCAAAAAGAAGAAAAAGCAAAAGCCCCAGGAGGCTCCTCAGGAGAATGGAATGGAAGACCCATCTGTCTCATCCAAACCCCACAAAAAGTAATCTTTTTGTAAGGAGGAGCTGGTTAGTGATCTTGAAGAGACAGCTGGCAGTGGAAGTCTTACCAAGAGGAAGAAGTCTTTCCCCAAAGAGGAACCAGATAATGACCCTGAAGAGTCAGGAAACAAGAGGGTCCCCAAGAAAAAGAGGAAATTCTCTTCCAAGGAGGAGCCTCTCAGCAGTGGACCTGAAGAGGCTGCTGCCAGCAAGAGCAGCAGCTCCAAGAAGAAGAAAAAGCTCTGAAAGCTCCTCCCAGGAAGAATAGAATGGACATTTCCCTAGTAGGGCATAACTTACAGAGATATTTCCCAACCCATCCCCTATAGCCCAATAAAAATAAAAACAAATTCACGAGTCAAAAAAAAAAAAGAAAGAAAAAAGAAAAGGACTTTCACATACATGTTTTCATTTGTGATTAACAAAAGCTGTATGAGGCAAATTGGGTATAATGATCACCATTTGCTTTATAGGTATTTCTGAAGGTAAAAAGAGATTTAAAAACAATGGCTTTGAAATGAAATCTCCAACATTATGGGAAATATCATTATATTATTACCAATGTGGATAAAACATTTGTTTGCATTTGGAGCCCCAAAGTCTCATTAAAACAATCTCCCCAGATATCATTTGTGGGAATAGTTCAGGGTGGTATGACAGAGAAGGTGCTATGAAGTATAAAACACTGCAGTTTTTCATGGAAAGACATAGGAAAGAGACTGTCATCATAAGAAATGGTATTTCTAGAGATTTCTTCTTTGATATAAATCCAAATGAATCCGAATATCTTAGTCTGTTTTGTCTCTGAAAAATGGAAAATTGTCCATAATCACAATATTATGTTAGAACATTCCCTTTTCTCCTTTTTTTCAGGGGGACAGGGGGAAGAGGGAAGAGAAGGTGTTAAATTTAGTGCTCTGTCTCTATGTATATATGTTAGACACATTCAGAAGAAAATGGTTCTGTTACAAATAGATAAACCTTTCTTTGAAAGAGTCGTAAACCCTTACACAGTGGAAAAATTTTTTTAATGCTGGGGCAGTTTAAACAGGCATATATAAATAAAAGCCATTATACTCTTGTCATTTTAAGCCTGTAAGAGTATTCTGGTTTACAAAAGCTCCCAACCCCAACATGGAAACAGGAAAACAAACATGGCCTTAAAATGAATCAAAACAGAGGTATGTAAAGCCAACTTTAAGAAACAGAAAACCATTTTCTATTTCTAGGTCAAAATGCAACCAATTAAGTGAGAATGTGCCGACTAGAGGGAAGATTGATCAGTAATAGAAGCAAGGAGAGACAGAGAGAGAAATATTGGTGTGATGTCTCCTGGGAAACGATCTAGTCTAATCACCACCTTTAATGCAAAAAGAAACTGAAACCCAGAAAGAAAAAGTGATTCTTGTCCAAGGCCAATCACTGATTCACATTTGAACCAGAACTAAAAATCAGGATTCTTCACATACACCCTAGGTTTCTAAATTATAGAGCCAACACATTTCCCCTCTCTGAAAGCAACAGTTTCTAGGCAATAGCAGAAATACAGCTGTCTGGGCTTCCCTGGTGGCACAGTGGTTAAGAATCTGCCTGCCAATGCAGGGGACACGGGTTCTAGCCCTGGTCTGGGAAGATCCCACGTGCTGCAGAGCAACTAAGCCTGTGCACCACAGCTACTGAGCCTGCACTCTAGAGCCGGTGAGCTACAACTACTGAGCCCGTGTGCCACAACTACTGAAGCCCACGTGCCTAGAGCCTGTGCTCCAAGAAAAGCCACCTCAATGAGAAGCCCGCACACGGCAACAAAGAGTAGCCCCGGCTTGCCGCAACAAGAGAAAGCCCACGCACAGCAACGAAGACCCAACACAGCCAAAAGTAAATAAAATAAATAATAAATTAAAAAAAGAAAGAAATACAGGATGCTTATTTGGTTGTTTTTGTTGTTGTTACTTTTTCATGCTGGTATCAATGATGAGGAAGATTGTCAGGCCAGCCTAGTGTTTTGATTTTGTATCTTCCCTTGGAAGAAACATTATCTTTGTGTGTTTAAGTAACTTGCACACAAAAATTAGCATCAAAAATTTAAATACAGGCCTTTTCAATAACTTTCACAGTGCTGCTTAAAAAAAAAAAAAAAAAAAACCAAAAAAAAACTTATAAAAGAGGCCATATGACTTAGTGAGAAGTTGTCTTTTGAAAAAGTTGCCACACATTTTATTCCATGCTTTTCAGGAGTTATCTCCTTTCACTTCATAATTGCTGCTAGCAGTGGCCAAGCTAACTATTAGTGTTTTTGACCTTATGAACTGTTTCATAGTTCTGTAAAGTACATAGACATTTTTTCCCCAGGAATAGAAATGCTTCTGATACTATGTTGAAAGGCATTATTAGTGAAATTAGAATATGATAACAAACTGCAGATGGTAAAAGATTACTTCCTGGCAGAGAATAAATCCAAGTGCATTTTATGCTAAGTGACATGTGATTATCCATAAATTGTAATAGTGGTGATAGATTCACAAATGGATAACTGTGATCTAGCTGCTGTTGCCAAATATATGTCTGAATCAGATCAAGATAAAATCACATATTAAAGATTGAGAAGAAAATTAAGCTAGTTTTGCAATTAATTGGAATATATTACATTAGAAAATTATGAATTTTCATATTTGCTACAATAAAGCATACAATTAGCCATTTTAGTTCACTTAAAAACCATAGGTTCTGTTTAGTTTAAAATCATCTGAAACATACACATTATTAAAATATTATTTTAATCATATTAAATTTTTAAATGAATGTTTATAAAGAGGTAACAGACTGGATTTGATGTATTACTGCTACAAAAGCATACATGGAGAATATTGTTTTTAAAGACATATTAAATGTTCTAATCTATTACATATTATATTGTATTCATGCTTTTAAGAAATATTTACTGAGGTAATTATTTACTGAGGTTCCCTATAATATGCCAAGAACATCTGAGTAAAAAAACAAAACAAAACAAAACACAACATCTCTGCTTTCATGGAACTTATTTATGCTAGTCCTATTACAAAGGAATATTGATGTTTCTAAATAGTGCATGTAGGGAATGCTAAACAACACCTTTCTTATGAAGGACAACTTCTCACTTTTCCCCTGCTACTTTTGTCAACTCCATTTAGGATTCTTCTTTATCAGCAAGAGTAGACTGTTTCCATGAAATAGTCAGACTCTGAGTAACATTAATGTGCTACGAAGACTAAAAGTAGTAGTGTAATTTGTAATGTAAGTAAGCTACCTTATTTTGTATCCACTTTGGAGATCAGACTGCAACTATACCATTCATTCAATTATTCATTCATTTAATTCATTCATGCAATTCATTCAATACCTATGTAGACTAATCTTTGTTCTAGGTTTTGTGTAAAGGAGACAAAGCTCCTGCTCTGATGTAGCTTATATTTTCTTGGGAAGAAAGACTGAAAATATAGAAACAAATAGGTGTGTAGTAAGATGATGATAAATGTTAAGGAAAAATTAGAGTCATGAGATAGAGAGTAACAGGGATGCTATTGAAAGAGAGGCTGCAATAGCATAGGCTTAGCATGAGGGAATAAGATGAAAGAATATATGAGTAAAAAGCACCCAGGCAAAAGAAACAGAGTGAAAAGAGGCTGCACTGAAGAGAAAAAAGCCCTGGGTGGCTAAAGTAGAATGAGCAAGGCTGAATGTAATAGGGTTATGTTCAGAGTTGTGACCAGGCGTGAGCTTATACAGAGCCTAGGGGCCTTATAAGAAAGTTCCCTTAAGAGGAGTGATTTTTTTTTTTTATTCATACAATTAATGTGCCTGAATGTCATTGCTGTCAAGGAATAAAATATTAGTAAAAGAAATAAAATTATTCCTAGGGATAGTCAAAGCAGTGCACTCTTTCTAATCCTTAAACTCTGTCTAAATGTAATTAACAAACTATGATTGAATTTACAAGATTCTAGGAACTGGGCTTCAAACAAACATTGGAGATGACAGTGTCTAATCCAGAAGACTGGCACACAAGTAGGTAATTATCCCAGATGTTGGAACTGTCAGACAGAAACAACAAAAATAACTGTACTTAATATGTGAACAGGAAAGGTGAATAACATAAATGAATAATAGGGGAAATTTAGCAGAAAAAGTTTAGACTAAAGCAGTACATTTAAAAAAAAAATGTAAAGGACTAAATACCTATATTAGAACAAAAGAAAGGTCTAAAATTTGTGATTACAGATTCTACCCTAGAAAAAGAAGAGCAAACTAAACTCAAATTAAGCAGAAAAAAAGGAAATTATAAACATCAGAGTGGAAATCAATGATATAGAAAACAGCAACAAAAAAGCAACAGAGAAAAATCAACAAAACCAAAAGCTATTTAAGAAAATTAATAAAAGTAATAGTCCTTAACCAGTCACTCCCATCAGAAAACTTGCACAAGCCTCTAAGATAGCCTGATCCACCAGAGGGCAAACAGCAGAAGCAAGAAGAACTACAGTCCTGCAGCCTGTGGAATACAAACCACATTCACAGAAAGATAGACAAGATGAAAAGGCAGAGGGCTATGTACCAGATGAAGGAGCAAGATGAAACCCCAGAAAAACAATTAAATGAAGTGGAGATAGGGAACCTTCCAGAAAAAGAATTCAGATTAATGATAGTGAAGATGATCCAAGACCTCAGAAAAAGAATGGAGACAAAGATCGAGAAGATGCAAGAAATGTTTAACAAAGGCCTAGAAGGATTAAAGAACAATCAGAGAAGAACAATACAATAAATGAAATGAAAACTACACTAGAAGGATTCAAGAGCAGAATAACTGAGGCAGAAGAATGAATAAGTGACCTGGAAGACAGAATGGTGGAATTCACTGCTGCCGAACAGAATAAAGAAAAAAGAATGAAAAGAAATGAAGACAGCCTAAGAGACCTCTGGGACAACATTAAATGTAACTACATTCACATTATAGGGGTCCCAGAAGGAGAAGAGAGAAAGGACCTGAGAAAATATTTGAAGAGATTATAGTCGAAAACTTCCCTAACATGGGAAAGGAAATGGACATCTAAGTCCAGGAAGTGCAGAGAGTCCCATTCAGTATAAACTCAAGGAGAAACATGCCGAGACACATAGTAAACAAATTGGCAAAAATTCAGGACAAAGAAAAATTATTGAAAGCAGCAAAGGAAAAATGACAAATAACATAAAAAGGAACTCCCATAAGGTTAACAGCTGATTTCTCAGCAGAACCTCTACAAACCAGAAGGGAGTGGCATGACATATTTAAAGTGGTGAAAGGGAAGAACCTACAGTCAAGATTACTCTACCAGGCAAGGATCTCATTCAGATTTGATGGAGAAATCAAAAGCTTTACACACAAGCAAAAACTAAGAGAATTCAACACCACCAAACCAGCTCTACAACAAATGCTAAAGGAACTTCTCTAAGTGGGAAACACAAGAGAAGAAAAGTACCTTCAAAAACAAACCCAAAACAATTAAGAAAATGGTAATAGGAACATGCATATTGATAAGTACCTTAAATATGAATGGACTAAATGCTCCAACCAAAAGACACAGGCTCACTGAATGGATACAAAAACAAGATCCATATATATGCTGTCTACAAGAGACCCCCTTCAGACCTAGAGACACATACAGACTGAAAGTGAGGGAATGGAAAAAGATATTCCATGCAAATGGAAATCAAAAGAAAGCTGGAGTAACAATACTCATAACACATAAAATAGACTTTAAAATAAAGAATATTACAAAAGACAAGGATGGACACTACATAATGATCAAGAGATCAACCCAAGTGGAAGATATAACAATTATAAATATATATGCACCCAACATAGGAGCACCTCAATACATAAGGCAACTGCGGACAGCTATAAAAGAGGAAATCAACAGTAACAATAGTAGTGGGGGATTTTAACACCTCACTTACACCAACAGACAGGTCATCCAAACAGAAAATTAATAAGGAAATACAAGCTTTAAATGACACAATAGATCAGATAGATATATTTGATATTTATAGAACATTACATCCAAAACCAGCAGATTACACTTTCTGCTCCAGTGCGCACAGAATGTTATCCAGGATAAATCACATCTTGGGTCACAAATCAAGCCTCAGTAAATTTAAGAAAATTGAAATCATATCAAGCATCTTTTCTGACCACAGCACTATGAGATTAGAAATCAGTTACAGGGAATAAAATGTAAAGAACACAGACACATGGAGGCTAAGCAATACGTTACTAAATAACCAAGAGATCACTGAAGAAATCAAAGAGGAAATCAAAAAATACCTAGAGACAAATGCCAATGAAAACATGACGATCCAAAACCTAACAGATGCAGCAAAAACAGTTGTAAGAGGGAAGTTTATAGCAATATAAGCCTACCTCAAAAAACAAGAAAAATCTTAAATAAACAATCTAACCTTACACCTAAAGGAACTAGAGAAAGAAGAACAAACACAGCCCAAAGTTATCAGAAGGAAAGAAATTGTAAAGACCAGAGCAGAAATAAATGAAATAGAAACAAAGAAAACAATAGCAAAGATCAATAAAACTAAAAGCTGGGTCTTTGAGAAGATAAACAAAATTGATAAAGCATTAGCCAAACTCATCAAGAAAAAGAGGGAGAGGACTCAGATCAATAAAATTAGAAATGAAAAAGGAGAAGTTACAACAGACACCACAGAAATACAAAGCATCCTAAGAGACTACTACAAGTGACTCTATGCCAATAAAATGGACAACCTGGAAGAGATGGACCAATTCTTAGAATGGTATAACCTTCCAAGATTGAACCAGGAAGAAATGGAAAATATGAACAGACCAGTCACAAGTAATGAAATTGAAACTGTGATTAAAAATCTACCCACAAACCAGATGCTTCACAGGTGAATTCTATCAAACATTTAGAGAAGAGCTAACGCCCATCCTTCTCAAACTCTTCCAAAACATTGTAGAGGAAGGAACACTCCCAAACTCATTCTATGAGGCCACCATCACCCTGATACCCAAACCAGACAAAGATAGTACAAAAAAAGGAAAATTACAGAACAATATCACTGATGAATATAGATGCAGAAATCCTCAACAAAATACTAGCAAACAGAATCCAACAACACATTAAAAGGATCATACACCATGATCAAGTGGGATTTATCCCAGGGATGCAAGAATTCTTCGATATACGCAGTCAATCAGTGTGATACACCATATTAACAAATTGAAGAATAAAAACCATTTGATCATCTCAATAGATGCAGAAAAACCTTTTGACAAAATTCAACACTGATTTATGATAAAAACTCTCCAGAAAGTGGTCATAGAGGGAAGCTGCCTCAACATAATAAAGGCCATATATGACAAACCCACAGCAAACATTCTCAATGGTGAAAAACTGAAAGCATTTCCTCTAAGATCAGGAACAAGACAAGGATGTCCACTCTCACCACTATTGTTCAACAGAGTTTTGGAAGTCCTAGCCATGGCAATCAGAGAAGAAAAAGAAACAAAAGGAATACAAATTGGAAAAGAAGAAGTAAAACTGTCACTGTTTGCAGATGACATGATACTATACATAGAGAATCCTAAAGATGCTACCAGAAAACTACTAGAGCTAATCAATGAATGTGGTAAAGTAGCAGGATACAAAATTAATGCACAGAAATTTCTTGCATTCCTATACAATAATGATGAAAAATCTGAAGGAGAACTTACGGGAACACTCCCATTTACCACTGCAACAAAAAGAATAAAATACCTAGGAATAAACCTAACTAGGGAGACAAAAGACCTGTATGCAGAAAACTATAAGACACTGTTGAAAGAAATTAAAGATGATACCAACAGATGGAGAGATATACCATGCTCTTGGATTAGAAGAATCGGTATTGTGAAGATGACTATACTACCCAAAGCAATCTACAGATTCAATGCAATCCCTATCAAACTACCAGTGGCATTTTTTACAGAACTAGAACAAAAAATCTTAAAATTTGTATGGGGACACAAAAGACCCCGAATAGCCAAAGCAGTCTTGAGGGAAAAAAAGGAGCTAGAGGAATCAGACTCCCTGACTACAGACTATACCACAAAGCTACAGTAATGAAGACAATATGGTACTGGCACAAAAACAGAAATATAGATCAATGGAACAGGGTAGAAAGCCCAGAGATAAACCAACTCACCTATGGTCAACTAATCTATGACAAAGGAGGCAAGGATGTACAATGGAGAAAAGACAGTCTCTTCAATAAGTAGTGCTGGGAAAACTGGACAGCTACATGTAAAAGAATGAAATTAGAACACTCCCTAACACTATACACAAAAATAAACTCAAAATGGAATAGAGACCTAAATGTAAGACCAGACACTACAAAACTCTTTGAGGAAAACATAGGAAAAACACTCTTTGACATAAATCACAGCAAGATCTTTTTTGATCCACCTCCTTGAGTAATGGAAATAAAACCAAAAATAAACAAATGAGACCTAATGAAACTTAAAAGCTTTTGCACAGCAAAGGAAACCATAAACAAGATGAAAAGACAACCCTCAGAATGGGAGAAGATATTTGCAAACGAATCAACAGACAAAAGATTTATCTCCAGAATATATAAACAGCTCATGCAGCTCAATATTACAAAAACAAACAACCCAATACAAAAATGGGCAGAAGACCTAAATAGACATTTGTCCAAAGAAGACATACAGATGGCCAAGAAGCACATGAAAAGCTGCTCAACATCACTAATTATTAGAGAAATGCAAACCAAAACTACAATGAGGTATCACCTCACACCGGTTAGAATGGGCATCATCAGAAAATCTACAAACAACAAATGTTGGAGAGGGTGTGGAGAAAAGGGAACCCTCTTGCACTGTTGGTGGGAATGTAAATTGATACAGCCACTATGGAGAACAGTATGGAGGTTCCTTAAAAAACTAAAAATAGAACTGCCATATGACCCAGCAATCCCAGTACTGGGAATATACCCAGCAAAAACCATAATTCAAAAAGACACATGCACCCCAATGTTCACTGCAGCACTATTTACAATAGCCAGGTCATGGAAGCAACCTAAATGCCCATCAACAGATGAATGGATAAAGAAGATGTGGCCCATATATACCATGCAATATTACTCAGCCATAAAAAGGAACGAAACTGGGTCATTTGTAGAGATGTGGATGAATCTAGAGACTGTCATACAGAGTGTAGTAAGTCAGAGAAAAACAAATATCATATATTAACACATATATGTGGAACCTAGAAAAATGGTACAGGTGAACCGTTTTGCAGGGCAGAAATTGAGACACAGACATAGAGAGCAAACGTATGGACACCAAGAGGGAAAAGTTGCACGGGGGTGATGTTTTGATGAATTGGAGACGGGGATTGACACATATACACCAATATGTATAAAATGGATAGCTATAAGAACCTGCTGTTTAAAAATATAAATAAATAAAATTCAGAAATTCAAAAAAAAAAAGAAAGAAACACTTGAGAACCTTGTAAAAAAAAATAATTCTCTAGCCAGACTGATCAGGAACAAAAGAGAGATGATACAAATTACAATATCATGAGTGAGAAAGGCAGCATCAGTACAGATTCTGTAGATATTAAAAGAATTGCATGATAATATTATGAACACCTTTATGCTAATAAATTTGACAACTTAGGTGAAAAGGGCAAATTCCTTAAAAGACACAGACTACCGAGGCTCACTCAAAAGGAAATAAATAAGCTGAACATCCCCATATCTGTTTTAAAAATAGATTTTACAGTTTAAAAACTTTCTCGAAAACAAAACTCCATTTCCAGAAAGTTTTTCTCTTGAGTTCTACCAAACATTAAAGAAGAAATAACACTAATTAAACACAGATTCTTCCAGAAAACTAAATAGGTGTTACTACATTCCAACTCATTTACTGAGGCCAACATTATCCTTGCAAAGCTGGTTTAACATTCAGAAATCAGTCAATGTACTTATCCATATTAAGAGACTAAGGAAAAAAATGTAATTATCTCAATGGATGCAGAAAAAGCTTTTGACAGAATATAACATCCATTGCTGATAAAAACTCTCAGCAAGCTAGTAATAAAAGGGAACTTCCTCAGCTTCAGAGAGATCATGGTCAAAAAAATCTTACAGTTTACATCATATTTAATTATCAAAGACCAAATGTTTTTCTCCTAAGATCATGAACAAGGAAAAAGTGGCTGTTCTTACCATGTATATTCAACATTCTACTGGTACTATCCAGTGCAATAGGCATAAAAAGGAAATAAAAAGGTACACAGATTAGAAAGGAAGAAGTACACATGCCTTTATTTGAAGATTACATGACTATCTGAATCTACAAAAAAAGGAAAGTGAAACTAGTAAGTGAGTTTAATAAGATTCTGTAATGCAAGATCAGTATGCAGCAATGTGATGTATTTCTGTACTCTAGACATGAAAAATTAAATTAAAATTTAAAAGTTTATTTTTCTGTCTAGGTAATAAGTATTTTTATTGAAGTACAGTTTCATTTACAATAGAATATAAATATAAAAAATACTTAGCAAATACGTCAAAGGAAAGGAAGACCTATTTACTGAATATTACAAAATATTGCTTATAAAAAATTTGACTGAATTAAATGAAGGTATATACCATGGTAATAAATCAGAAGACTCACTCTTGTTAATATGTCAAAAAAATTATTTGTATAGGCTCCTAGACTGCTGGAAAAATAATAGAAATCATAGTATAAATAGCATGGCAGTAGGAGAATGAGTGGAATGGCAGGCAGATGTGATGGCAAAGAACAGGAGGTAGAGGTAAACATGAAACTGTAGACTGGGGCCAGATCTTGAAGGGCTTTGTACACCACGCCAAGAGCTTAAGCTTTCCTTAAAGAAGTTGGAAGTCACTGGCTGTATTATTTGTGTTTAACTTTTAATTTTCAAGTAGTTTTAGATTTATAGAAAAATTGCAAAAATAGTGCAAAGAGTTCCTTTGCATTTCTCACCTCCTTCCCCTGATATTAATGTCTCACCTAGCCATAGTACAATTATCAAGAACAGGCAGTTAACACTAATACAATATTACTGAGTGAGCTACAGACCTTACTCAAAATTCATCAATTTCCTTAATAACTTTTTTCTGTTCTAGAATTTTATTCAGGATCCCATATTGCATTTAGTTGTCATTTCTCCTTAGTTCCTCCAGTCTGTAATAGTTCCTCAGTCTTTTATTGATGGCCTTTAAGACACAGAAATGACTTAGTGAGATCTAGAAAAAATAGATAATACTTGTTTACAATGTGGATGATTGGAGAAAGGTTAAGCTGAAGGCTATGAAATCACACCAGCTTGGAGTCAGTTTTAGTAACTGGGTTAGTGGTGATATAGATTGGACTGAACACATAGTTCATCATATTTTTTACCAAGATCTTCTTATTCTTTTAATATTTAATTTGCTGGAGTATATTAATATTCTGTCACTTGCCTTGAAAGAATCAGTTCTAAATCCAGGATGTGCCATATTATAAAAGAATAATAATTTTAATAACTAGAATGTAAAATGATGGAAAAAGTTTCAAAGACAGACATAAGTATAATATGGATTATTATTCTTGTCACAATTGTGTTTAATCCTCACTCTTTGTTAGCTGGGATTTTGCAGACAAAGATCAAAATTTACCTGTATCAACTAAATATAACATTCTGCATGCATGTAGTTTCTTAAAGTCCTATAGCTATCTTTCCGGGAGTCCTAACTTCTGTCAGCTGGTGATCAGTCATAGGGTATAGGATGGTGAAAATGTTGTTTTAGATAAATTTATCATTTTATAAGTCCATAGGCTGTGGGAAGAAGGCCTTTCTACATGTGATATTAAGCAAAATATTCCCCAAAGTCAAAGATTGACCAATTTGATTGTATAATAATCTTAAATATTCTAAACTTTACATAAATTTAAAATACAGGAAGAGTAAAGAGAGATATTTTAACATATAAATAACAGATAAAGGGCTGATACTGAAAATATGTGATGCTTTCCTTCAAATTAATGACAAAAAGACAAACCCATTCAAAGGTCACATTTGTTGCCTATTCTTCCATCCTCATCTTATACCACTCTCCATCGTGGTCTCTGTACTCTAGCTACCTGCTTCTTCTTTCTGCCTCTTAGGTAATACATGGTCTTTCTACCACAGCATCTTTCTGTGGTAGAAAGCATCTACCACATTATATTTCTTCTAGTTGGAAATATTTTCTTCACCCCGTTTCATCAAGGTAACTCCTTTTCACTACTTATTCTTCATATTCCCAACTCATAGTCTAGGAAAAATGCTTTTGAGCTACTATAGACTAATGACTCCTTTTGACCTAACTGCTACTTACCACATCATTATACATTCATGTGAACATCTTATGTCTCTCCCATTATACACTTACCTATTTTTGACCCTTTCATCCTGAGTACCTGACACTTGCCTGGTATGGTGTATACATTTGACATATGCAACGTATAGATGTATATGCACATAAATATGTGTGTTCATTGCATAATTACCAAACTAACATTAAAAGGAGAGGGGACTAATCTGAATTTTTATAAAATAGGAGGCTATGGAAATACATAATTGAAAGGTTGTAAAGTATATATTAATACTATATTAATATCCAGCCTTGTCTCCACTACTTACTGAAAATGTAAGAATAAGACTCAATTTAGTGTTCAATAAATGAGGATAGGAATTTATTCAATATAATTATATCGATAAAATGGTAAAATGAATATTAAAACATTTTGTAATTTCCAAACATATATACTTAAAGTAATATTTAATCAATATTTTTTATCATTTTTATCACATCATTGTTGGTAAAACCACTCTAGGGCTTGACTGGAATTATATTTAATATTTCATTGTTGCTTCTCAGAAGCTTTTCTCATCCTTGGCCATATATTTTTTATATAATCTATATATTTGGAGCTGAAAGTATAGAGGTAATGCCTTAATCCCAAATCCAAAAGGAAAAAAAAAGGGAATGGTATGAAAATCATTATACTTTCTCTTTTACATCTGGGACGCTGACATTTTCTGAATCTTGTAGTAAGAGAGAGTTACATGTCTTCCAGTTATTTATATGGGCCTTTATCTTCAAAAACAGCTATTTTCTACTTCTTATGGCCCAGGCTTTGAAGTCTGTGCCAGATCTGAATCCCAGCTCTGCCATTTACTAATGGTATGAATTTGGACCATGTATTTAACTTCATACATTCAAACTGAGCCAGTTTATTTACTTAAAAATGAGAAAAATAAAACTCTTCTATACAGGGTTGTTATGAACAGTAAATGGAAAAATAAAATGACTTATAGTAGGTACTAGGTTAAATGTTCAGTCCATCTCAGGCTTAGATTATGAATTATAACTAATGGTTCGTGATGGCAATAGATGACTGAAAAAACAGTTGACTGAAAATTGTTCAGCTGAGTTCATTTGATGACTGGTAATCAACCATTTTAGCCACTTATATTCTTTGTAAGAAAAAATTGTCTTAATGCTTTTTAATTATAATTAAATGAATTTTTCCATATTCTCACTTCCTAAGTAGATAATTATAATTAAATTGGACCTTGTAACACTATATATATAAAGACCATCTTTATTTAGAAGAATCTGTTTCAAATAATTGTATTTTTAGCAAACTACATTAATCATATGTCAAATTAATCCCACCTTTAATATGTTGCCTATCCTTCCATTCTCATCTTATACCACTCTCCATCGTGGTCTCTGTACTCTAGCTCAATTTAGATAAATTTATCATTTTATAAGTCCATAGGCTGTGGGAAGAAGGCCTTTCTACACGTGATATTAAGCAAAATATTCCCAAAAGTCAGTATTCCCAAAAGTCTCAGATGGTTGCTGAAAATCATAATTTACGAAGAATGCTAAATATCTGGACAGGCTGAAACTGGTGTGTGTTACTGTACTCTTACAACTATAAAAGCAAAGGTCAGGTGTGTTTTGGTAGATGAAAAAGGAAATAAGCAATTATAAATACTATGCTTGTGATTCATTAATGAATGAAATAGAGAAAAAAGTTAAATTAAATTCAGCTCTTGTAGAAAGAGTACAAATCTTGCTTATCTGCCATGGAAGCTTACATTATTTTCTCATCTATAAGAGCTTACTGATTATAAAATTCAATATCGATTAATGATTTTTCAAGAAAAATAATCCGTCATATTAAATGCACTGATCAATTCTGAAATATGTCTTGATTTTAGATATTATAAAACATATCTGAGAAACTGCATACATTTTATTTTTTTAATTAATTTTTATTGGAGAAGAGTTTCTTTACAATGTTGTGTTAGTTTCTATTGTACAGCAAAATGAATCAGCTATACATATACATATATCCCCTCTTTTTTGGATTTCCTTCCCATTTAGGTCACCACAGTGCATGAAGTAGAGCTCCCTGTGCTATACAGTATATTCTCATTAGTTGTCTATCTTATACGTAGTATCAATAGTGTATATGTGTCAATCCCAATCTCCCAATTCCTCCCATTCCCCACTTCCCCCTTGGTATCCATACATTTGTTTTCTACGTCTGTGTCTCTATTTTTGCTTTGCAAATAAGATCATCTATAACATTTTTCTAGATTCCACATATATGTGTTAATATATTTGTTTTTCTCTTTCTGACTTACTTGGCTCTGTATGACAGTCCACCCATGCCTCTACAAATGACCCAATTTCCTTCCTTTTTATGGCTGAGTAATATTCCATGGTATATATTTGCCACATCGTCTTTATCCATTCCTCTGTTGATGGACATTTAGGTTGCTTCCATGTCCTGGCTATTGTAAGTAGTGCTGCAGTGAACATTGGGGTGCATGTATCTTTTTTTTTTTTGCGGTACATGGCCCTCTCACTGTTGTGGCCTCTCCCATTGCGGAGCACAGGCTCCGGACACGCAGGCTCAGCAGCCATGGCTCATGGGCCCAGCTGCTCCGCGGCATGTGAGATCCTCCCAGACCGGGGCACGAACCCGTGTCCCCTGCATCGGCGGCGGACTCTCAACCACAGTGCCACCAGGGAAGCCCGCATGTATCTTTTTGAATTATAGTTTTCTTAAGGTATATGCCCAGTAGTGGGATTGTTGGGTCATATGGTAGTTCTATTTTTAGTTTTTTAAGGAACTTCCATACTGCTTTCCATAGTGGCTGTATTAATTTACATTCCCAGCAACAGTGTAGGAGGGTTCCCTTTTCTCCACAGCCTCTCCAGCAATTACTGTTTGTAGATTTTTTGATGATGGCCATTCTGACCAGTGTGAGGTGATACCTCATTGTAATTTGCATTTCTCTAATAATTAGTGATGTTGAGCATCTTTTCATGTGTTTGTAGCCATCTGTATGTCTTCTTTAGAGAAATGTCTATTTAGGTCTTCCACCCATCTTTTGATTGGGTTTTTTTTTTTTATTGAGCTGCATGAGCTGTTTGTATGTTTTGGAGATTAATCCTTTGCCAATTGCTTCATTTGAAAATATTTTCTCCCATTTTGAGAGTTGTCTTTTCATCTTTTTATGGTTTCCTTTGCTGTGCAAAAGCTTTTAAGTCTAATTACGTCCCATTTGTTTATTTTTGTTTTTATTTTCATTACTGTAAGAGGTGGCCCATAAAAGATCTTGCTGAGGTTTATGTCAAAGCGTGTTTTTCCTATGTTTTCCTGTAAGAGTTTTATAGTGTCAGGCCTTACATTTAGGTCTTTAATCCATTTTGAGTTTATTTTCTTGTATGCTGTCAGGGAGTGTTCTAACTTTATTCTTTTACAGGTAGCTGTCCAGTTTTCCCAGCACAACTTATTGAAGAGGCTCTCTTTTCTCCATTGTGTATTTTTGCTTCCTTTGTCATAGATTAGGTGACCATAGGTGCATGCTTTTATCTCTGGGCTTTCTATGCTGTTCCATTGATCTATATTTCTGTTTTTGTGCCAGTACCATATTGTCTTGATTACTGTAGCTTTGTAGTATTGTCTGAAGTCACGGAGCCTGATTCCTCCACCTCCATTTTTCTTTCTCAAGATTGCTTTGCTGTTTGGAGTCTTTTGTGTCTCCATACAAATTTTAAGATTTTTGGTTCCAGTTCTGTGAAGAATGCCATTGGTAATTTGATAGGGTTTGCATTGAATCTGTAGTTTGCTTTGGGTAGTATAGTCATTTTCACAATATTGATTCTTCCAATCTAAGAACATGGTATATCTCTCCATGTGTTTGTGTCATCTTTGATTTCTTTCACCAGTATCTTATAGTTTTCTGCATACAGTTGTTTTGCCTCCTGAGGTAGGTTTATTCCTAGGTATTTTATTCTTTTTGTTGAATTGTGTAAATATTATATGTTACGTCTGAGTCGGAGAAACATGAAAGAATGAAATCTTTTTAGTTTATTATTGTAAATAGAAGATTAGGGTCACTTTTTGAGATACTTTTATTCTTATTAACTCTGTGTATCCTCTTTTCCTATACCTCATCCCCACTCACAAACTAAGAAAATTAGAAAAATAGGGAAGTTCTGCTCTCCAGTTATGGTTATATTGTCAACAGTATTATTGGGAAAAAGGAAAGGAAAGTCAACGAATATTAGATGTTTTGCAACAGTCACCTCAAAGAGCATTGCAGTTACAATCCACCAGACTTATGTGTTCCTGAAAGGGTTACACATCAGAACTACTCAGATAACATATCATAATGCAAATACATGACTACCAGTAGAACCTCTAGGAGTGAAGTTAGTCATCTGTGTTAAATCTCTACTTTGAATTCTGTTGCAAGGGAGATTTTGGAAACAATATGGTAAGTAGATTGGGAGCTCTTTGAGGATAGAACCTGCCATATATATTATCTAGTCTCCAAAGAAGTTCATGGCCCATTGTTGAAAGTTGATAATTAAGTGTTAAAGAATAAGTCTATGCATTGAATGTGCAAAAGTCCTGATGTGACTTAAAATCATTAGAAGATGTTATATCAGGACAAATTGGTCAATATAACTAAGTCAGAAGAAATATCACAAGGGATAAGTGTATTCAAGAAGGATGGTGCTATCCAAAATTATTTACTGAGTTCTCATTGAATATTGAATAACATATAATCAGTTTCAAAACCCTTGATAGATTTTATTTTAATCTTATTTTACTTAATAAAAAATAAGACAAACTAATTAGCTTCAGAAATGAAAAAATAGTGCACATGAACATCATTTAACTTAAATTTATATATTTAGACAGAACTTCATTTCCATAACTGCCGAATGACAGAAAAGGGTGAAAGTGTTGCTAATTGCAGTTGCTATTAGAAAGAAAGAAAAAAGAAAAAAAGAAAGCAAAAAAAGGAAGGAAAGCAAGAAAGAAAGAAGGGAGGGAGAGAAGGAAGGAGGGAAGGAAGGAAGGGAGGGAGGGAGGAAAGAATGAAAAGAAAAAGAATAAAGGTATGCTTTCAGCAATTAATGCAGGCTACAAACATCTTTGATAGTGTTACAATTTCAGACAGCTGGAGTCACAAAACCAGCAAGCTGTCCAATATCCTCTATATGTTTGGAGGTGTGTGAGTACATGCATGCATAATTTAAGTAAATCACAGGGCTTGAAGTAAGCAGTGGGAAAGCAGCATGCCATTGAGAAATCCTTGGCTTGGATTCTTATAATAAAACAATGGTGGATACACACATAAACATGCTGATATTTCAAATTCAGTTTCCACCCTGTATGTAATGAATTAACATGTGCATTGTATGTAACTAAAACTGTAAATATTGCAGTCCTCTAACAGTCAAGACATGGAATTCTTATAGTAGAAGATAGACTGCTTCACAAAGCTTTGCTTCTGTTCTTGGTATAGCCCTTTATTTTCTCAAATCTGTCTTCTGCTGTCATGAGTCTAATTTTTTTTTTTTTTTAACATCTTTATTGGGGTAAAATTGCTTTACAATGGTGTGTTAGTTTCTGCTTTATAACAGAGTGAGTCAGTTATACATATAATATAGTTCCCATATCTCTTCCCTCTTTGTCTCCCTCCCTCCCCCCCTCCCTATCCCACCCCTCCAGACAGCCACAAAGAACCAAGCCGGTTTCCCTGTGCCATGCGACTGCTTCCCACTGGCTATCTACCTTACGTTTGTTAGTATATATACGTCCATGTCTCTCTCTCGCCCTATCACACCTCACCCTTCCCCCTCCCCATATCCTCAAGTCTGTTCTCCAGTAGGTCTCTGTCTTTATTCCTGTTTTACCCCTAGGTTCTTCATAACATTTTTTTTTTCTTAAATTCCATATATATGTGTTAGCATACGGTATTTGTCCTTCTCTTTCTGACTTACTTCACTCTGTATGACAGACTCTAGATCTATCCACCTCATTACAAATAGCTCAATTTCGTTTCTTTTTATGGCTGAGTAATATTCCATTGTATATATGTGCCACATCTTCTTTATCCATTCATCCGACGACGGGCACTTAGGTTGTTTCCATCTCCGGGCTATTGTAAATAGAGCTGCAATGAACATTTTGGTACATGACTCTTTCTGAATTCTGGTTTCCTCAGGGTATATACCTAGTAGTGGGATTGCTGGGTCATATGGTAGTTCTATTTGTAGTTTTTTAAGGAACCTCCATACTGTTCTCCATAGTGGCTGAACCAATTCACATTCCCACCAGCAGTGCAAGAGTGTTCCCTTTTCTCCACACCCTCTCCAGCATTTATTGTTTCTAGATTTTTTGATGATGGCCATTCTGACTGGTGTGAGATGATATCTCATTGTAGTTTTGATTTGCATTTCTCTAATGATTAATGATGTTGAGCATTCTTTCATGTGTTTGTTGGCAGTCTGTATATCTTCTTTGGAGAAATGTCTATTTAGGTCTTCTGCCCATTTTTGGATTGGGTTGTTTATTTTTTTGTTATTGAGCTGCATGAGCTGCCTGTAAATTTTAGAGATTAATCCTTTGTCAGTTGATTCATTTGCAAATATTTTCTCCCATTCTGAGGGCTGTCTTTTGGTCTTGTTTATGGTTTCCTTTGCTGTGCAAAAGCTTTGAAGTTTCATTAGGTCCCATTTGTTTATTTTTGTTTTTATCTCCATTACTCTAGGAGATGGGTCAAGAAGGATCTTGCTGTGATTTATGTCATAGAGTGTTCTGCCTATGTTTTCCTCTAAGAGTTTGATAGTTTCTGGCCTTACATTTAGGTCTTTAATCCATTTTGAGCTTATTTTTGTGTATGGTGTTAGGGAGTGATCTAATCTCATACTTTTACATGTACCTATCCAATTTTCCCAGCACCACTTATTGAAGAGGCTGTCCTTTCTCCACTGTATATTCCTGCCACCTTTATCAAAGATAAGGTGACCATATGTGCATGGGTTTATCTCTGGGCTTTCTATCCTATTCCATTGATCTATCTTTCTGTTTTTGTGCCAGTACCATACTGTCTTGATTACTGTAGCTTTGTAGTATAGTCTGAAGTCAGGCAGCCTGATTCCTCCAGCTCCATTTTTTGTTCTCAAGATTGCTTTGGCTATTCGGGGTCTTTTGTGTTTCCATACAAATTGTGAAATTTTTTGTTCTAGTTCTGTGAAAAATGCCAGTGGTAGTTTGATAGGGATTGCATTGAATCTATAGATTGCTTTGGGAAGTAGAGTCATTTTCACAATGTTGATTCTTCCAATCCAAGAACATGGTATATCTCTCCATCTGTTTGTATCATCTTTAATTTCTTTCATCAGTGTCTTATAATTTTCTGCATACAGGTCTTTTGTCTCCTTAGGTAGGTTTATTCCTAGATATTTTATTCTTTTTGTTGCAATGGTAAATGGGAGTGTTTTCTTGATTTCACTTTCAGATTTTTCATCATTAGTATATAGGAATGCCAGAGATTTCTGTGCATTAATTTTGTATCCTGCTACTTTACCAAATTCATTGATTAGCTCTAGTAGTTTTCTGGTAGCATCTTTAGGATTCTCTATGTAGAGTATCATGTCATCTGCAAACAGTGACAGCTTTACTTCTTCTTTTCCGATTTGGATTCCTTTTATTTCCTTTTCTTCTCTGATTGCTGTGGCTAAAACTTCCAAAACTATGTTGAATAAGAGTGGTGAGAGTGGGCAACCTTGTCTTGTTCCTGACCTTAGTGGAAATGCTTTCAGTTTTTCGCCATTGAGGATGATGTTGGCTGTGGGCTTGTCATATACGGCCTTTATTATATTGAGGAAAGTTCCCTCTACACCTACTTTCTGCAGGGTTTTTATCATAAATGGGTGTTGAATTTTGTCAAAAGCTTTCTCTGCATCTATTGAGATGATCATATGGTTTTTCTCCTTCAATTTGTTAATATGGTTAATCACATTGATAGATTTGCGTATATTGAAGAATCCTTGCATTCCTGGAATAAACCCCACTTGATCATGGTGTATGATCCTTTTAATGTGCTGTTGGATTCTGTTTGCTAGTATTTTGTTGAGGATTTTTGCATCTATGTTCATCAGTGATATTGGCCTGTAGTTTTCTTTCTTTGTGACATCCTTGTCTGGTTTTGGTATCAAGGTGATGGTGGCCTCGTAGAATGAGTTTGGGAGTGTTCCTCCCTCTGCTATATTTTGGAAGAGTTTGAGAAGAATAGGTGTTAGCTCTTCTCTAAATGTTTGATAGAATTCGCCTGTGAAGCCATCTGGTCCTGGGCTTTTGTTTGTTGGAAGATTTTTAATCACAGTTTCAATTTCAGTGTTTGTGATTGGTCTGTTCATATTTTCTATTTCTTCCTGATTCAGTCTTGGCAGTTTGTGCATTTCTAAGAATTTGTCCATTTCTTCCAGATTGTCCATTTTATTGGCATAGAGTTGCTTGTAGTAATCCCTCATGATTTTTTGTATTTCTGCAGTGTCAGTTGTTACTTCTCCTTTTTCATTTCTGATTCTATTGATTTGAGTCTTCTCCCTTATTTTCTTGATGAGTCTGGCTAATGGTTTATCAATTTTGTTAATCTTCTCAAAGAACCAGCTTTTAGTTTTATTGATCTTTGCTATTGTTTCCTTCATTTCTTTTTCATTTATTTCTGATCTGATTTTTATGATTTCTTTCCTTCTGCTAACTCTGGGGTTTTTTTGTTCTTCTTTCTCTAATTGCTTGAGGTGCAAGGTTAGGTTGTTTATTCGAGATGTTTCCTGCTTCTTAAGGTGGGCTTGTATTGCTATAAACTTCCCTCTTAGAACTGCTTTTGCTGCATCCCATAGGTTTTGGGTCGTTGTATCTCCATTGTCATTTGTTTCTAGGTATTTTTTAATTTCCTCTTTGATTTCTTCAGTGATCACTTCGTTACTAAGTAGTGTATTGTTTAGCCTCCATGTGTTTGTATTTTTTACTGCTCTTTTCCTATAATTGATATCTAATCTCATGGCGTTGTGGTCGGAAAAGATACTTGATATAATTTCAATTTTCTTAAATTTACCAAGGCTTGATTTGTGACCCAAGATATGATCTATCCTGGAGAATGTTCCATGAGCACTTGAGAAAAATGTGTATTCTGTTGTTTTTGGATGGAGTGTCCTATAAATATCAATTAAGTCCATCCTGTTTAATGTATCATTTAAAGCTTGTGTTTCCTTATTTATTTTCATTTTGGATGATCTGTCCATTGGTGAAAGTGGGGTGTTGAAGTCCCCTACTATGAATGTGTTACTGTCGATTTCCCCTTTTATGGCTGCTAGTTTTTGCCTTATGTATTGAGGTGCTCCTATGTTGGGTGCATAAATATTTACAATTGTTATATCTTCTTCTTGGATCGATCCCTTAATCATTATGTAGTGTCCTTCTTTGTCTCTTCTGATAGTCCTTATTTTAAAGTCTATTTTGTCTGATATGAGAATTGCTACTCCAGCTTTCTTTTGGTTTCCATTTGCATGGAATATCTTTTTCCATCCCCTTACTTTCAGTCTGTATGTGTCTCTAGGTCTGAAGTGGGTCTCTTGTAGACAGCATATATATGGGTCTTGTTTTTGTATCCATTCAGCCAATCTGTGTCTTTTGGTGGGAGCATTTAGTCCATTTACATTTAAGGTAATTATCGATATGTATGTTCCTATTCCCATTTTCTAAATTGTTTTGGGTTCGTTATTATAGGACTTTTCCTTCTCTTGTGTTTTTGTCTAGAGAAGTTCCTTTAGCATTTGTTGTAAAGCTGGTTTGGTGGTGCTGAACTCTCTCAGCTTTTGCTTGTCTGTAAAGGTTTTAATTTCTCCATCAAATCTGAATGAGATCCTTGCTGGGTAGAGTAATCTTGGTTGCAGGTTTTTCTCCTTCATCACTTTCAGTATGTCCTGCCACTCCCTTCTGGCTTGTAGAGTTTCTGCTGAGAGATCAGCTGTTAACCTTATGGGGATTCCCTTGTGTGTTATTTGTTGTTTTTCCCTTGCTGCTTTTAATATGCTTTCTTTGTATTTAGTTTTTGACAGTTTGATTAATATGTGTCTTGGCGTATTTCTCCTTGAATTTATCCTGTATGGGACTCTCTGTGCTTCCTGGACTTGATTAACGATTTCCTTTCCCATATTAGGGAAGTTTTCAACTATAATCTCTTCAAATATTTTCTCAGTCCCTTTCTTTTTCTCTTCTTCTTCTGGAACCCCTATAATTCGAATGTTGGTGCGTTTAATGTTGTCCCAGAGGTCTCTGAGACTGTCCTCAGTTCTTTTCATTCTTTTTTCTTTATTCTGCTCTGCAGTAGTTATTTCCACTATTTTATCTTCCAGGTCACTTATCCGTTCTTCTGCCTCATTTATTCTGCTATTGATCCCATCTAGAGTATTTTTCATTTCATTTATTGTGTTGTTCATCATTGTCTGTTTCATCTTTATTTCTTCTAGGTCCTTGTTAACTGCTTCTTGCATTTTGTCCATTCTATTTCCAAGATTTTGGATCATCTTTACTATCATTATTCTGAACTCTTTTTCAGGTAGACTGCCTATTTCCTCTTCATTTGTTAGGTCTGGTGGGTTTTTATCCTGCTCCTTCATCTGCTGTGTGTTTTTCTGTCTTCTCATTTTGCTTATCTTACTGTGATTGGGTTCACCTTTTTGCAGGCTGCAAGTTCGTAGCTCCCGTTGTTTTTGATGTCTGTCTCCAGTGGCTAAGGTTGGTTCAGTGCGTTGTGTAGGCTTCCTGGTGGAGGGGACTAGTGGCTGTGTTGTGGTGTATGAGGCTAGATCTTGTCTCTCTAGTGGGCAGGTCCACGTCTGGTGGTGTGTTTTGGGGTGTCTGTGGACTTATTATGATTTTAGGCAGCCTCTCTGCTAGTGGGTGGGGTTGTGTTCCTGTTTTGCTATATGGTTGGCATAGGTTGTCCAGCACTGTAGCTTGCTGGTCGTTGAGCGAAGCTGGGTGCTGGTGTTGAGATGGAGATCTCTGGGAGATTTTCGCCGTTTGATATTATGTGGGGCTGGGAGGTCTCTTCTTGACGAGTGTTCTGAAGTTGGCTCTCCCACCTCAGAGGCAGAGTCCTGACTCCTGGCTGGAGCAGCAAGAGCCTTTCATCCACTCGGCTCAGAATAAAAGGGAGAGAAAGTAGAGAGAATTAGTATAAGTAGGAGGAAATAGGAAAGAAAGAAAGAAAGAAAGAAAGAGAGGAGGGAAGGAAGGAAGGAGGGAAGGAAGAAAGAAAGAAAGAAGAAAAGAAAGGAAGAAGGCAAGAAGGAAAGAAAGGAGGGAGGGAGGGAGGAGGGAAGGAAGGAAGGAATGAGGGAAGGAAGGAAAAAATACAGAAAGAAAGAAGATACAGTAAAATAAAATAAAGTATAATAAAGTTATTGAATTAAAAAAATAATTATTTAGAGGAAAAAAAAAAGGGAAGGATAGAACCTTAGGACAAATGGTGGAAGCAAAGTTATAGAGACAAAATCTTACATAGAAGCATACACATATACCCTCACAAAAAGAGGTAAAGTGGAAAAAATCATAAAACTTGCTCTCCAAGTCCACCTCCTCAATTTGGGACGATTCGTTGTCTCAAAAAGGGAAGGAAGGAAGGAAAGATAGAAAGAAGGTAAAGTATAACAGAGTTCTTTAAATTAAAATTAATTATTAAGAAAAAAATTAAAAAAAAAAATGGTCGGATAGAACGCTGGGACAAATGGTGGAAGCAAACCTATACAGACAAGATCTCACACAGAAGCATACACATACACATTCACAAAAAGAGGAAAAGGGGAAAAAATCATAGATCTTGCTCTAGAAGTCCGCCTCCTCAATTTGGGATGATTCGCTGTCTATTCATGTATTCCACAGAGGCAGGGTACATCAAATTGATTGTGTAGCTTTAATCCGCTGTTTCTGAGGCTGCTGGGAGAGATTTCCCTTTTTCTTCTTTGTTCTCACAGCTCACAGGGGCTCAGCTTTCGACTTGGCCCTGCCTCTGCGTGTAGGTCGCTGGAGGGCGTCTGCTTTTTGCTCAGACAGGACGGCGTTAAAGGAGCCGCTGACTCGGGGGCTCTGGCGCTCTCAGGCCGGGGGCAGGGAGGGGCACGGAGTGCGGAGCGGTCCTGCGGCGGCAGAAGTCGGCGTGACGTTGCCCCAGCCTGAGGCCCGCCGTGTGTTCTCCCTGAGAAATTGTCCCTGGATCCCGGGAACCTGGCAGTGGCGGGCTGCACAGGCTCCCCGGAAGAGGGGTGGGGGCAGTGACCTGTGCT
>NW_006775603.1:3793811-3796572 GCF_000442215.2 Lipotes vexillifer
CAGCCCCGCCCGTCCCGGCGGATGAGCACACAAGCCTCTCGGGCTGGTGAGTGCCGGTCGGCACCGATCCTCTGTGAGGGAATCTCTCCGCTTTGCCCTCCGCACCCCTGTGGCTGAGCTCTCCTCGGCGGCTCCGAAGCTCCCCCCTCCGCCACCCGCAGTCTCTGCCCGCGAAGGGGCTTCCGAGTGTGTGGAGACCTTTCCTCCTTCACAGCTCCCTCCCACTGGTGCAGGTGCCGTCCCTATTCTATTGTCTCTCTTTTTAATTAATTTTTTCTTTTGCCCTACCCAGATACGTGGGGAGTTTCTTGCCTTTTGGGAGGTCTGAGGTCTTCTGCCAGCATTCAGTAGGTGTTCTGTAGGAGTTGTTCCACATGTAGATGTATTTCTGGTGTATTTGTGGGGAGGAAGGTGATCTCCGCGTCTTACTCCTCCGCCATCTTTCCACCGCCCCGAGTCTCTTTTTTTATACTAACTTTTATATAGGGCCCTATGAAGGGTCGATGCCCAGAGGAAATAAATTTTTTATCTTCTCTGCTTCAACCAACATTTTATATTGGTAAAATGGACAAAATGGGCATCATATATAGCTCTGACAGGTTGCCTTGCAGACCTATTCTTAATGTGTCCAACTGTCAACAAGTACCAATCTATTTTAGATGTGTGAGCTCTTTTTTTTTCTCTCTATATTGGGACTACTACTTTTTACAAACATGAGGATAGGCAGTCTCCATTGAGGTTTCCCCAATGGACAGCTCTATCTTTTCTTTGCCACGTAAAAATTTAAGTTTGTAAATATCCTTTGCTTGCTATGGTGAAAAGGCTATTGAACAATGAGTTAGAGACCTGCTTCTTTTTGTTTTTTGTTTTTTTTTTTTTTGAAGCGGGGTGTGTGTGTGTGTTCTTAACAACTGTAAACCATTGAAGGTTGGGGGCACCATAATAGGGATGCATGTCTATGACTTGCAGGCTACTACTCTCCCAGTCTCTTCCTATGAGAAATCTAACACGATGATTTTGCTACTCTTTTGGAGTCTCCGAATCCTTCTCCAAACAGTGTTCTAGGATGCGAACATACTGACAGTTATGGTTGGCATTGCAGTTAAAGCTGATTTTCCATTCTGGACTACATGATGTCTAAATTACCTTTCAGATCTAATATTATATGGTTTTCTGATTGCAAATTTGATGATTCTTACTTTGATTTTATAGGGAAAATTCAGTTATTCTTGCTAGTATGTGTAGCAGAATGGATAATACCAAATAGCAAATAATCTTAAAATAACACATTTTGCTTACATAATTGTTTTTAGTATTTGCTTAATTTGTGTTCTCACTACCAGAGGTTAATAGAAGTAACATAGTTGATAGGAGGAAATCACAAATTATATACTAAAGCAAATTTGTCTGTTAAAGAATGATTAATATATGACTCTTCAGAGTTTATCTTTCTAAATCTGAAGATTAAAATAGTTAATTTTCATGTATTGTTATATGTGACAGAATATAATACTGAAACTAATTTTTTCATATCAAACCTCTCTATTTATAACTTTATAACTTTTGTGGTAAATTTATATAAAATATTACATTCATTTGATCACTTTAAATTATTGTGATCTAAAGATTGAGTTCAGCTGTGTATACCTTAAGGCAGTTTTCTTATTATGATATTAAATGCTAAATGAGCCAAGTTTTTAAGCAAAATCTTTTTGAAAAAGTGAATTTCTACTTGCTTATATAAACAAGCAATAGTCTTGTTACCTCTGTAGTGAAACAAACTTTTGACCAGTGTTTTTGCATAAATTCATTGAAAGTATAACTATAAATCTGTATTGCTTCCTATAAATGTTGAATTCATGAACATGAATAGGTTCTATGTGTGATTTTTACTGAAACTTCACCTGCAACCTGTTATGGTCTTAGAAGCATTGATCCCTGATGCTATCTTTCACAATTATTTGAAATCATATTACCTTGCTCATGCTTGAAAATTATGTCCCTAGTAATTATTAATTTATTTTGTATGTGTTGGTTGGCTTAACATTAATCATAATAAATTTATTTGATATTTATATGTGTGTCACTATTATAGTACTTCTAAACTTTCATTTTGTCAGCTTTCATTAACTGGCCAATTTATCACATGGAGGTACTTATCGTCTAACTTTTCTTTCAAAGTTTTCAAGAATTATGTACAATCTATAATAAAGTTTGAATCCTGAGAATGTTATATCTAGAATGCATCAAATCTAGAATTAATACTGGAACAATTATGTTGTCTTATCTTCTCAAATGGAATGAATTTTGCCTTGACTCTTTCTAAATTTACTTTTGATTTTATTTCTAAACTCTTGACTTCAAAGATTGGCATTCTGAGATACCACTTCTGAACTCTTTTTTCTATATATGAGGTGTCTTTATGTTTACTTATAATCTATATTTTTTCTAGTTTTAAATAGGTTTTGAAGTAAGAGTATATGCATACATACACAGAATAGTTAAAATGAAATTAAAACAGAGATCATAAACCGTAGAGTAGAAATTAGAAATTGTTCAGTTGGAGGGCTTCCCTAGTGGCGCAGTGGTTGAGAGTCCGCCTGCCGATGCAGGGGACACGGGTTCGTGCCCCGGTCCGGGAAGATCCCACATGCCGCGGAGCGGCTAGGCCCGTGAGCCATGGCCGCTGGGCCTGCGCGTCCAGAGCCTGTGCTCCGCAACGGGAGAGGCCACAGCAGTGAGAGGCCCGTGTACCGCAAAA
>NW_006775603.1:3796582-3854049 GCF_000442215.2 Lipotes vexillifer
AAATTGTTCAGTTGGAAACCGGAATGAGATAGTTTCTGAAATGTACACCATGAGTTCTCCCTTTTGATTTCACCATGAGTTTTCTTTTTAAAGATTTTTTTTTCTGATGCGGACCATTTTAAAAGTCTTTACTGAATTTGTTACAATATTGCTTCTGTTTTATGTTTTGGTTTTTGGCTGTAAGGCATGTGGGATCTTAACTCCCTGACCAGGGATTGAACCCACCCCCCCTGCACTGGAAGGCGAAGTGTTAGCCACTGGACTGCCAGAGAAGTCCCATGAGTTTTCTGATAAACAAGGAAAAGAACAAAAACATTTTCATTTCTCCAGTTTAATAGGAGAGACAAGTGTCATCAAAGTTTTAGATACCAGAATGGCTGTTTTCTGTGGCTAGAAATTCCTTCCTCAGACTCTTCATCTCCCCCTTCATTTATTTACCAGTTTGCATATTGTCTCTTTTCTTAAAACCTTGTATTATATACTCAGTAAAGAATTACCTTTTCCCTGAATTATACACTGAAAATTATAAAAGTGTAGCTATCACGCTAATTGGATGCCTATCACTCGAGAAACAAGTAACAGACACTGAATTATCTCTCATCCACACAATAATCCTGAAAGATTCGTGCTATTTTACCCTCTTTACAAGTGATGAAACTGAGACCAAAAGAAGCTGAGAAATTTGCACGAGATCAAATAGCTAATTAGGATAGAATTCTTGATCTGTATTCCAACAGCACTTTGTAATGGGAGGATCCCCTCATGTAGAATGTTCCTTTAAAAAAAAAATGTTTCCATAGTTGTAGAATAGCAGTGTAAGCTTTATTCACTGTTCCTCAAAGAGGAAAACCTATTTGAAACCTATTGACGTTTGAATATTACTGTGCTTTCTTGCAGCCTGTGAACTAATGAATCAAGGCATCTTGGCCCTGGTCAGCTCCATTGGCTGCACATCAGCTGGGTCCCTCCAGTCTCTGGCAGATGCCATGCACATCCCCCACCTCTTCATTCAGCGCTCAACAGCTGGGACCCCAAGGAGTGGCTGTGGAGTCACCCGGAGCAACAGGAATGATGACTACACTCTCTCTGTTAGGCCACCTGTCTACTTAAATGACGTTATCCTGAGAGTGGTCACAGAATATGCCTGGCAGAAGTTAATTATATTCTATGATAGTGAATATGGTGAGTGTTTGTTGCTGGTATGAGTTTTGTAAGCTGGTATTTGCATGGCAGGTAACTTCGTTAAAATCTTGAAAAATTGAAGGAGGTCACTTATTACTATTTGTGGTTTTCATGTCCTGTCACATTCTTCTTACAAATCTAGCGGCAACAACAGAAAACTTTGTTAAACACCTCAAGTTCTATCTTTTGTACATATCTCGATCTTTCAAATAATGGGAAGTCATAAAAACAATACTGTCTTTCTCCTCTTTCAAAAAGATTTATATCTCTATCTAATAAGATAAAATCATTTTGGACAGATCCTGGAACACTTAAAAAATTGCCCATTTCTATTTTTTGGTTCAAAAAAAACACTGAAGTATCTTACCTACACCCTCATTGTAGACTTTAGTATCTACTTAGTACTTAACTCTTTGAAGGTCACTGAAATTATATCACTTTATATTTATCCTGGTATATTGTCTACAAAATGAAATCTCACACAAATACTGAGTAGTATAAAAATACTTATTTTATTTAACTTTCTATAGTAAAACACAAAGCGTTTTACCTAAATTTGCCATACTTTGAGAAGGCACTTTCTCTCAGTATTTTTACTTGTGTTACATTAAGAAAACTAAGCAAAAATAATATTATTTTTCTATAAGTATTTTTTTCCTGAATTAATCTACCTGCTTTCTAGCTGACTGATCCCAGAGGTTTTCAAATATAGTTTCTCTCTTTTTTTTGTCATTAGGAAGAGAGGAAATGGAGTAGAGATCTATACGTTCAAATGAGAGGAAATAAACAAGATTCTGATAAAGAACATATATTTTGAAACATGTGTTTCCTTAGAGATTTGCCTTAAGGAGTCTTAGAAAAAAATTTCTATTCAGTTTGGATGGGCCTAGTTTTTACATTTTTATTTTAAAAAGTTAAGAAGATTTACACTCTACAGTGCAACTTATTTTTCTTGCAAATAAATATTTAAAAATGAGTTCTCTTGTCCTAATCTACTCAGCATTTTGAACTATATTAGAGAACAGTTACACAAGAGTGGGCCAGAAAGTGGCATCAATAGAACTGAACACAAACAGGTTGGCAGAAATCTGGGAAGCAGCAAATAAGAGCTCCTGTGGACTCCCAGGGAGGGAGAGCAAGTGACAGTTACATTAGCCCTAAATATTCAAAGGTCACATGGGGTTTTGGAGGCTGAGTTCCATTAAACTTGATGGGTCGGCTTCAGACAAAAGTCTGTGGCAATCTCTAAAAGCACAGTCCTTTGTCACCAGGACGGAAATCTTATTTTGTTGCTTAATTCATATTATTTAGGGGTCACAGAACAAAGACCAAGAGACTGAAATGAATAAAATAAACAAAAAGGAAATAAAAATAATTGGCTCATCAGTAAAAGTAAAGATGGAACACAAATCCGATAGTCACTGATAGGATTATTTAGTGAATATAGTAAACTCTAGCTCTGGAATCAACATACTGAGTATGCCTTTGTCAATTTTTTCTAGTCAGATTATCTATGGTTTTTATAACCATAAATGGTATTCTTATGACTTCTGCTCAACATAATTTGAAATAATGAATTTTTAAACACTAAATCTTTCTTTAAAGGGAGAAAACTTAACTTTTTAGTTAGTCCTATCAAGATAGTCTTGTAAAATAAAGAACAGAAAAGTAACTTTTGATGAAGATGTTTTTACAACATTAAAATGAGAACTTTACTCTTTGATTATAAATGTCCATGAGGAAAGAAAATTCCTTGTTAGCTTGTTTCCAAGTCCTACATGGATTACAGTTAGGAAATTCTTGTAAGAGAAGACATTTTAATTACTGATGAAGTAAATTTTTTTAATGTACACTAAATTCATAGTCACACACTCATTTACATACATTTGAAATTCCTTATTCTCTTTTCTTTTGTTTTCCTTTGACTAAATAAGATGCAATAATCACAGTATTTGTATGCTCTGCTAGAAGCAGTGTTTGAGGAATAATGAAAAACATTTTCCTTTACTCTGATGATAAACTTGACTTTAATTTATTATTTAATTTAATAATTCGTGAAAAAGTACCCTGCTTGTACTTTTTAAATTATTTCCAGTAATACTCTTGTTCAATGAAAGAAAATTTTCTTTTGATACTTACAGTAAATCTTGCTAGTAAAGAACTGGGCTAGAGTCCAAAATAAACATCAAGCTATCCAAATACCTTGTGCCTTGAAGAGGGCTACATGTATTTACATATCCATTCATCAATGTCCTCATTTTAAGTTCAGAATTATACTTGACTTTTATCTTGGTTATCAGGAATTACTTTCATTAAGGAATGGATTAAGCATCATCCATGGATGGAATCAGGCAGCCTGCTGGAGCCAAATGTTATTGAAGATGTATTTTGGTTAGAAAAATATACTTAAAGAAAAAGATTAGGCTCCTTATCCAGTTTATTAGAGAAACACTTATTTCCAAAGCAGTTAATTATGATTAAGAGCACAGTGTAAAAGTCTACTTTAGATTCCTTAACAAGAAAATTCAAGTCTTTGATTCTAAGTAAACGGATAAAAAGAGGGAAAAAAATGAAACTTTATTTGAGTGGATTGATTCAAGACATTTTTTAAAAGGCTTGAAAAGAGGAAGTGTTGAACTTTTAAAAATATGTCATTCAGGAAACGTTCATAGCTCACTTGCTTAGTGCAGATACAAAACATGAGATTAAAAGTTTTACAGAATGTAGTCTTTACTTTTAAGAAGCTTACAATTAACGAAAGAGAAATATTTATATGACTCTCTTAATAGAGAAAATAGTGTGTTGTGTCATGAATGATGCAAACTGAGTGCTAGTGGTGTGCAGTGAAGAAAGTGTTTAATTTAGGCAGCAGTGATCAAAGAAGGCTTCACGGGTGGACTTTGATCTCGAATATTGCCTCTCAGAATCCTACCTAACTT
The DNA here is from genome assembly GCF_000442215.2 of Lipotes vexillifer. NCBI lineage: Eukaryota > Metazoa > Chordata > Mammalia > Artiodactyla > Lipotidae > Lipotes > Lipotes vexillifer. The sequence goes on from NW_006775603.1 coordinate 3,800,704, forward strand.
TAAGTGTGTGAGAGACGGCCATTCCAATAGACAGTGTGAGCAAGTCTTGCAGCAATAAAAATATTTAAAAAATAGTATCTCTGATCATTTTTATTCAGGCAGTAGAAAAAATATTTTACATTGTATCATTGAATTTTCTCAACAGCTATGTGAGGTAGATAATATTTACAATTTTACAAATAGGAAAACAGAAACAACTGATGGGTAACTTGTTCACAAAACATAGCTAAGAAGCATCAAAACTGAGATTTAAAGTCTGACCAGAGCCTATCTATACTCCTAACCATGTATAATGAGTATAAAGAGGTTGCAGTGAGCTATCACCCAAGAATATAGCAAGGGATAATCTTACAGAGAACATGTATTGTATCCAAGCTCTGTTCTAAATGCTTTACATGTATCATCTCATTTAATCCCCACAGCAGCTCTGTAAGGTAGATGATGGTGATGATGCTGGTGATGGCCATGATTATACCACAAATGAAAAAAGCTGAAGTAGTAAGAGGTCAGGTGACTCAAAAGTAAGTCCAAGAAGCCTGAATTCAAACACTAATAGTCTCCCCCATAGTCCCTGCTCTCAACAACTGGACTATTCTGATACAATAGAAAAAGCATAAGAGTAATTTCTGACACTGAAAATTTTTTAAAAGTTTACAAATGACATGTACAGAATCATTTTTATTAAAGAGAGATAATGTCTGACTTTAAGCCTGCAGATCTTCAACATGTTAACATCATTCAAGGAAAAATACTGTATGTCAATTCGGATGGTTTGGTTATCGTTAGAAACGTGGAAACAGGGCAGTCACTGGCTCAAAGTAGGCTGACCCCTCAGCAGAAATAGCCGCTTGCCTATGCAATATATGTTCTCCCTTCTAAATTGAGAGAGCAATACTTCCAGTTGAAAAACTATATTCCCTAGTACTGCTTACAGCTGGGGGTTGTAATATGCTACTGTCAAGAACTGTGAAGGGTCTGAGATTTTACCCTACTTGCAAGCTAGCGAGTTAGCCTACCTCAATTTCATAGATGCTGGCAGAAAACACTACGCCCCTGAATTAGAGAGAGAGATCTTTAATACTCAGGGCGCAGCAAGCAGCGTGAGCCTTGTATTAATTAAAATTTTCTGCTCATAAAAGACACCATTAAGAAAATAAATAGGCAAACTACAACCTGGGGAATAAATTCCAATACCTGTATCTGAAAAACTTATGTAAATACATAGGCTATATAAAGAGCTCAGAGAATTAAACAAAACTCCAGCAAAGCAACAAGACACCAATAAAAGTACACAATTGAAAGTGTGCAAAAAGTTTGTGCAGACAATTCATATAAGAAGATATATAAATGGCCAAGAAACACAAGAAGAGGTGCTGAACATGGTCCACAGGTGTGTGCAAATTAAAACTAGGTACTGGGGAGTTCCCTGGTGGCCTAGTGGTTAGGATTTCAGGCTTTCACTGCCATGGCCTGGGTTCAGTCCCTGGTCAGGAAACTGAGATCCTGCAAGTGGAGTGGTGTGGCAAAAACAAAACAAAAACAAGCAACGAGGTATTAATCGGTACCCACTAGACTGGCTAAAGTCCAATACTACACGTAGACAAGAATGTGGCAAACTGAAACTCTCCTACTTTGTGGCTGTATGTAAAAATGTACAACCAGTATGGAAAGCTCTTTGGCAGTTCGTTACAAATTTACGTATGCATCTACCACGTGACTTACTCATTTCACTCCCAGGTATTTATCAAGATAAATGAGAATGTATATCCTCACAAAATCTTATGTAAGAATGCTAGTATTGGCATTATTCATTATGTCCAAAACTGGAAACAACCCAAATGCCCATCATTTTGAAAATGGTTCAAGGAATTGTGGCATGTCCCTACAATGGAATACTATTAAGCTATAAGAAGAAATGAACCACTGAAATATTCAACAACAAAATTTTGAGTGAAATAAGCCTGAAAGAAAAGAAGGACATGCTGTATTATTCCTTTTATATGAAGTCCAGTAACATACAAAACTAATCTTGGTGATCCAAATCAGAAAGTGGTTGCATCTCTGGACCAGGAGTGGACTGTCTGGAAAAGGACACAAGAGAAACTTCTGTGGTAACAGAAATATTCAGTATCTCATTTTGAGTGGTAGTTATAGTGGAACACAATAAATGTTCTTTAAACTACACATGTAAGGTCTCTTTATTGTAGGTAAATTATATCTCAATAAAAATTTAGAAGACAGAACAACCTAGATATCTGAAAAGTAAAAAGAAGTAAAGAGAAAGAAAAAAAGGAAAAAATCAATTTGCCTATCAGAATTGTAAACTAAATATCATCATTGAATCATGATCACTTAGCGATTATTGAGTCATAGACAAAAGGTTAGAATTGAGTGTAGTGGACACCTAGAACCCAAATTTGATAGTGGATCAGAATTACTAGAAGAGCTTTTCAATCATCATCCTACCTCAGCTCTATCATAGACCCCTGGAATCAGAATTTTTGCAGGTAGGCCCTAGCAACAAACATATTTTAACACCCCCCCAGTGTTTCTGTTAAGTCCAGCTTTGTTCCTAGGTAAGGCATTTGGAAACAAGAAATTTCAGCAGGTATCTCCTTCAACATCTTTGATTGGTAGCATTGTTCCCCCTGACAGAATCCTCCAAGCAAGAGAGAACTCACTGTACTCTGAAGGAGCCTGTCTCATATAAGGATACTGGACATTTCTAATTGGCAGAAAGCTCTTCACTCTATGAAACTTAAAATATATTGGACAAAATGATCCATTTCTAGAATAATATAAAATAAGTAATGCTTTTGCTTGTAACCATTTATCAATAAGTAAAGAAATGATTACATCCCATGAACTCAGTCTTCTACTGCCTAAGAATTTACCATTTTCAACCTGATATGTATGCTTCTTAGATAATCCACCTTTCTAAATGCCTTTAACTCTATCTATTTTACTTTTTCAATATTTCTGTATACAATCTGACACATTTATTGGTTACACAGTATGTCTCATACTATCTTATTGGCTTAGAGAGGTGAGACCTTTACCTCTTTTTAGCAAAACAAAAACCACTTGTATCTTACTGTGTTTTCTCATAATTTATGCTTTTTAAAAATTTTATGTTAAATCTTTATCATATTACTCATTATGTTGTCCTACCCTTCCAGTTTTGCATCATCCTCAGTTTGCTTAGCCTGCTGTTTATGCTTTCAACCAAGTCTCTGAGAGGAAGTTTGGTCAAGTAGGTGGAATACAGTATCCAGGAAGGCTCATTAGAAGCAGCTGATATTAGTCCAGGCAGGCTCACTATCAGAGAGGTCTAAGCAAGGAATTAGTTGAACGTAACAGCCAGCAACTAGATTCCAGAATCAAGGAGTCTTGGAACTGACAATATACAGAAGCCAGAAAGTTATAGAAGTGGGTGATCTTTAAAATAGAATAAAAACATACAGATTGCTTTAATGGGAGGTTTCTATTCTGAGAATATTGAAAGAAAAGTTGAATTTCAGGGATGGATGGGCTGAATAGAACTGATTTACAAGAGTGACATAAGCAGTAAAGTTGATGTGCATTTCATCTAAAGAGCTATTTGGGTTATTTAATTTCCTTTGCCTAAACAAATACTGGTTCCACAGCTTAATATTGGAATGAACCTATTTGTAGATTTATTCTATGGGTGCAGTTATGGAGCCTGGAGGGGTAATTTGATGATAGGGATCTAAGCAGCTTGTAACAGTAATGACATAGAGACATGAACTAACTGAAAGTAGTCAAATATACCCTTTTACCATAGCCTCATCTCTACTTCAGTTCATGTATTTGCTTCATTCTCAAGCTAGACAGTTGGCATTGGTGACTTCAAGCATATTCCGACAGATTATTATACTAGAAAAAGGCCCTTTCCCTTCTTTGTCCATACATCAGTATCAGACATATGGCAATTTATCCACATATAAAATCTCAGGCTCTCTTTGGGTCCTGTGCTTATTCTGGAACCAAATAATTTGTTCAGGGGCATGGTGGGCTCTCTGTCACCAGCCTGAGTTACATGATGACCCTCTGGGTGAAGGGTAGGCATACATGGACACATGTGCTTTCCTTGTCAGCTCGAAAGAAACTTTGCTTATAAGAAAAAAATATGGATTAGATTATTTTAATCTTATTAATTTAATTTTTTTAATTTAATATTATTAAATTATAATTTAGATGTTTAAACTTATAAATATTTGTCTTTAAAGTTCACCATTTTAAACTGCTTTTAAAATATACTCTTCATTAGTTCAATTTGTTTGTTTTTGTTTGCTTTGGACAGTTTAGACTTATTTTATGTTCTTAGCCTGTCTGACATTTTTCTTAAGATTTCAGAATAGTCTTTTCTATTTTACAATAAGACTTTTGGCCATATGTAAATATCAACTATAATTTGTTAAACTAGGTATTTCTGAAAATCAGAGACCTAAACATACATAACAGGTTTTGATAGAATATCTTAGCATGGAAAAGACTAAATGAAAATATATTTCTCTTTATATACAGAAATATTTACTTTTTGACATCCATATGCATGAAAACAAAGAAATAAATTCAAATTTAAGGATTAATGAATGGATTATATATGGACTCCATTGCATTCTGCAAGCACTGATTTAATGATCCCAAATTAAGTGTCAGTACATAGTTGAATGACCTGAGGTACTTAAGCACTACCCTTCAGTACATCACCCTTTCCTTACAGTTAAATTGTCATATGGTAGAACTCTTTGAAATGAACATTGGATGGACATCAGCATGAATGCATTCCTAGGAGTCACAGTATTTATTCCATGCAGACTTGATGTAGGTTTAATAAAATGGACACATTCCTCTTAATTTATTGCAAATGTTTATAATTACCCTGAGGGTGTTTTCAAATGTCTGATGACTATAATATTATTAACTGTCTCTCTAGACAGTCTTAAAGTGATTTATTACTCATTTGGCTACTTGCCAGCTTTCAGTTCTCTCATTCATTTTAATGTACATCAGTAAGTGTATAATTAATCCAAGCATCTTATTGAACTATTTTGTTTTCATTAGTATATATTATGTCAGTAGGTAAAAATGATATATTCTACTGTTTTGGATTTGTTCGTCAGTAAAATATTCTAAAAATATTGATTAGCATTACTGTAAAAATGACTTTCATGATGTAACATTACGATCTAATGTTAAAATCACAAGTTCTTATCAAATAGAAAATCTCAGTGGATCCCTATTGCTGGACTGTGTCACCTTAAAATCTCATACAGCACATTATTATCATTATTTTCTAAATACATCACAAATGACAAGGAAATAATTAACGACTCAAATTCCTTTAGAAGTAAGGGTTCTTCTGCACAAAAATTTTTAAATCACTCCATGGTTAAAAGCCTTTTTTCCCCTGAGGAAACAAGGCAATTGTAGATTATGCTTTGCCATTCATATATTGGGAAAGTCCATTCAACTTCATCATGTATCTCATGCGTCCAGTAGTGTGATGTATTTCTTTTTATCTAAAAAAAATTCACAAGATTCTAAATTTAAAGCTTAGCATTGTCATAATTTCAGAAACACCAAGATTGACTGAATGAAGTACCGTGGTCTCCTGCTAAGTGAGGTTTTCAGTGTATTAAGTGATCAAAAATGATTAAATTGCCTAATCTACTCAAATGAGGGAGAGAGATGAGTAGAAGGAAAAAAATAATCAGATCTACAAAGCCTCAGTGACAAATCTTTTTTCCTACCAAATTTAACATTTTAAAAGTGTCATTCAAATACAATGATCAGACTGAGAATTACTGTTTGATGTATTCCAGAGAATGCCACTAAATTTAAGTTGCAAGGACCGTTTGGAAAATGAGTAGTATTGTAAGATTCTTCTATCTGTAATAGGGTCTGTGTTATCACCAGATGTGTAGATAACAAGCTCATTGAGAGCAGGGATTGTTTTGCTCGTGGTTGGCACATAGTAAGCAGAGACTGATTCCAAAAGAGATCTATTTAGATGCTGACTACTGATTTAGGATGAACAGTAAAATAATCACCTTTCTGGTTTGGGGGTCTGTTTAGAAATGTGCTTATGCATTAGATCCTAATATCACCTAGGATTTTTCTACCTTAATCTATTTACATTATAAGCCATTTTCAGTAGAGATATTAAATTTAGTCTTATATTAGTGATCATAATAAAGTCATTATTCTACACAATTTAATAAAACGAATCATTGTGTTTCAATCAGCCATTACCTCTTGGAGAGCAGTTGCAGGAAGTTGGTCTAACTAGGTAACACAAATCAGATATCACAAAAATTGATGGTTGCTAGAATATCAATTTATAAAGGTAGTACCTAGATCAACTTTTAGTCCTTATTGTGATTTTTGTCTGTTTGTTTTCCATTTTTCCATAGAAAAAGAGAACAGAAGAAAATTAAGAACAAGTGGGACAATTGACTGGGTTAATAAAGTCTTGATAATGAAAATGCACATTGCATAGAAATTTGCAGTTTACAAACTGCTTTAATATTTCACACCCCTTATTTCCTTTTATTAGAATAACCCAGTAATTAGGTGATATAATTTTCTTTTTGCATTGATAAAGTGTGATTAGCTGTTTTCCTAAGCTTCCATTCCTTTGTTACATTTCTTTCATTGGCATTAATCACATTAAAACAATTACTTGTTTAAATTGTTATTCCCTCCACTAAACTGGATGTACTTCAAGAACAGGAACTGTGTCTTCACCTTCATTCCCAAACTACCAGATGTTTATCAAAAGACTATGTATTAGTCAATACCCTTTCTCTTGTGAGTGACAGAAGCTCATTTCAAACTAGGTAAGCAAAAAAAGAAAAAATGTTTTTTCGATTGACTCATGTAGTTGGGAAGTCTAAGAAATAGCTGCCTGGCCTTTGTTTCGCTTCACTCGTTGGCTGCATTCTCAGCTTCTCACTAGACACACTGGCTCTCTCAATTCCAAAACTGCATCATTACAACTTGTGATACAAAAGAATGACCGTGTCTTTTTCATTATCCATATATCAAATTTCAATCTTTGAATCCTGTGACTATCTGTGAACTAATTACTTAGGCCAAAGATATGGAGAGCTCACATTTAACTGTCCTGGGACACATGACCATCCAGTAATGAATATAGAAGGTTGTGCACATGTAGAACACAGAGATGGGTCCAGGTTTGTTTCTTAAATGAAAAATGAGGTTTCGTTATTTGAATAAAGGAGAAAAAATACTGGGAAGGTAAAAACGACAGACATCACCTATGACATTGATTCTAAGTTCACACGGCTATGTGGGTAGCAAAGTAAGGATCCAAACCTGGTTTTCTGACATCTAGTGTAGTATGTTTTCCCCTAGATAAAAAGTTGTTTTTAAAAAAAAAGATGCCCCCAATAATAAAAATAAAATAATTTTAAAAATTAAAAAAATAAAGCTGAGATATTGACTAGAAATGACTTATAAGACTTTTCATGTCAGATTATCCTGAAAATCAAAACAACCACCTTTGACTCCATAAATGTAAGGAAAATTTCCAGTGCATCCTGTCTTGTGCCACCCAAATTCCCTCAGCTGAAGAGAGCCATGGACCAAAGTGCAGGATTATAAAACCCCTCCTTCCACCAGCCCTAACTTGGGATAAAACTTCCAGAGCTCTGTGCAGTCCTCTGTTGAGATATGCATCACAGCTCCCTCTCTGCTGACCCTTGTTGCCTTCCCTTTGTTGCACAAGTGTTATTTCTTAGAGTAGTCCCTAATAAACTTCCTATTCTCCAGTCTCTAACTTAGACTCCACCTCCCTGGGAACACAGTCTTCTACAGTTTACGATATTTTGCTTGGGCCTGAAAGACAACTAGAGTTCGTCTAAATAATAGCTGAAAGTACTTAAAGGTTATCAAGGAAGGTATTTATAAGTTTCTTAATATTTTTATTTTAAATGTTTCTCTATTTAAATAAGATGTAATACACACTACTGGTTAACATGTTGAGTATCAATACTCTACCTTCTTATATAGAATGGATAGAAAAACAACCATTATGGGCAGTGACTATACTGCTTCAGGTTTTCCAATAACACCCTTAAGGGAAGCAAACAGATTAGACCATAATCTAGGCAGTGTGCAGAATGTTTCGGGTATGTACATTTACTGGGGAGAAAAGGGATCCATAATCTTCATGATTTTCTCAGAGGACACTGTGACAGAAAGAAGGTTAAGAAATTGGAGCCTTGGTTCCCAAACTGATCTCTTAAAAATTATTAGGTGCTAAAATCTCTGGGTCTTATCATGAGAATTTCTGATTCCATAGGAATGGGATGAGGCTAAGAAATCTTCCTTTTGGACAAGTCCTCCAAATGATTCTAAAATAAAATTCAGTAGACAATAATTAGAAAAATGCCAGCTTAAGGACTAAACTATACTTCTCTATTAGTTTTCTATTGCTGGTATAATGAGTGACCACAAAATTAGAGGCTTAAACAGTACAAATTATTACTTTACAATTCTGTAAATCAGAAGTCTGACATGGGATTGCAGTGGGCTAAAATCAAGAAGTAAGCAAGGCTGTGTTCCTTTCTGAAGGTTCTTGGGGAGAACCCATTTTCTTGCCTTTTCTAGGGACCATCCACATTTCTTCATTCAAGGTCTCCTTCTTTCATCCACAAAGCCAGCAAGAGTCATCTCTGAAGTTTCCCAAAAGGCTCAGCACATTCTTCAGTAGTCAGCTCTCCCTTCCACTCTCTTCTTGTGCCTCCCTCTTTTAAGTTTAAGGACGCTGTGATTACACTAGTCCCGCCAAATTAATAGGAGATGTCTCCCTGTCTTAAGGTCAAGCAATTGACAACCTTAATGTCATCTGGAGCATTAATTCCTCTTTGCTTTGTAACCCTAACCTATTCATAAACTCCAGGGATTAGGACTTGGGCACCTTTGGGAGGTCGTATTCTGCTACCACAAGTTCCTTTATAGAGCCCAGGGGAAAAAGATTTACACTTTTTGTCCTAATCTTGTGTTTAATAACTTAATGAGTTAACTTGCTGTTATTATAATTATTTGGTCAGTAGAATTCATAATCACTGGGAACAACTGAAACTACTATTTAACTTTCTGTTACCAGTGAGTAACATCTAGTAACACCCACAGGCCTGGAAGCTTTCTGACGTCAGGCATCACCTGTTATCTTTTTACTTTCTGTAACCTGTAGCATTTTACTCATTTTTTCCAACTAACAGTTAAGCAGATAATGTAGCTGAATAATTGTGATAGTTGATCATACTCATGAACTGACAAAGCCAAAGATCCACTCTCTCTCTTTTTTTTTTTGCTGTACATGGGCCTCTCACTGTTGTGGCCTCTCCCGTTGTGGAGCACAGGCTCCGGACGCGCAGGCTCAGCGGCCATGGCTCACGGGCCCAGCCGCTCCACGGCATGTGGGATCTTCCCGGACCGGGGTGCGAACCCACGTCCCCTGCATCGGCAGGCGGACTCTCAACCACTGCGCCACCAGGGAAGCCCCACTCTCTCTTTTAATGACTTTTCCACAGTGCAGCTAATAGCATGATTCATATCCTTTTCACATCAAACTTACAATTGCTGTATATCATGAGTGTTTGGTGTTAATTCACAAATAAGCAAAACTATTATTGTTTATTTAACTCCTGCATTCCAAGAGTCTAAAACATTATGCTTGCTATTTTGGGTAACTGTCCATCAGTAAATTTTAGGCAGTTCTGTCCTATTGGTGGGGGAAATGGGTGGACCCTTAACAGGCAATTGTGCACTATTATTAACAATAATAGCACCTACCATGTGTTAGACTCTACGATTTCCCATGCAGACACACACACCATCACCCTCACTAATTAATCTTTCAAGACATCTATAAGATAAATATTTCTTCATTTGTAGATCAGAAAATTTTTCAAAAACTTTATAGTCACTTACCTAGGCAGTGATAACCAGAACTGCAGACTAAGGAAGCAAAGACATAATAGCAATCTTTTATCACATCACTTTTCTGGCCAAGTAACAATACATATAGTACTTAATTTCTGGTCAAATATAAAAGCTAAAAAAGTCATGCTGTTTTAAATGAAGGGAAAATCAGTTACAAGCTCAATTTGAATGATCACATAGCCCATCATCTACTTAGTCAGATCCTCTACTTAAAACTTTCAAGAGATTAAAACTGTATTTAGGATAAAATCGAAACCTCTTTCTGTGTCTCACCAGGATCCACATGATCTGAAGTTTCTCCACACAGCTTCACCTAGCTCTGCCCTCCCCCTGGCTAGCTGGACTACAGCCACACAGAAATCCTTTAGGTACTTCAAACACAAGCTCTTCACTGCCTCGGGACATCTCCCCTAGCTGTTGTCCTCTCATCCTATCCCCTTGCCTGGGCAAAGTCTTCTCATCCTTTAGATCACACTTTAAATGCCAGTTTTCCAGAGGAGACCTCCGTGAGAATTCTAACTAAAATAGGTCCTTCCTCCCACCCCGTTATTCTCGAGGCGCACACCCTTGTTTCCTTTCCAGCACTTAGTGTGAATTGTATATGTTACTTTGTTTACCTGTTTATTGCCTTTCTCAATGTGGGGAAGGGTATTCACTGTTGAATTCTGAGCACATAGCATTGGTGACAGGCAATCATTTTCAATAATTTGTTTCAACAATTTTTTTTTTGAAACAGTTTCTTTTTTTTCTCAAAGTTAAGAGTGTAAGTAATTTGGAGTCTTACGCTCTGGTCACACTGTGTTTTCTGAACATCTCTATTTCAATTTACTTTTGTTTTTTTTCTGTCATATTTAGCTGCACTTTAAAGTGATTTGTACTAAAGAAACGACAGCTTACAATTCAAAATCAAGGGTCTGCTCTGACACATAGTCTAAAGGCATACTGGTTCTGGGGTAGGGTCCAGGCTTCTGCATTTTTAGTAAGATTTCGAAGCTATTCTGATTCACAGCAAAGTTTGAGAAGGCCTGCTTGAGTGCGAACATAGCCCTGTTATATGTCTACCTGTACCTGCTAAATTTCGTCAGATCTAAACCTTTGTTTAATCCATACTTGAATACCTTACATCCTTAGGAACTTTCTGACCTGGATATTTAATGAGTACATAATACCTTTATTATTCCAGCTCTTTTATCTCTTGTTCTGCTCTAGATGAGTCTTTGTTCTTTTAAGCTACTGTGATGCTGACATCCTGGGTTTATAATTTAATTAGGAATAAGGAATATAAGGTAGAATTTATACAGTTATCTATTCTGAAGAGTTTGAGAGTCATCAGATAACTAGACATACAGTGTTCATAGTAATTGTTTTAAAATAAAACAGACCATAAGAAGAAAGCAAATTTTAAAATTATTAGTATTAATTTATAAACTTGCAAATATAAACTTTGGTTATGAGCAAATGTTAGTTTCTAAATTTGTGACTGTTTCTTACTCTATTGGCTTATATACTGCTTTTAATTGCTAATGTATTGAAAAACACATGACCTTGTTATTGTCCTTGAGAGGTAAATTTTACATGCCTGCAGTCTTGCCCATTAAGGAATTTTGAGATATAGTCCATTCATAATAAGCAACCTACAATTTCATTCACTCCTTATCTTTCACTAGTTTTTTCCCTTTTAACATTTTATGTCATGAGCATATACAGAAAAATAAACAGTACTTTATAGTCAAAGCAATCTGCTATATTAAGATTGTATTGTGCCAGGTACATCTTCCAATCATATTTATCAATGTTTAGATCCCTTCTTCTATAAACAGCCAATGTGGCACTAGGAAAAATATTTGTAACATTTCAGGCACTTATTGTTACTTAAATATACATCAAAATACAAGTTTATAAACACTTTATTTAGACTGTATTTTACCCTCCTTATTTAGATGTGAAATGGACACAATTTTTTATTTGATAATCTTTCAGAAATTTTTTTTATTTTGGAATGGGTGTGTGAATATTTTGTTAAAATTTATGTTTTACACGCAAAGTACATTCCCATACTCCTGGAGAAAAACCAACCTCTACGAAGTTGGCCAGATTTGAGTTGAGGAGGTAATACTCATAAAACAGGCAAAAATGTAGCTGTTTTATTTGTGGTCTAAGTGACCTGAGACCCTTTGAAAATAACCTCCCAAAACCATCTTTCAAGTAAGATTGAAAATGTCAAGTTTAGTGATATCATTGCCTATTTTAAGAAATGGTAGTAATCTTGATTCAGATTCATCAGCCATTAATGACATTCATGTTTTGCCTGAGGTTAATATCACTCTTTAATACTGAGGAAAAATAAGGAATGTACTTTCTTATCTCACATTTGCTTTAGGGAAGTGCGGATCTTCCCCGATCACTTCCCTCTACTCTGTTCTAACGTCTTCCAGAGGTGAGATAATTTAGAAGGCTCAGTGGAGAAAAATTAATTTAAAAAATAACAATCCCTACATTTTTCGCGTAAACACCTGAAATCGTCTTTTCTCAACCTTAAACATATTTGAGAGTTCCATCAGCTCCTCAATTAGAAGTTTAAACAGCCTACAGTATAGAACAATAAACTATTATCATGTAAGTGAAATAGCTTTTCTCTCCCTTCTGTGCTGTAATTCACATTTTGATGGGCTTTTGATGTTCCTAGATATCCGTGGAATACAGGAGTTTTTGGACAAAGTTTCTCAGCAGGGGATGGATGTTGCACTTCAGAAGGTAGAAAACAACATCAATAAAATGATCACCACTCTCTTTGATACCATGAGAATAGAAGAATTGAATCGCTATCGAGACACTCTTAGGCGAGCCATCCTTGTTATGAATCCTGCCACAGCCAAAGCCTTTATTACTGAGGTAAGTAAAAATTGTCATGGGCTGGGAATAGGGTGTAAAAATTAAATGGTTTGGAGTAGACTCCACAGAGGAGATGAAAATTAAGAGCAGCATGAGGGAATTAACTACACAACTCTCATTAGCACTAATTGAGGTAGCACAGTGAATTCCTTGCTCATCACATTTACCCCGTACTGTCCAGTTAATTCCTAAGAATGCTTTGTATTTATATGTATTTAGGCACATAGCCAGGATAATTTTAAGAAATATTATGGGGATTTAAAAGTGCTGTTTACCTGAGTGGATTTAACAAGTTGTCTAACTAATACTTAAAATTTTTATGCAAGTTAAAATTTTACTTCTGAGAAAAGATTTACTTCAATTAAGCTATTGTTGCCTAAACATGATTCCTTTTACAAAAACATATAGCATATTTACTTCTGCTCTGTGAACTCTGTACCAAGACAAATAATTAAAATTGTCTGAAACTCTGCAGAGTGATGACCACTGTACATTTTATGATGCTGGATCCTCAAAATTTTAATTTTATCTGTTCATTTGGCCAGAAGCTCTGAAACTTTGTGAAAATACAATGAAGACTTTTTTTTTTTTTTTTTTTTTTTGCGGTACGTGGGCCTCTCACTGTTGTGGCCTCTCCCGTTGCGGAGCACAGGCTCCGGACGCACAGGCTCAGCGGCCATGGCTCACGGGCCCAGCCGCTCCGCGGCATGTGGGATGTTCCCAGACCGGGGCACAAACCCGTGTCCCCTGCATCAGCAGGCGGACTCCCAACCACTGCGCCACCAGAGAAGCCCCAATGAAGACTTTTTAATTTCTATATTCTAAAATCTTTGGTGCTGCCTTACAAAAGATTATTGTTAAGTAAGTTTGCCTTGCTTCAAATTTTTAATTTTATGTAGTGCTAGAACTGATCATGACATTACATACTTTCACATGGGTTTTATTATTAGTTTTAAAATTTTTCATGACTTTATTTCACTAATACTTTTTTCTTCACTTCTCCATTATGCTTTCTTTAGCTCGCAGAGTACTGCTGTAAAGCTTCCAAATTAGGAATGTGTTAGAAATTCTTTGACACTCTATAATATAATTGGTATCAGTGACATTGAAGCAGAATATAAATCACTAATAAGAATAAAACTTTGGAAGATATCAATGATACATTTTTAAAATTTTAATTGAAAACTTTGTTATGCAGTTTAGGGACAAATATAGAACTTTGACCTTTCTAAGTCTAGCAAATAACTCAGAGAGTCTCATTGAACCACTGGATTTTTCCACAATAGAAAGAATATTTTCAATTCCACAGGAGCTTGTTCTTTCCTTCAAGAAACACAAAATCTGCTGGAAGATTGAAGGCAAATTACAAAGAAATGTAATATAAATTGGAATCTTAAAATTACAAGAAATAAAGTTGAAGCATCTATAGTCGTTTTTGGTTGGAAAGATCAGAGAAGGAAGCATTGAGAAGGCACATTTGAACCAGACTTAGTATCATGAGTAGGAATTCACAAAAGAAGTGGTATTTAACAGACAAGTACAAGTCCTTGTCAGCCACTTTCTGATCACATGATGTCAGCAAATTAACATTTTTGAGCCTCCATTTTGTCACCAGTAAAATGGGAATAATTATTGGTTTCAGCTTATTATATTTGTAACACAGAATAATGAGATATAAAAAAGCCTTAAAGGGGTGGCTGGGAGACTAGCACCTGGTAGATGTTTAAGAAACAGTAACTTCTAGATCATTTTTTCTAGCACATAGTATATACCTGACACATAGCACATGCTGTGGCCCCCTATCCTTGACTCTGAACTTTGATACTTGTAACAATCTACTGCTTCCACTTTGTTCTCAAACACATAAATCTGTCTTTGTGATTTTCCTGAGAGACTTATATCTCCCTTCCTCTACCAAGCCACCGTTTTCTCCCCCACTCACTTTGTCTTTCTGATTTTCTGTCTTTAAACTGTGGACTAAGTTTATTTTATGGTCTCAAGCGGCGAGGAGGAATGACAGAAAGAATGTGAACCCATTTGCCTTCCCCATCCTAAGCTGGCTATCCTCTTCTCTGACCTGTGTAGTGGTTCCTGTTGCTCCATTAGCTGTTCTCAAATACTTCTCAGCTTGCTTCTGCTCTCCCATGAGTTCTAGGAACATTTCCCCACTTAGAGAATAGGCTGACCCCTTAAGTCCTAGATGCAGTTCATTCAAAGGCAAGGAGCAGCAACTCCAAAACGCAGACAGCACCAGAGGTCTGGAGATGTGGAATAGTTCCTGACTTAGAGGATCACTTAGTTTAGTGGAAGAGGCAAGCATGTAACTAAATAGTAAAATATGAAAGAAAAATAGTATAATAATGACAGGCGGATGATGCTCTGGAATCCCATAGGAGAACTGACTAACTCTGCAGGAGTTTGGCTGGCGTCAGGAAAAGTTTCACAGAAAGTTTGCTTTACCAGAATCATGAAAAATGAATAAGACTGTATTAGGCAGACAATGATAGGCAAATAAAAATTCACTGTGTGTGCACGTGTGTGTGTGTGAGAGAGATGGACATAGTTTTAAAAATCAAATACAACCGAGGGTTTTATAATGAAAAGCAAGAGTCCCTTGGTCTACCTATTTCTCCCTCCAGTTATTCTTTTCAAAAATAATTACTTATTTTTTGGGGGGGCGTTGTCTTTTTTTCTTTTTTAAAGGGAATTCCTTTATTTTTATTATTTATCTATTTATTTATTTATTTTTGGCTGTGTTGGGTCTTCATTTCCATGCAAGGGCTTTCTCTAGTTGCGGCATGCGGGGGCCACTCTTCGTGGCAGTGCGCGAGCCTCTCACTGTTGTGGCCTCTCCCGTTGTGGAGCACAGGCTCCAGACGTGCAGGCTCAGTAGCTGTGGCTCACGGGCCTAGCCGCTCCGCAGCATGTGGGATCTTCCCGGACCGGGGCACGAACCCGTGTCCCCTGCATCAGCAGGCGGACTCTCAACCACTGTGCCACCAGGGAAGCCCTAATGTTTAAAATTTAATTGGTATTTAGAATACACTGTGCGTTCACATGATTCAAGATTTAAAAGGTTCAGAAGGATAACCTCCTGTTATTGTTCCTTAAGCACCTGATTTTCTTCTCAGGAGGCAATGTGTCTTGTGTGGCATTCCAGGTATACACCTACACATATACATCTTAGCTCCCCGACCAGGGATTGAACCTGCACCCCTGCATTGGAAGGCAAAGTCTTAACCACTGGACTGCCAGGGAAGTCCCTCAGTAATTTATTTAAAAACACTTTTCTGATGGCTTCTGTCCCTTTTCCCTCATGGTCGTCGGTTTATATATCTGTTCATTCCCTTATATTGTATTGGGGTTTTGGAGATTATCCCGTTTGACTTTTTACAGTTGGAAGTTCCAGGATGTTCTTTAGGATTTTTAGAGATTAACAGACAAAAGATACTTTAAAGAATGATTGTTATAGTTTTGAAGAAATAATATCGAACCATGACATTTTAGATTTGGAAAGTACAACATGTAACATTTTGTCTGAATTCCAAATTTACAATTGAGAAAGTTAAAAGCCTCCCTAGATCTAATCAGTATTATTCCCTAATTTCCTCCAGCCACGTTCAATATGGACGCTCAAAGTTTGAAACTGATAAAGTAGGTTGGCAGCCAGTCAAAGGGGTACATGATTGTCAGGTCCTAAGAGATACAGAAATGACTTACAGTGGATTACATGATGGATAGAAAGGCAAATGAAGCTGGAAAAGAGCTGATGGATTGGGATAATGGGAAAGAGAGAGGAACTAAAGGTTATGATGAGGTCAAAGAGACAGGTTCTGTAAGCACCGAAGATAGGGAGAGGAGGAAGGGAGAAATTCTGCTCAAAGAGAGGGAATAGCAGAATTCCCAGCTTCACTGCTTCCTACATTTTATAAGTTGGCATGGAAAGTTTTTAAAATATTCTAGGGAAATATTAAGTCAAAAGAATGAGTCTTAAAAAAGAAATTGCTCACTTAGCATTGTTATTTAATTGCTAAGGGAAAAAAAGGGGCATATCAATTCTGTTTGCATCTTTTTTTCTGTCCCTGGAGCAATTATGTGGCATTGAGTTAATTATGCTCCCTTTGAAGTCTTAGAAATTTAATATATTACATGTCTACAGTTAGTTCTCCACCCCTCATTCAAGATTTCAAAGCTTTAAGAAAAATACTGCAGTTGTGTGCAGCTGAGTAAATCAACCTGCTGCGATATCGGTGGAAAATTGTTATCACAATGTACCCATAAGTGTCCTTGAAATGAATATGGTGAAAAAAGAGTGCTCACATGGTTTGATTTAAATATGGATTAGGATGATATTTTGGAAAACAATATTTTTTGTATAGGAAAATGTTGCACTGGATGCTATGTAAGTTAAACCATTTTCAGAAAGGCAACATGCATTAGAACTTGGGTCTTAACTTCTAGTTTTCCAGTTTGATAAGAAAAATCAATTCTTTGAAAATGGGAAGTTTTATTACTTATATGATAATGAATATTATTGCCTATTCACATTTTTTTCAAAATTTCAGAAAGGAACCCTACTGTTACATGAAATCCTTTTATTCTGCAATAAGAAAAGGGTATTATCTTTTATTCCTTAAAACATGCTTTATGAAATAGCTTTCATTCCACTGTACTATATCCCAGAGAACTTTGATCCTGTCAAACAACAAAAAGGCAAAGTTACTTACTTCAAATATGTAAGCAGCTTACCAGAAATAAGCCTTTAGGAAGGTTTAGAAAATAAGTGAAGTTATCTTGTCTCAAGGCATATAGAAAGGTTCCTAATTATCAAAAGAGAACCCTGAATATTCAAATTACTATGATAGTTATCAAGTAGCTATCCAAATAACCGAATTTTTACCAAAATAAAAGAAATTATTTGGAGGCATTATGCAATGTATAGTTGTTTTTTGTTTGTTTGTTTGTTTTTGCGGTACGCGGGCCTCTCACTGTTGTGGCCTCTCCCGTTGCGGAGCACAGGCTCCGCACGCACAGGCTCAGCGGCCATGGCTCACGGGCCCAGCCGCTCCGCGGCATGTGGTATCTTCCCGGACTGGGGCACGAACCCGTGTGCCCTGCATCAGCAGGCGGACTCTCAACCACTGCTCCACCAGGGAAGCCCTGCAATGTACAGTTTTTAAGATGAGGATAATGTAATGATATTAGATAAAGGAACATATGACTATAATTTTTTCCAAAATATATTCATTACATGAAAGTCTCTCTAATAATACTGTGTTCATAGATGATTGATAGGCATTTTAACACTTTAAGTTGAAATTTAATGCACATAATTATAATGCATATATTGCACATAACTGTACAGCGCAACAAATTTTCATGCATCCAGATCGAGAGACAGAACATAACTAGCATTCCCAGAGTCCCCTTCCAGGCAACACCCAGTTATAACCTCCTTGAAGGTATAGCCATTATCTTTACTTCTAACACAATAAACTAGTTCTGATTCATATTAAACTTTATATGAATAGAAGCATACTGTGTATACTCAGATCCAACTCACCTCTTTCCAGTGACCCCTGACTTGGGTATTGATATTGGTGAACCGTTTGCTACTAATTTCTCCTAATAATCTAAAGGTCATTTAACAATTTTTGCCTTTGAAACGTCTAATTTGCTAGTTTTTCTTTTCTATCAGGTTTTTGATGGGTTCAACATTTTCATTCTATTTATATAAATGAAGTTAAACAATAAAATAACCTGAACATAAGTGAAGGTTGTACTCATATTTGAAATCTAAAATCACAGTTGCTTCAACCTTCAAGACAAGGGAATTGAAATTCTTCTCTAATCCAGTATTCATTTATTCATTCATTCAGACAATATGTTTAAAACTATTCTGTGCAAGACAATGTGGCTAATGTTGCTAGGAATACAATCATGAAAGATATATAGGTCTAGCCTCAAAGGAACAGACAGATTAATAAGGGGAATGTTGTAAACATAGAGTGTACAAAATAATAAAACCACAGGAAAATAAACAGGAAAGTTACTCTTCTCAACTCCCAAATGGAATTGAAAATAAAGAAAACAAAGTTGCTATCCAAAACTTAATCAAATGAAGTTTTAGATAATGTATAAGATTACACAGACCTAAAAATAAAATTTCTTTTGTTATCAGGTACTGAGAAGTCTTAGCTACTTCAAGAAATTCTTTCCATAATTTACTATAGTCTTATCAAAGCACATCTGGAATGTGATTGAATCCAAGAGTGATTAAGTTTATATTGAGTTTTCTCTCCATGAAGTAATATGGACAAAACGAAAACAAAGAGATTAGTTAAAATAGACCTAATAATAAATTTGAGGATTAGAATTTGGCAGTGTTTGTCTATTACTGCTTAGAAAAGAAAGACATCAGACCTAGAAGGCAAGGACTTGCCAACATATAAAAGTATTCTCTATAGTATGCCAGGCACAATTTACCATGCCGTGCTGTGGTCTGAGTGAAATAATTTCAAAATTATGCACCTCCTTGTTTCTGTTCCCATTCTCAACATCACCTTTTGAAGCTAGGAGAATGGTGAGCCCCTGAATTTAATCACTAGAGAGATATGTTTGTGACAAACAAATAAATTAGCAATTTAATCAATATGCCAGTTTTTAGTCAATTTGTGTAGTATATAAATGGCAAAATATTGTGGCAATACATGTTACAAGTACCATTATTTTCCATTTCCAGACCAAAACATAGATCACTGCACTCTGCCCTGCTGTTCTGGGCAGCCATGGCAAATGGATCTTAGTTAGCACTCGAGTCTAAATCTACTTGCCAACCTGGGTTAGTGTGAATCAGTTTCCCAGAACTTAATCAATTCCTTAAGCGCTTACTGTCAAAATCAGTATTTTAGATTTGCACAGGATCAGATTTTTAAGGTGTAGCCACCCTATGAAGCTTTGTTGAAAAGTAAGCAGGTACCCCTAAGTTACAATTCTATTCAGACTTTTTCTCACTTTAATACAGATAAATAGGAGGGAAATAAACTGTTTAGGTAGAGAAAATTAAGAAGGTTCATTTGATTTTTCTAGCAAACTCTATTTTTAATAGAATACACAAAACTGTAGCATAAGAGGATTCAAATATTAAACTTATGTGTGTCCACCCAACACAACACTAAAGTTATATAAACATATGGGTCCATTAATTCCAAATATGAAATACTTTAAATATGTATATTACTTGATGAGGCAACATCTAAGTCAATACTTGAAACCTATATTTAGGATTTGGAGTTAAGGCAATTTGGTAGACAGGCATCCTTCCATGATGAAGAAAAGCATGCATAAAGATACTGAGAAGGAAAATTAAAAGGAGCTGAATGGGACAGGGGACATGGGCTAAAGGAAGTAGAATTTTAGGATGCAAAATCAGGAAGTAAGGTTGTACTAGACTGGTAAGTGAAAAATTTTGAATGTCACACCTAAAGAAGGAGGCAGGCTACAAAGGCAGCATGAACACGGAATTTGGATTCAGTTTGTGCTTAACTAGCTGTGTAGCCCTGGCCAAGCCACTTAAAATCATTTAGCTTTATTTTCCTCACCTATAAAACGGAGTAATTCCTGAATCACAGAGTTATTTTGAAGGCTATATTTGGTGTAATGTACATACAATGTGTAGAACAATGTTCACATCTGGTAGAAAGTTAACAAGTTTCAGTTGTACAATTCTGCAGAACTGTAAAGCAGGATAAAGAAGAAAATGCAAATGATGTTAATAGACTTGGGAATTGATTTTAGGTGTGTGAAATGAGGTTGAGGTACGGGAACAGAGGTGGATCCTGTTTCAAGTCTGAGTTTCAATGATGTTAATGTTATGAAATCAGAAACATAAGAAAATGAACAGGTTTTGAGATAATACAATAAATAAAATTTCAATCATAAATTTGATGTTATTCTGGAACATCTAGATTGAGACATGCCTGTGTTTGGTGGAAATGAAAGAATGGAACCCAGTAGTCCTAAGGAAAAGCTATTGTATTTGTCAATGTGATGATCATTGGTGAACTTTGAAAAAACATTTTTATTAAAATAGTGTGAGGAATAAAAAAGGTTGTAAGGAACTAATGAAGGGGTTGTTAGTAAATAAACAGAGTAAGAGTAGATGGGGGCATTAAAATCATCCCTGGTTGACAATCACTGATATAGAACTATTCAGTGCTGGAAAACTAAAATTTGTTCTCATGGAATTTTTATTGCTGGCAGATGACACCTGCTTTTTTACTTTTCCCCTAATAATAGCTAGTCAACATTTACTGGACTCTTTTCAGGTGTCTGACACTATGCTGATCACTCTATACGTTATCTTGTATAGTCCTCAAAAAATCCAATGAGATGGGTATAATAGTTTCTTCATTCTACAGATAAAAAATTAAAGGAATGACGTATAGGCATTTGTCCATCTAGATTAAGTAGATTATTTGCATTTTATTTTCTGTTAACTTAGTCATCATTTTTTACATTTTTACTGTTTTCTAATAATGTTCATCATTAATTCCTTTTTGGGAAGAGTATAATTGGTTTTCAAGTAATACCTCTCTAGTCTTCAACTGGTAAGTTTATATTAAATAGTCTTTGGACATGCCATCAGAGAGGCAAATCAGTTTGCCTGAAATTTTTAGCACAGAATAAATGAAAATACAAAAAAGCAATTAATTGTATCCATAAACGATAAGGCATAACTAATTGGAGGCAAGAAATCCGAGTTTGTTCTGAACCTTGTAAAGTAGTTGCCATCAGCAGTAATTAACATTTATTGAGTTTTTCTTATGTTCCAGACACTGCTGTAAGCATGTTTTACATATTAACACATTTAATCCTCATACCAAATGTAACAGGTAGATGCAAGTGTTTGGCTTCATTTTACAAAAAAGGAAAATGAAATACAAAAGAGATTGTGAAAGTAGCCCCAGGTCACACAGCAAGGAAGAGCAAAGCCAGGTCTAGACCATTCTTAAGGAGTGGGATATGCTATATTACCTCTCCAGGCACACAGTACATGTGAAAAAAATCATCCTTGCTTTTTGTTTATGGCAAAGAAGTAATTGGTATGCCTAACTCCCATTAAATCATTTTTAAAGAGATTTTGCACTGGGGTGAGCTAGTGAAGAGTACTGGAGGACAAGGTGGGGAGTTCGGTCAATGTGATTAGGCTGTCTGTGTTTGGTAATTGGTCTTTACCAAAGTTACACTCCTATCTAACCACAGATCTGGAGATAGAGACTCTATCTTCCTTGATTATTACATCTCAAAGGGATGGCTCCCAGGTCCTTGAGAAAGACATTCTTGGGTTATAAAAGTAGCTAGAGGCTGGAAGAAGATTTACATCTTAAGGGAGCAGAGAAAGAATTTACAATTGCAAATGTTCTAAAGTAAATGCTCTAAGAAAAGGGAACTCAAAGGCCTAGAGTCAGAAAGAAAACTGTTTAAAGCTTAGTGAAGCTGAGGAGAAAGTTAAGGTTGTCTTGGGTCAAGCATAGACAGGATATTTGGACTAACTAGATTTAGTTTTACTGTGTGTGCTTATGATAGATATAATATATATATATATAGAATAATATATATATTTAATAATCATTGAATCCATATTCAAATATATAGGTTGCAGAAATGTGTTATCATTATCATGTAAAGGAATTTTTGGAATGAAAGGAATTGTTAGAAGTCCAGTGACTCACAAGATAGTATTTAATTACTGATATGACAAGACCACTAGATATGCTGAATGTGAACTTTCAGAACAAAAGAGTAATGCTGATTTAATCTAAGAGGTTCAGGTGGTCAACCTCACATGGGACTTGTGGAGGAAACAGGTGGCAATAATGACTACCCACTGCCAAATTTCATCAAGCAGGGCTAAAAAGGGTCAGGATTAGAAGGCTGGGAAACATAGGGTCCAGAAAGGGGCGTGGACCTGACTATATTTCGTAACAATACAGGTTGGCCTTTGCTGAGAGTCCTGGAATAAATTTTCAGCATGATCCAAACCCCTTCTTGGTGCATCTGACCTGAGCTCACTATAGCTACAAACAAAAACTTCACAAACTTTCAGTACAAATGAAATCACAATTTCCAGAGACACAGATTTTGATGAGTAAAGTGCATGTTTTACATCTCTGTGACTGTTTTTAGAATTGTAAACCTTAGAGTATTTCTAAATTCTCTAGCCCCTATTCTATCAAGCTTGCTCTATTTCAAGATAAATTGGTTTGAAAACAAAGACCATAAAATAAACCCATCATCCTAGCATCTTGAAAATGTATATATGCGTTTAAAAATAAGATGAAATTTTTGGATATTTCACTGAATTCCAGATCCACCGACTCCTTGAACTCAGGTTCACTTGACTCCCTGAAAATAAATTGTTTTTTATGAAACTGCTTAAATTGATAAAAAGTTACTCTTACCATCCTAAGCCCAAATAAAATTTGAGAAGTACTGGGCCTGGGCCTATCTCTACAATTCTCAATAATATTTCCATCTTGTAAGTACCAGAATTGCCATTGACTAAGACATATGTGATCAATGACCAGCACTAAACATACAGTTGTGCACTTTTATATAAATGATGTTAATTATATTTTTAGATTGTGAGGTACTGTGGCTGGTTAAAAACATGCATATTTCTGAAGAGCTATTTGTCCATCCATATTCAATGTTAAATGCATGCAACTTTTATATCTATGGATATATGGATCTGTCTGTGGGGAATTTCAAAAATACCTTTACCTAGATCCCATCCCAGAACCCTAAATCATAACTTTTGCGGTGGAGTGCAGGCACTGGTGTTTTTAAAAACCTCCTTGGGTAACTGGCACACAAAAGTCTGTGAAAGTAGAGAACTGCTCTTGACTACTGCTTCTCAAGCTTTAATGTGCACACTAGCCTCCTGGAGACTTTTGTTAGAATGAAAATTCTGATTCCTTGGGTAACTGGCACACAAAAGTCTGTGAAAGTAGAGAACTGCTCTTGACTACTGCTTCTCAAGCTTTAATGTGCACACTAGCCTCCTGGAGACTTTTGTTAGAATGAAAATTCTGATTCTGTGGGTATGAGCCTGAGATTTTATATTTCTGTCAGACTCCCAGAAAACATTGGACAGAGCATATATAGAGTATTTCCATCATCACAGAAAGTTTTGTTGACCAGAACTTGAGTTCTAAAATCTAAAAAATCTAAATCTAAATCTAAAAAACATTTGTCTGAAATTCAGAATAATAGCCATTAGGAGAATATAGAAATTTGTTAACAGACGTTCCCTAACAATGTAAATAATTTTCCAGCGTAAGTAGCCAAGAATTTTACTAGTTAATCCATATACCTAATTTCATTTCAAACTGTAATATGTTTGTTGGCCCACCTGCCTGAGGCACATTAGTTGTTGAAAATAATAAAAGTTATTTTCTTGCAATCCCCACCAGTTACACTATTGGAACACCGGTTCTCTCTAAACTGATAGTGCAAGATCCCAGGGTCTCTCAAAACTCACCATTTCCTCTCACCTTTCCACAAGTTTCTGGTATCAAGGTGTGTATGTTGATGACCCAGTTGCTCCAAATGTAAGTTGGAGACTTGTTGCTGAAATTCAGCCTCTGTATACCAGTGCCAGATTAAATCTCAGAGACAGAGTTTTGGGTGAAGTAGAAAGAAATAGCTTTATTGCTTTGCCAGGCAAAGGGGGCCACAGCGGGCTGATGTCCTCAAGACTGTATGTCCCGCCCTCGAGGCCATAGTGAGGAGTTTTATATCGTTCAAGGAGCAGGGCATGATCAGCTCGTGGACAGTCTTCTGATTGGTTGGTGGTGAGGTAATCGGGGGGGGGGGGGGCCACAACAATTGACCTTTGGGTTGTCTGGGGTCTACGTGCTTGTGGGCAGCAGATAGTTAACTTCTTCCACCTGGTGGGAGCTTCAGTATCTGCAGAACAGCTCAAAGGACATGGCTCGAAATATTATCTATAGTCCTGGAGGAAGAACTAAAGGTCCTTGACTTTGTTTAATGGCTAAAGTATTATTATTTTGTCTTGCTTGACTGTTTTTCTTTCTTTCTATTTTTTTATCACTTCTCTGATTAAATTTCTTCTTTGAGTAAAGTTTTCTACAAACAAAAGGCAAGCGGAGGACCTGGGTGGACGTCTGTTCTGGGAAGGCCTCCTAGGGTCCTGCTCGGTTATAGACTAATGCTACTACCAGGAAAATTCACAAATCACTGTCACACTAGGCTTTTGCTAACATCATTGTCCAAGTTCTTGCCACAGCAAAATATCTCCTCCAGCCCAACAGCAGGACCCCACACTAAACCTTACTCCCCCAAGGACTGAGCGCTCAGTTGAGTCAAGAGTGGTAGTATATTCTGTTCTCTTAGTAAAAACTGTGGTGACCTCGTATTTATTTTATCTATTTTTTATTACATCTCCTTTCTTTGTGGTGTTTAACACTCAGACACACGGACCATAGCAGAATGTCTCTCAGAGTAACGCCTGCAATTAGACCTAAGGGCTAGAAACACCAAATCCGGGTGCTCCATTTTACTGTCCATTGAGGTTGAAGGTTGGACCATATGCCTCAGAGAACGAGAGGATCTAACTAGGGCGTCTAGCCGTCAGCCCCTAAATGTCCAGGTGTCTTCTCTTATAATTAAGCAGCTTAAGCAAATAGACCACTGTGTTCCCACCTTGCCAGCCTTTCAGACATAAAATGAGAGCTAAGATGGCTGAAGCTAAGCTATGCTGGGGACCCCAGTACAAGACAAAATTGCTCCTTAAAATGTAAATGCACTCAACACAATAATCACTTCATATTTACTCTGAAAAATAAGCATTCTGAAAACAGGAGAAACAAAAAAATAAACAACAACAAAAAGCAGCCCTTTAAATTTCCCTATAGACTAACTTCGAGGTTTTTTTCAAGCTTTGTTTAAGGGACACATATCTTTGTGAATTTTGGATCTTTGAAAACGTTTACCAGCATTCTCATTATTATCGTTCTCCTTCTTTAGATTGTAAACTCCATATGTTTCAGGTTCTTTATTTATTTAACTTTAAATCTCACATCGTATTCTAATATATTGCATATAGCAAGCTCAAAATAAATGGTAAATTTTTTAGATGAAATTTGATTTTGGTTTTGAGGGTTTTAGACATCTTATAACTGATTTAAATAAGAACTAAGTCCTATGTACCAGGATGAACCAAATATTTTCCTTCTTATCTAATTGCATTCTTTCCCCCTTCCAAATGTGAATATATATGTGTTTGCCTCATGTTGAATTCAATCTTCAAGTCCCTACATTCTAACTAACGAATAATTTCTTGAAACATAACTGAAAGTAAGTATTTCTCCTCAGCAATGACCCCTCTCCTCCTTAGACTGCCTATCTTTTATCACTTCTGGGTGGATTACTAGAATTTCTATGAAGAGATCAAATTAAACAATATTCAAAATTTCAGTCTAATCCCTTTATTTTTTTTAATTGGGGGGAGGTTAAAATAGCTGGTAAACATGGGTATATTTATAGTTTTTTTGTTTGTTTTTTTTGTTTTGCGGTACGCGGGCCTCTCACCGTTGTGGCCTCTCCCGTTGAGGAGCACAGGCTCCGGACGCGCAGGCTCAGCGGCCATGGCTCCCGGGCCCAGCCGCTCCACAGCATGTGGGATATTCCCAGACCGGGGCATGAACCCGTGTCCCCTGCATCGGCAGGCGGACTCCCAACCACTGCGCCACCAGGGAAGCCCCTTTATTTTTAATATTGTTGTTTTAATTATCCAGGTTGAGAACTAGCCTGGCTTAAAATTAGCATAGGATATAATATTTGAGACAGCCAGTTCTCATCTCTGAATAAGTAATCCTTGTTTTGTTCTATAGGGGAGAAAAACAATCTCTTCCTCTACCCACCTGAAGTCCCAAGAATCAAACTAATAAAAAAGTTTAACAACAGGAAAAAAAACAAAAACAAAAACAGATGTAGTCACAAACTTTAGGGGAAGAAAAAAAATCTTTTCCTTCTATTCTTGTAGGTTCTTGGCTGGGGCCCTGTAAGAAAAACAGATTAACAAGAATCACAAATAAACAGAAGTTTATTAATATGTATATCTCATATATACATAGGAGAAATTCAGGGATGAGTAACTCAAAGAATTGCCTAGAACTTGTGCTTAAATGCCATCTTCACCTAAAACGAAGAAAGAAGGGTATGCGGGAGGCAAGTTATAAGGAGGTGACCAGAAAAAGTACAGTAAACAAGGGTAAGGTTTGTTATGCAGATTTAAATTGGTACCTTCTCCAATGATAAGAGGCTCTTGTGATTTAGAGTCATCCCTCTCTTTCTGATACAGAGATGTGACTCAAGGAGAATTTTAGGATTTATATGCCATCCAACAAAGTGTGGAGAAGAGGCTAGACAAAGGAAAAGGGGATGGGGGCTGCTGAGATGGGAGGTGGCAAGTACAGGAAGCTGACTAGAAAAAGTATGGTACATAAGGAGTGTTTAGTAAGGTTAGTTTTGCAGATTCAAGTCTGTGTCTCGTCCATTGAGAAGAGCTGTTAAGTGTCATCTTCATTTCTCTGGTACAGGAGAGAGAGACACCTTTACAAATGAAAATTTTCTTCATTAGTGCAAATTTCCTTTACAAAAGGGAAAGTTATGTTCTGTTTTTAGAGCTTTTCCTGTATCTGCTGTTCCTCAGTTGCCTTCAGCTCTGAATAATCCTTATGCCAAAGTGGTGTATTTGGGGGTAGCATATTCTGTTCCTCTAGTTCTGTTTCCTCTCTGTGTGCAACTAGCATTAGAGAGCTGCAATCTAGGAAGGTCAGCTGTTTGCTTGGACAGGGCCTCCTAGAATGGCATTTCTCAGTATTGTTATATTCAGTATCTGATTCCAGGCACTTGTTGTTTAGTTATTTATGACCACCTTCTTCTAAACTTAACTGTGACCACCACAAAATTGACTGGAAACTGATACCCAACAAAATGGTAAAATATAATTTAAATATCAAGACTAAGGAAAGGATAAATTAGAAAAAAAGGTTACATTTTAGGAGAGAAATTACCATATCAAAATATAGATCAGCATGTTGCATAATTTCTCCCAGTAAAATGGTTAACTCCTTGAGGTCAGGGACTATTATACATTTCATATTCTCATTAGTTTTTGACACAGCACGTACACGTAGTTGATGCTCAATAAATACTTAATGGTTTGTTTTATTTCATTTATTTGTGAAAAGGCAAAGCAGAAAAAAAACCGTCCCTTACATATCATGAAAACAGTTTCTTTTTTATTGATGAGAGCCTGCCCGAATGAGAACCTTAACACAATGGTAAAGAGCTAGGGAATTCTCAGATTGCTTCACTCCCTCGCCGATTTTAAACACCTGGAGGAGTAGACAATTGAAAATCCTTTGTGGTGTCTGCAGCTAAGTTTGAGCACACAGTCTCACATCTCAGCGTGGACACTAATTTCCAAAATTTAACTTGAGGCCTTGAGGGATGAAACTGGCTCGACTGCTACCTCATTAGAGGAAAGGAACTTCAATCTAACATATATTCACTAATTATTATTATTTCTTAATTATCTCAAAACATAAAAGAGGAAAGTCTAAAACATAATTCTAATTGGCAAAGGAATTTCATACCAGGAAGGCACCACTTGATTAGCAGCTATGTAGGCAGAGGGAGGGTTTGGGGATATGGAAATCTGGCTAAGAATTTACATGGACAAGTGCTCAGTGTGTTTAGGAACAGCTCAGTCAGTACTCAGCGTGCTGTGAAAGCGCTCAACTTCCGCATATTTAAATGAGTTGAGAGCTTACATTTTAAAAGTGCTCAATCGGGAGTGCTCAAGCTGTGGGATCTATTAGTTGAATGCTAATTAACTTCTTTTCATATGGTTCACTTCTCAATTAAGCAGACAGACAGTTTTGCTGCTCACCTTTTCAGGTTGAACCTGGACTTTCCAGGAGACATTGAGAGATCTGCATTTCTTGGGGAGAAAGCAAGGATCCCACCAACCATTCCCATGGCTTTCTTTGGCTCAATTATGTTGTCTCTCTCTGTTTCTCTCTCTTATGTGTCCACATTATCCTCCTCACTATATCTGGGCTTTATTGTCTTGGTTTGAAGCTATTTTGAAAAGACTAAAATAGCAGAGCTTGCTGTGTTATTTTATCTGATATCTTTTTATTCCTGATGAATGGGTTTGGTTTTTCCCAAGGGCCTTTTCAATCATTTTGATAACATTTGCTCCTTAGAAATGGTTTTGAGCCTTGAGTTGAAGAAATTGGATAGTTTTGTATAGTTCCATAATGTCCACTTTTACTTTTGGTTAACTTATTAGTATCTTTTTAAGTAGGAAAGATGAGTCCCATAATATGTTCTGCATTAAATAAATACCTCCATTAAATAATTTGCTTAAGATCAAACTTGAGCTATATATTTTAAGAATGCACTTTGGGAAGAAGATGCTATGTCTTTTAATTATTTCACTATTGCTATAAACTGAGATGAATACTTAAATGGAATTCTATTTTCTGTGATGACTTCAAAATATCACAGGATGATGCACTGATGTGTGAGTACATTTTTTTAAACACATTCAAATGATGTCATGTATTCGTTTTGCAAGTACTTCATTATGCATTAAAAAAAAACCCTTTGAAGTATAAATATTTATGTGGTTACTGTTACCAAACCAAACTTGGGTTCACTTGCCCATAAGAAGTAAAGCCAATCTACTGACATTTTAAGGCGAGTAAAATAACATTTTAATTAGCGTCTAATGCAGGATTAATGCATTAGCCTCCTAACACATCTCCCAGCCAACCTACCCAAGGCAAAAGCGCTTTCCATCTATAAATGTCATTGGAAAGGCAATGGGTTTTGGTGGAGATATCAAGACTTCTTAGGCTGCAGCCATTGAAAATGTGGATCATCTAACTCCCCCAAGGTTCTCCAAGCAATCTTCTGATTTTAATTGGCTTCTGTATTGGCTTACTGTGGAGAAAGACTAAGTTGGTCAGACGAATACATTGTTCAGAAAATGAGTTAGTCAATATAAAGTTTTATGTCAATTATAACTCAATTTAAAAAAGAAAGAAAAGGTGTTACTCATCTTCCTATATGTGTGAAAGGGATATGAGTCTCACTGGAAATTAATACATTAGGGCTTTCTATCACAATCTGAATTTTGCTAATGTGATTCTGGACTGAGTGATGGGATAGTGCCCAGTGTTCTCTCTTTTTTTTTTTTTTTTTCCGTATGTGGGCCTCTCACTGTTGTGGCCTCTCCCATTGTGGAGCACAGGCTCCGGACGAGCAGGCTCAACGGCCATGGCTCACGGGCCCAGCCGCTCCACAGCACGTGGGATCCTCCCAGACCGGGGCACGAACCCGTATCCCCTGCATCGGCAGGCGGACTCTCAACCACTGCGCCACCAGGGAAGCCCCCCAGTGTTCTCTTAATAGCCACTTTCTGAGTCTGCAGTGCTAATGGCCTGACCTTGGATGGTGATGAATTTTCTAAGGTAATGACTGTCACACCTTGAAGCCTCTTTTGAGAAAACTTGCTGGATGTCAAAATCACATTTAGAGTTTTTTCTCTTTGAATTTCTATGGAATTTATATGATGTTTCCACAATAATGCCATGCTCAGTTTTGTGAGCACAATGAACATTATTTTTTTTACCATTACCCTGGTATTCAAAACTACAAAACTTAAGCATTCCAATGAAAATTAAATTTGGATAACTTTAGCAACCTGGGGTAGCTTATAATGATAATACCCAGTTAGGAATATATTTTTCGTAAAAAAAAAAAAAAAATGAAGGAATTTGGATAACAGAGATTTCTTCACAAATTCTGCCCAGTGGCTACTAAGAGGCAGCACCGTGTTATTGCTTTGCTCAAAAATGAAGTTAGAAACCTATGCCCCGTTGCCCCTTGCTGTTTGGCATATTGAAACTTGTCTATTAAGTTACCCTTTACATTGTTTCACAGTGTTCTCTCTCTTTCTCTCTGAAAATAAAAGCTAATTCAGCTTTCTTATCTTTATGATAGAAAAAATAATGTCTAGAGTGGGAGTTCACCATGCAATCATATATTCAAGTGATGTACTTACTTTAATAAACCAAGAAGGTATTTAGGTGGTTTGCATCAATTTTAAACAATTATCTTTTTGTATTTACTTGACCTAGTTAGATAATGATTTGCAAACAGATTTGATTCAACAAAACATTAAAATGTTCAGTGAAGTCTTAAAACAACTGCTTTTAATATTCCTGAACAATACGAAGCTCGAGGCTCAGGGTTCAGCCTGCTGTGAGGTGCGGGGGGCGGGGGGCTTGTTTGCAATCAGCTCTGACATTTTCAGATATTTCCACTACAAAGTTCTGTTTTGAAAACACTTACTAGAGAGCAGCTGAATGTGTGTCCTCCATTGAGCGCTTCTTCTTTTTGTTGTTGTTTTTGTAGTTTTCAGTTGTTGGCCAAGATTAAGAAATGATTGAGACGGCATCAGGGTGCGTCACTTGATTGCTATACAAGATAATATTTTTTTTTACTTTTTAATATTATCTTTTCCAAATTAGGATTTTGTAATGCCTTATTACTGTGCAGATGCTTGTTATGACTGTGTTTTTCCTCTACTGTATGAACTGCTTTCCAACGGAAAATTAATAAGGGCTCTCAAGTGGTCCTAAAGTTTTCCTCAGTATGAGCAGATGTAACTATTGTTTGTTTGACTGGAGCATGTACTTTGAAAGATACCATCTGAGTTTGAAAATAAACTAAGCCCTAGTCTTGTTTTCATACAATAGTATCAGGAAACTATTTTGTTTTGTTTTGATTTCAGTGGTAAACCAATGGTAGTTATCTGATCATTTTTAAGGATGTGAATTTCAAAAAAAAAAAAAAAAGGAAGTCATGCTTATTTTTTGTCATATCAGTGTCCAATCAACAAGAGCAAAATGCTTGTTAAATGGGGGTCAAATGACAATGCATCTATAACAGTACATTTTAAAACCACGTGGTATGCTAAAATTTCAATCATTTTATCCATTTTGTAAAAATTGAACCACTGTTCAATTTTTCAACAGTGCCACTGTCCAAACCAATTACAAGTTCTTTTGAACATCATAATACCCCTATAGGATAGATACTATTATTATCCCCATTTTACAGATGAAGAAGGCAAGGTACAAGAAGATACATAGCCTTTCCAATGTCACACTGTGGGTTATAACCCAGGCAACCTGCCTCCACATTTTGTGCCTGTAATTGCTATACTATGCACTGTTAAAAATTCCAGATGTTTTCATTATTCCCCTCTGAATGCTAGCCTCTGGATGTTTATGAGTAAGTCCTTGCCTTAATGGTAAGAAAGTGGACTTTCCAACAGTAGTCTTGTTATTCTTCAACTGAAAATGTAGTCCAAGCTTCTGAGGGACATACATCCAAAAGAGAGGGAGGAGAAAGAAAGAGAGAGGCTCACAGGCTAGCTATTGTCACACCAGTTCTGAAGATCAGTGGGAAGAAAATGTCATGTCAGCCAATTTATTTCATTTAATCCTAAGGTTAAAAAATTTCAATGGAAACAAATCATTTAAAAATCTTAACATATGGTGTAAACACTGATTGCAATATTCTTGTTTATCTTACGCATAGCAGAATAAATTATTTGAATAGATCATGCATATAAGTTGTATGCCATTATAAATGCAAAACAAATGGAATTCTAAAAAAAACTGGGAGAATCTGCTTGAGGAAGATTTACTTGTTTAAAGATATTTTATTTTTCTATAACCAACTATAATACTAAATGAATAAGATTTTATTACATTTATAAGCTGTTTCCATCAACTGACTAAGGCTTCAAGGAGGTTAAAGGACCAGTGATTTCCAGGGTATAGAATACTGTATGAAATTAAAGGCAAAGTAGCTGCTTTTATAACATCACCAAAAATAATAAAGTCTTTAAAAAATGATAGATAGACACTAGATAGATAGGTAGATAGATAGATAGATGATGATAGATAGGTAGATAGATAGACGATAGATGATGATAGATAGGTAGATAGACGATAGATGATAGATGGATAGATAGATAGACGATAGATAGATAATAGTAAAGGAAGGACGATATGTTTTCTTCTGCTGGATGGTTTATAATCTAAGGCTGATAACACAGACAAAAATTAATATAAGAATGTAAATACATGCAGAGAAAATGAAATGTGTAATCATTTAAAATCTCAGACTACACACCCATTACTTGAAATTCTCAGCGATGAGATTTATAAGTGGCTGATAAATGTTGCCACTGTAGCCACTGATACTTGGCAGAGCTGCGCTTAGCCCTTCTAAAGTTTCCACAGGGAACTGACATTTTGTAGTTTGTTCATTATAGGCAGATGGCTATAGCAAAACTCCAGCCTGAGTTTGTCCCTTGAACTCCTTGAGGAAGGTGCAACAAAAACTAAATGCAAAATAAACCTTCGAATTATTGGAAAACACTTTTATAGGCATTATGATCATTACTATGCAGAATTATGCCTTGCCCTTGAGAAATTTGCATTTTACATTAAGCAAACTGCCAATTTACAAGACTGCTGCTTGAGCTGACACAAATATACTGCAGACACTTTGTCCTCTAGGCCCAGAAGGAACCCACAGAACTGCTCTGTCAGTATCATTCATGCAAGTGACAGTGTCAAACCTGTTTAGTGAAACAAGTAAACAGAGTAAAGAGGGTTTGATGACAGAAATAGTATATGGATGCACAGATGAGGCTGGGATAGGGTTTGAGATGACAGTGAGACATGCAATTTAGGCTATCTTGCTCTGTTTTGTATATTATCTAATAGTTATGAAATATACTTGAAACAAATGAGTTTCATCTCTATGACAAAAAATATCATGTGGATGTTTTAATTATATCATCTTTAATAACATTTTATCATGAAACCAAAACATATGGGACCACTGAAGAGTCACTCTATTTTATATTTATTTACCTCAAGAGTAACATTTAAAAAATTAAAACACAAATTTAATATAATTAGAAAAGTAAGTGCTTTCTGAAGCTATTCACCTACTTTATAATTTACATAAAGTTAGCTTTTTGATATTGAACATGAAGTATACCAAGAATTTCTTCTTAATCTATAGCATATAAAGGCATTTGAATTTTGTTTTTGTACCACGTTTATATCATAATCCACACACTCAAGAATATTATGCCTAGATATAGAATATTTATGAATAGTCGTGCACATATTTGAGGAATAGGTAGGATGAACTCAAAATTGGAAAAACATTAACAGTGCTGGCCATGAAGACTTGCAAGAAAGGTAAGATAGAGGGGAATAAAAGGGAACCATTAAGAAGAGTTATTATAAGGTCCCTTTTTATAGAAGAGGAATCTAAACCCAGAGAGGTTAGGTTGCTAACACAAAAATCACATGGCTAGGGCCTCCCTGGTGGCGCAGTGGTTGAGAGTCCGCCTGCCAATGCAGGGGATACGGGTTCGTGCCCCGGTCCGGGAGGATCCCACGTGCCGCGGAGCGGCTGGGCCCGTGAGCCATGGGCGCTGAGCTTGCGCGTCCGGCAACGGGAAAGGCCACGACAGTGAGAGGCCCACATATCGCAAAAAAAAAAAAAAAAAATCACATGGCTAGTAAATGAATGAACAACCACTTCAAATCATCTCACTGAATACACACACACACCCCTAAGTTGTGCCTGACATCATCTCAGCATTGAGGATACTATAGTAGTAAAGAAGAGAGACAGACTTAATTCTTTCATTTATTTTATTTTCTAATGCATGGTAGCAGATATAAACAAGGTAATAAAAGATTTGATATTAGTAAATGCTGGAATGAAATAAGATGATGGAGAATTTCTTTCCAAGAAGGTGATTTACTTTTGTAACCCAATCAGTATCAGTATTCTATAATGTTCCTGTTTGCTATTAAGCACACTTTGCGAAAATAGTCCCTATGTTATTTATTGCGCTATAGTCAGACTTCCTGGGCTCTACATACATTTTCTGTGTGACGTTGAGCCTGTCTGAGCCTCAGTTTCCTCACAGGCAAAATGGAGTTAATAATAATACTTACCAACATCTTATAATTGTTAACAGGAATAAAGAATTAAATCTATGTAAAACACAAAATAATGCCTGATACCTAAAATCTCAAGTATGTGCTATTCTTGTTTTTTTTCCCTGTGTTTGCTTCTGATTATTATTAACCACAGTTTAAAATACTGTTAAGCCATAATAGGTTTTCATGTTGGTGGACTCTTGGTTCAGTGTCACAAACACTAGGTAAATTAGGGTTTCAGTACCTCTAAGAATATCTCAAGTGAACCTACTCACTGCAACTCAAGATTCTCTCTGGATTTGATATGCTTGAACTTTAATGGATAACACTTTTATACATCTTAGTCTTATTTGCTTTCCAATGAACTCTTATTGATACATTATGCCCTTCATGCTCTATTACTTATGTTTACTGCTTCTAATTGAACCGGTAATAATTCTTCAAATCTCTATATTGCTACATTACAGTATGTCCAGCCAAAATATTTAACCCACTAAACTGCTTCTTATATCCTAACCTGAAAGCTACTCTGACATGTTATTGTCAAATTGACTCATGAATCTTCACTTCGGATGCTATTCTGTCTACTTTCTCAGTTAATTAATTGCACTCTACTCATTCAATTATCTAAGCCAGACAACTGGGAGTCACTTTCCCCTCATACCTCACAGACTTTGCTGTTCTCCGAGCTCTCTTCTTCTCTCCATCACCATTGTCATCACCCTTTTTAAGATATATGTTAACCCTCAGTTTCTCTTGCTGGCTTGTTACTTTAGTTCTAAATTTATTGGCATCACATATAGAATGTAAAATTTCACGAATCATTTATATGATGGAAAACCAAGCATTAGGAGAAAATAGTGTTATGAAAATGGAAGTACATAACAGATCCTTGCTCTCTAATAAAGTATAAATTTGAACTACACAGACAAACTTATGAAACAGAAGTTACGACAAGAAAAATGTCAGGCAGGGGCTTGATGAGCTCTGTGGGCCCTTAATCTCCATAAGATTCCATGCTATATTTGACACGGGCAATTGACATTTGCTCAATTTTATGTAAATGCAATAAAAAAGCAACCTCATATATCTCCTCAATCCATATACCACCCCTTACCTTCATGTACCTTCTGTCAGGTAAATTCTGAAGCTACCATTAGAAATGTAACTGATACATTACCAGAATAAATCTGGATACAATGAAGATAAATATACTAGAATTTTGTATAGTCATGGATGTTATAAAATATGTCTTTTCTGAGCCAAATTTCCCAGTACTTGAAGAAAATTTCAAAATACTGAAATTTAAAAGTCTAAGTCACTTAACACATTTCATTTAAATAGAGCAAGATCATGCTCTAGATTCCCAGAGTAGATAAAATTTTATGGCTAAAAATTTTGGAGAATATTAAGGTAGTGTTGGTTTTGCGCTGAAACACCTTTCTACTTCTAGGGATTCTGGGTGTTTCAGTAAGGTCACAGAAAAACCTCACCTCAAATATAAAATTATATCCAAGTCACATTTTGACAAATTGCTTTCATCTCTGGAGAACTGTCTGCTTGTTTCATTTACAAAGTTTTAGTACTTCTACTGGGGAAATTGCATTTAAATGTTCCTATTTTCAACAATTCAGTTTATTTGAAGCAAAGTTTAATTTTATATTCAGATTTCTATATTGATAGGTTTCTGTTATTTCTTGCTGTCTTGTAGTTCTATTTATTTTGTATTCTTTTCTCTTTCCTTTGTATTTTCAAATTTATTTTTCATTGTTTTAATTAATAGGTATCTGAGACCGATTTTAGATTTAAAACTACACATGCAGTCTTTCAATTTCTTTTTTAATCTTGAGATGAAATTTATTTAAACAAGTTGCGTATGAGCTACTCATGAACCAAAGACCTTTAGTTATGTGCAGTGGCCTGGAAGCCAGCTACACTAGGTCCTAGATCCTGATATCCTGGTAGTTCCTTGAACTCAGATAATGAGCAAATATGACCAACCTGTAATGTCAAGCAGAAATTACAGAAGAGATTCTTAAAGGTTTTTGCAAACAAGTGATTTCTGTTTTATTTGAAATATGTGTTTAAATTATTACAAAAATTATTTATTTACAAAAATAATTTATTTTTGTAATAATTGAAACAATACATAAATGTCAAGTTAACATAGGACTGGTTATAAAACCAATGGTTTTCGCAAACTTTTGTGCAATGGAGATTTAAAAGGTGTTTCATTGCATTGTACTATATCATGAATAGAG
Organism: Lipotes vexillifer; assembly: GCF_000442215.2. Taxonomy (NCBI): domain Eukaryota; kingdom Metazoa; phylum Chordata; class Mammalia; order Artiodactyla; family Lipotidae; genus Lipotes; species Lipotes vexillifer. The sequence continues at coordinate 3,838,010 of NW_006775603.1, forward strand.
TCAGTGTTTCCTACAAGTTTCAAGAAGCCTTTGAATTTTATGCCTATAACAAGGAATTTAGACAGTTGGTAAGCAATATTTGTGATTCAGTATTTAAAGCAAAATATCTACTGCTTCTTTTTTCAATTTTCCCTATCAGTTCTTTGAGAGATGTTTATTTATTTTTGGCTGCATTAGGTCTTCGTTGCTGCACGCAGGCTTTCTCTAGTTGCGGCAAGCGGGAGCTACTCTTCGTTGTGGTGCACGGACTTCTTATTGCAGTGGCTTCTCGTTGCAGAGCACGGGATGTGGGATCTTCCTGGACCAGGGCTTGAACCCATGTCTCCTGCATTGACAGGCAGATTCTTAACCACTGCGCCACCAGGGAAGCCCCTGTATATTGGGTTGTTTTTTTTTTTTGCAGTACGCGGGCCTCTCACTCTTGTGGCCTCTCCCGTTTTGGAGCACAGGCTCCGCACGCGCAGGCCCAGTGGCCGTGGCTCACGGGTGCAGCCGCTCCGCGGCATGTGGGATCTTCCCGGACCGGGGCATGAACCCGTGTCCCCTGCATTGGCAGGTGGACTCTCAACCACTACGCTACCAGGGAAGCCCTATAATGGTTTTTAATGTTTGCTTTTTAAAAATTTTTATTGGAGTATAGTTGATTTACAATGTTGCGTTAGTTTCACGTGTACAGCAAAGTGAACCAGTTACACATATACATATACCCACTCTTTTTTTTTTTTAGATTCTTTTCCCATATAGGCCCTTACAGAGTATTGAGTAGAGTTCCCTGTGCTATACAGCAGGTTGTTATTAGTTATCTATTTTGTATATAGTAGCGTGTATATGTCAGTCCCAATCTCCCAATTTATCCCTTCCATCCCCCTTATCTCCTGGTAACCATAAGTTTGTTTTCTACATTCGTGACTTTCATTGTTTTTTAAAATAGGGTCATTTGTACATTTTTTTTAGATTCCACATATAAGCGATATATATGATATTTGTCTTTCTGTGTCTGACTTATTACTTCAATCAGTATGACAATTTCTAGGTCCATCCATGTTGCTGCAAATGGCATTATTTTGTTCATTTTTATGGCTGAGTGATATTCCATTGTTTATATGTACCACATCTTCTTTATCCATTCGTCTGTTGATGGACATTTAGGTTGCTTCCATGTCCTGGCTATTGTAAATAGTGCTGCAATGAACATTGGGGTGCATGTATCTTTTTGAATTATGCTTTTCAGTGGGTATATGCCCAGTAGTGGGATTGCTGAGTCATATGGTAGTTCTATTTTTAGTTTTTCAAGTAACCTCCATACTGTTCTCCATAGTGGCTGTACCAATTTACATTCCCACCAACAGTGTAGGAGGGTTCCCTTTTCTCCATACCCTCTCCAGCATTTACTGTTTATAGATTTTTTGATGATGGCCATTGAGAAATTTTTAAATTGCTATGGGAGTTATAATACAGTCAGCACTGACAGATACGTACCTGTGTAAATCAGATTCATTTAAAAAAAATATTCAACTACATCAAAATACAGAAACCGATTGAAAGAGTTGTGAGGCTCAAATATGACTGTGTTTGTCAAATGTGTATCAAGAACTGTGAAGGATCTGTATGCAAGCTGAAAATTTAACCTGAGACTATTTCATGGACAAAAGCAGAAGATACAGCTTTCCTGGGTCAAAAACAGAAGATTTTATTACTCACAGTAATGGCAATAGGCTATTAGCATTTGCATTGGTCCTATGTGTCCCCCAGGTTACAGAGGGCAATGTGGAAGACTCATAGATACTGTACACACAAGAGGTTTGCATCATAGCTGAGGAACCCACACTTAGGGAGGCTTTGCCCCAGAGGGTGACTTTATCTTTGTTATATTGATAGTAAACAAATATGCCCTTTGCTCTGGAGGCAGACATTACCTCTGTCTCCTAAGGCTGTTTGCTATACAAACATCCTTGCAAAGATAAGCAAAAGGACAGTTGGTGTCTTTCTCATAAGATGTGCAAAAATGCAAGCAACCCGTGGAGAATTGTCTCTGACAATGTGATATTCAGTTTCAACTTTTTCATTTTTATCCAAGGAAACATAATTCCCTTTGATTGAATTTAAAGTAAGAATAGATATGCATTTGAACTGTAAGTGATATAAATTTATGCTAATATTGGTTGAATCAATCTTGCATAACTTTTGTTGCTTGCGAGATTGCATTAGGTAAAAAATGTTCTGCTAAAAAAATATGTTAAAACCGCTGTTTTAGAACAGGACACAAGGACAAGCTACTTAGATCAATTTATCCTGCATTACAACTGCAGATTTTACTCTTAATTGTCACATCTCTTGTTAATTATTTCATGAATATACCAGACTTTGCACAAAAATCAAACATTCTAGTGATATACCCAGATGTGAATATGTTCTGCTGATGGCAGCTTACGTTACCATCCTTATATAGGAAGCCAATATGGCATGGAATAGAGGATGTAAACTACACATAGCAAGTGCATTTGTTAAAAAAGGCTTCTACCATGTTTCATGTAAATCCTAGTTGCTTCTTCAGCCCAAAAGTGTGAGCTTTGATAAAGATGACAGTTTCATATATTTACTATTGCATTGCACTTTAAAGTGGTATATCTAATTTCTGAGTTTATTAAAAAAATCCTGTATATAATTAAGTTCTACTATTTTATTTTATGGCTAAGTTTTCATGTTTATAAGTCTTGAATCCAGTGTGAAAACTTTGTAGGAGCAACTATGCCTTTGACTGCTCTGAGAGTTTTCAGAGGATTATTCTAACATCTGGATACAACTAGAGTTATCTCTGAGAGAAAAAAATGCATTTTGTTTTCTGTCTTTTATTTACATTGCATATGAGCTTTGTCTTAAATATAAGTAATTTTGTTTAAAATAACTGTCTAGGAATTTTTTAAAGGATATTTCAAATTTCTGAGCTACTGACTCTAGTACAACCGAGGAATTTAATTATGAACAATTAGGGACAAACATAATAATGTAATAACGTATTTCCTCTAATGCTACATTAGCATGCGTCCAAATCACCAGGATGGTTTGGAAAAACATAAATTCCTGGGTTTCCCCCCAGAGTTTCTGATTCAGTAATGCCAGATAATTTTCATCATCAGGAGATGCTCACTGCTGGTCCAGGGACCATACTTTGAGAATCATTGCTCAAAAAAATAAAGGTATGTAGATGATGGAAATGAAAATGCTAAAGATGAGGGTAGCAGGTAATGAATACTACATGTTGTCCTGGTGCTTAGAACTCTGCTAAATTCTTTATATATATAAACTCATTATGGCTTATGATTAATTTTCCTTAATGAGAAAACTGAAGCTCAAGGAAGTTAAATGGCCCAAGTTCACAACATTGAAAAGTACAAGAGCCAGTCCTCATACTAAAGCCTTTCTGACTCCAACTCCTTGGCAAAGAGTAGAAAATGTGCCCACAGAAGAGATACAAATTTTCACACAGGAGGAGAAGTAACTAGAGTTTGTGAAGGCCTTTGGCTCTAAAAAGTAAGTGTGGGAAAGGCACTGTGACTCAGGAGAGCCAGATGCAACCCATGCCTTCTGGTAAGGGGTGAGGAGAAGTTTCTTGTGTGGGAATTAGCACTTGGAATCTAACCTCATTAATGAGTCAGAGACCGCTCAAGGTCATGAGAAGTCCAGAAGCAACCTGTAAATGACAAGGGGGAAAATAAACACCAAATGAGGTCAAACCAGGGTTTTCCCATAGTTTTCATATTTATAAATAAATGGCTTCTGTTACTTAGAGTAAATAACAATATTTCTTTATCAAAATACTGGAGGGCTTCCCTGGTGGCGCAGTGGTCGAGAGTCCGCCTGCCGATGCAGGGGACACGGGTTCGTGCCCCGGTCCGGGAAGACCCCACATGCCGCGGAGCGGCTGGGCTCGTGCGCCATGGCCGCTGAGCCTGCGCGTCCAGAGCCTGTGCTCAGCAACGGGAGAGGCCGCGGCAGTGAGAGGCCCGCGTACCGCAAAAAAAAAAAAAAAATACTGGAGACTGAAATGGCATACTCTCTGTGCTTCGTGCCCAATAAAAGTATGAAATGATGTATGTTAGAGTACCCATAAAAAGCACCATTAATCATCTGGTTGCAGTGTCAATGGTGAAGACAGAGTATCAGGGGGAAGTGGGAACTTGGTGGATAAGCCTTAAAATCTGAACCATAGGCCAAAACAAAAATATCAGAGTCTCTCCTACCTTTACTTTACTGACCTTATTTCTGTTCCTTGAACACACCAAGCTTGTTTCTCACTTACAGATATTGCAATAGCTGTTTCCCCTTCCCAGAATGCTTATTATTCTAATTTCCACAATGGCTGGGTCCTTCTTGCTATTCAGATCTCACATGTTTCAACCTCAGGGGGATCCATCCCCAATCACTCACATCCCATAACACTTACCACATACGTTGCGGCATATATTTTAGTTATTTATTTGCAAATTATCTTTTTCTCCAGCCACTATAATGAAAACTTTGTTAAAAAGGGAATTTCTGGGCCTCCCTGGTGGCGCAGTGGTTGGGAGTCCGCCTGCCGATGCAGGGGATACGGGTTCGTGCCCCGGTCCGGGAGGATCCCGCATGCCGCGGAGCGGCTGGGCCCGTGGGCCATGGGCGCTGAGCTTGCGCGTCCTGCAACGGGAAAGGCCACGACAGTGGGAGGCCCACATATCGCAAAAAAAAAAAAAAAAGAAAAAAAAAAAGGGAATTTCTGCCTGTTTTTACTACTGAGTTTCTAGCATATAAACAGTGTCTAGCACATATTAAGTTTTCAATAATTGTTAATTTTTTGAATAAACAAATGAAGAAGGGAAGGAGGAAAGAGAGAAATAAGGAAAGTATAGAAATTGCAGTACTTGAACTTGAATGGATTAGTCACCAGAATCCCAAGATGCCTTAAATCTGCACTGAATTCCTAAGCCAGCAGCTCTCCACACTCTTCCCTTTATGGTCTTCTGTGTGCAATGATGAGCTAATGTAATGTAGTTATGTGGTTATAGGCTGTTTGTTATAGGCTCTTTGATATAACACTCAAGATAGATAAAGGGGTATATATATGCATAATAACCTTGAAAACTGCAAACAGATTCCCAGTTTGAAATCTGATCAATTTTTTAATTAATCACTTGAAAAATAATTCACTCAGCTCCAGAAGTAGTATGAATTATGTAGGAGACCAGGGACTAAATATTTTAATTCTACTTTTCCCCTCTGTCAGGAAAACCCCTTAAAAGCCCAACTGCATGTTTATATTCTTGTAATCAACTGCAAACTAATTTTATTCATGAAGTCATATTTAAACTAATAGTGACATGAGAGTTAGCTCTGTTTGGTAATGTATTTAGGTTTTCATTTGTTATGGAATTTAAATCAAAGGATTTGGAAATAAAGTACACGGCAATTCAATTCTGATAAAAATTGAGTCAAGGAAGAGAGCAACATCCTGTAAGCTCTAATGTAAACCCAGTCTTTGAAAACTAACATGTGCTGGGGAAGAAAACTTTTTCTTCTTCCCTTCTAGGTTCTTTGGCTGGTCTAATAATTATATTGACATAAGACAGATTAACAGGAGAAACACAAATTTAATTTCATACATATAGGAGCTCCATAAATATATGAGACACAAGGGCAAGTCAGGTAGTTGAGGCTTATATGCCATCCTGAGCTAAGGAATGGGGTAGGGACCTGGGGTTTCAAAGGGAAGGAAAGTAATTCACAGGATAATAATAACAACAGCTATTTGGTAATTAGATGTTTGCCCAGCCATACAGATAGGTCCTTCAGATAAAGATTATCTCTGGTAACAGCTCTGTCTCTCTGAGCCAGGCTCCATATATAAATTCTTTTAGGTAGTTAACAGGCAAAAGTTTTTCTTGAATCTGCTAGGTCTGATTGCTTTCAGCTCAAAATAATCTACATACCAATGTGGCATATTTTGGAGTCACATATTCTGCTCCCATTCACATGCATGGTACTTGAAGATGCTCTGAAGAGTGAAAAATTTTCATGTGTGATCTCCTTAAAACAGAATTTATGTTCAAATTATATGGATCATTGTGTATAAAGAGTGGTAATGAATCCCAAGATTATTTCTAGATTGTTGAGTGTGTGTGTGTGTGTGTGTGTATGTGTGTGTGTGTGTGAGAGAGAGAGAGAGAGAGAGAGAGACTAAGAGAATACGAGAGAGGTTGAGAGAGAAAGAGAGAGACAGAGAGAGGAAGAGAACTACCAAGAAAAGACCCACTACACATAGCTAAGAGATGGTATCTTTTAAGAAACAATTGCAGATTTATAAATATTATACTATAGACTTATTATATAAATAGAATGTTTTGTAAAACTTGCTTAGCCACTATGATTTTTCATTGGTAAGAAGGAGGGAATAATACAATAAGTTTCATTTATGAATTTTAACTCATTTATTCACACTATTAAAAATATTTATTGAGTATCTACTATGTGCTAGTTGCTATTCTGGATTCTGGGAATGCTGTAAAGCATTTAGTTTTCTAACCCATATAACTTTCTAAGCTACAAAGAAGAGCAACTTGTTCTTAGGTGTAGAATGATTGAACACACAAAGAGATTGACTACAAATGTATTCTGTAAAGGTCTATGCCGTATTTCTTCAGTTTAGCATTTTATTATAATGAAATTTGATGACTTTCAAAAAACAAAAAACAGTCAATTATGATTTTTTTAATATAATTTAGAAAAACAGCTTTGGACTAAAGATAGAGTTATAAGAAAAGTGATCAGAGGCTTTCACATTTATTTTGAGACCTATAGGTATTATCATTGTGACAGGAGATGAAGTTTATAACCTTCATATGGAGATGTATTGCTAGTAACATGCTTTTTATTTGTAGGAAAAAATGTAATCTAAAAGCGAGCTATAGATGTAATGCCTTCCATTCTAGAAAAATGGCTAATGGATGCTATATAAAGTCTAAGAAAGCCTTTTTCTGATACAGGGAATATACACATTCTGAAAGATTACCTGTGGAGTAATTTATGCTCATCAAATATTTTCTCTTCTACCTACACGATACTTGACACTTTCTATGAGAAAAATTTGTACCCAGATCAAATATAATCTCAGAGCAATCCTTTTAATGTCAGAGTTTTGGAAAAGCAAATGTAATTCCTTTTGCAATTTAATGCTCATGGAAAAACAGAAACAGTGAAACTAGAAATGCTGATCACTTCTTGAGGCACTGCTGCTAGGGCGTGTGGGGAGGGAAGAGGACATTAAGACTGCCTGCTTCATGCTGGGAGCCATTAGCTGACTGCTTCAGGCTCTGCTACCCACAGCGGAGCAGAGAGGGGGGTGGCCTGGATGCAGGAGAGGAAAGACAAAAGACAGATTTATTGTCTTCTCTATAGGATCTTATTTCCATTCTACTCCTGTGCTCCTTTATAAAGACATTAAATAAGTTTCTTAACCTTTTACTATTTGTACTCTTTGCAATCTGAAAAAAATGCAAGGCTATTTATATTTTGACTTGAAAAATCATTTTAAAATGCTTTAAGTGTTCATCACTTTATACTTATGAATTTTAAGTTTAGCTTCCTAAAGACAAAGTCCTGGGAACTGGATTTCTCTAAAGAGTGATTTTATGAGTTTGCTTCACACTGAATGTATTTCTAGTGCTTAGATAATGTACCATGTACCATGTACTTAAGTGCTCAGCAGATATGTTACCCAAATGAAGAGTTGTAATATGGAAGGATGGAAGCCACTTTATGCAGAATATTGTGCAGAGTACTAAGTGAGGAGTGTAATTGCCCAAGGTCCGAATGCTTAACTCATATCCATACATACCATGGTTTTAAACCCAAGCTCTGACACTTACTGTCATGTGCCTCTGATAAGTGAGTTAACTTCTCTAAATGTAAGTTTTCTCTATTGCAAAGTAGAAATAACACTGCTTACCCACTTCACAAATTGCACATAAAACAATGCCAGTCACACATTAAGCCCTCAATATATGTCTTATATGTCAGTATAATTATTTTCAGTGATAGAACATACATACAAAGAAAAGAAAAAAAATAATGAAATGAAAGTGGAAGAGACCTGGTAGGAAACAAAAATCAAAATGCTTTACATATAATAAACTTACAAACCTTATTCTTCTTTATATATTTTATGAACGCAAATTCTCCATTCTCAATTATAGCATATTGATGTATTTCCAGATTTAGTATATTATTGAGGTGTGACTTTAAGTGAAGAATATTTAAAATGCACCAAGAAGCATTCCTGTAAATGTGTTTAGTTGACCTAATGTGAGCATAAATGGGCTAGTTTCATTTGTCAATATCTGTAGTTATAAATAAACTTACATATGATGGCTTGAATGTAAGCTCTGCAAAGGGCAGGGATTTTTGTCTGTTTTGTTCACTGCTAGTCACCAAGTTTTCTAGGGTACATCCTAAATATGGTCCAGATATAATAAATATTTGTTGACTAAAGCAATAAATGTGGTAGCATTATATATATTTAGATCTTTTGAAGTAATGTTGACAATGCTGTTCTAAATCAACCTCATGCAATCCCGTGACGAAAGAATGTTCTGTATCTTATGCTTGGGCAAATGGCACCATCAATTTATGTCTTAGTAAGAAGTAGAGGAAGCAGTTTTTCTTTTCAGTGCTTCATTCCCTTGGCTGTCAATTCTATACAGACCTGAGGAAATGATGCCACTGGCTTGCAGCTCCTCAGCACCAGGCCCTGTATGACATCCTTGTGCACACAGAGAAATACACACACAGTACTTATGCAAAGCTTTTGGATCAACAATGCATATGAAATTCAAAATCTTCATTTCCTCCCATGGGTACATAACAGCCAAAAGGGAAGCTAGGATACCAAAGAATCTGAAGATTGTCTTATAAGTAGCAACCTGGATGTTTAGCTCAGAGAAGGCTTTTATAGATGTAATAATATTCTTCAGATAGTGATACCCTGTCATGAGAAATGTCAATTAGATAATTTTACAGTGTTACAGAGGGCAGAACCAGGATTATGGGTAAAATTCCTAAAGAAGCCATTTTCCATTCAGTACCAGAAAAATATTTTTAAGAGGTAGTGTTGCCCCCAATTGAATAACTTACCTGGTTAGTTAATGTGCTAGTTAATTCTCTGTGTGAAAGTTTTCAGGAAGAGACAATTGCACATACTCAAATGTTGTGGAGTGTTTTGAGTGGAAAATTGACGGTGATGACGTTAAGATAACTTTTTTAAAAGGGCTATGGTATCTGGCTATAGTACACAAAAAAATTAGCCTACATATATCAGTTATTTATTAGTGGAGTTGCAAACATTTTCACACCATACTAAAATACACAGAACAGAGGCAATAATTATATAATTTTTGTAATCTTTTTAGCAAGAATACATCATATAAGGTAGGAGTAGGAAAAAGATGGGGAGGGAGTCTCTCTAAATTTGCCATTACAATGCTTCTGGTGGAAATAGTCTCTTTCCTTATAAATACTCACTACCACCACCTCCAACTCCTCTGAAGGACACCACATAAAAGCATGGGCTTACTCATTGTTTTTGACACTTGGGGAGAGCTAAGGGGCCAAATGTCTGGCCACTCTGCCCTTAGAGACCACAGAGATGCAACTGGTTCCATCTGGCTTTTTCTTGGTGTGTGTCCATGACTCTGAAGTTTGTGCTCATTTGCCCTTATTTGGGAAGTCCCTGCAAATGGCGGTCTCTTTGTCTTGAACCTTGGGCCTCTGGCTTTCTCAGAAGCTTTGTGTCTTGTTACGGGACCTATAGAAACTTTCGAACCCCTGAGTGTTACCCGTAGAACATGGCCAGAAGCATTGCCTCAGGCTCATCTGGATTTCTGCCCTCTGTGCCACCATCAGGGTACTTAAAGTGTTAAGAGGTGGATATAGAGCTTTACATAGAGGCTTGAATCTGAGGTCTAGTATGCCTGGAAAGAGGGCCTCGAGAAACTCAGATCCAACATACTAATACAGATATTCCTCTTGGCTTGCCCATCCTTTCCCACTTTCTTAGCCTCAGGTTTCCACCTCAAGAGGAGAAATATGAAGACACGTAACTTTGGTCTCAATCTTCTCACCAGCAACCAACGCAGAAACTGGACACTGCCTTATTTACTTTAAAACCCTGTGATCAAGTCATCCAGTTCCTGATCGTAATAAGGATAACAAAAATTATATTAAAACAACATCCCCCAAGTATTATAGTTATGATACCCAGGAACTATGAATAGAACAAAAGATTAGAACAAGTGTGATATAAAACACATTTAATTTCATAATCTGAGCCCTTTGAAATATATCACTGTTAAAAAATGAAGTAACATCTCACTTCTATATTTTCTATATAAAACTACAATGCCAGGGGACAATACTAGCTCTGGAAAAAGAATAGTTTTCATCTCAAGATGATATTTCAATCTGATAATCACATTAAATGGGCTTGTTTTATGTGCCTCAGTGTACATTATAATAAAAATTTGTGGGCTTCCCTGGTGGCGCAGTGGTTGAGAGTCCGCCTGCCGATGCAGGGAACACGGGTTCGTGCCCCGGTCCGGGAAGATCCCACATACCGACCGCGGAGCGGCTAGGCCCGTGAGCCATGGCCGCTGAGCCTGCGCGTCCGGAGCCTGTGCTCCGCAACGGGAGAGGCCACAACAGTGAGAGGCCCGCATACCGCAAACAAACAAAAAAATAAAATTAAATTTAAAAAAAATAAAAATTTGTGTTTGAGTTTTGAAACTCTTGATTTAAATTTGATAAAGTATGCATCAGATTTTAATAGATATGAATCAGCCTCAGTGTAAACAGACTTCATAGAGAATTCGGGCTGTTTATTTTGGAATGCTCAAGTTTTACTTGGTAAAATAGAAAGACGAATACTAATCTCTAAAGTGTGAAAGGTACACTAGTTCAAGGAATAGCACAAAGGACTTCAAAAAAGCAATTCTCTTTGTTTCAGTTTACAGATTTGGAGTGAAAATACATCCAAAATAACAAGATAATTAAGTCCTCACAACTTAATCGTGAAACCGTAAGATGCTATCTTTAAACCTAAGCATTTTGCATATGAACTATCTAATTTTTTGTTTGCCAGTTTTTGGGGTTTTTTTTGTTTTTTTTTTTTATGGTACGCGGGCCTCTCACTGTTGTGGCCTCTCCCGTTGCAGGGCACAGGCTTCAGACGCGCAGGCCCAGCAGCCATGGCTCATGGGCCCAGCTTTGATATTTTACTTTAATGAACTAGAATGGAAAAATAAGCAGGGCAAAACAAAGAAAGAGAAAGAGAAACCTACTTTAAAAAATATTTGGCGATGATAAGCAAAGGTAGTTGTTTACCCTTGATTAAAAAAGATGAAGCCAAAAATTGCAGAATTGCCTTTCCAAGAAAAGCATGAGATGAAACAAACTTGAGATATAATTTCACTAAAAATGAAAAAAGGATAGAATATTTATAATTATCCACAGCTTAATTGAACAGGTGGACACATACTGGTTGGCATGTGAGCTCATTATATATTTCAAGTTTGCTAAGCTATTTGTTGCTGCTTCAGGCCTGCTTCTAGAACAAAATGGTGTTCGATATCAGCTATTCATTGTCACCAGCCGTGATAGTAGCAGATTGAAAACTCCCTTTGTGTGGGTTATTCTAGTAGAAGAAATGCTGCCTCAAAATGAACAATAGTAAAGATCTAATCAGATGTGTGACCTATAGTTTAGAAAATATTTTACATGTTTCAGAGAAGGAGAAGGGATGATTTACGGGCAGGGAGTAAAGGACTCAAGAATGTTGGGCAGTTGTAAAATATAACTCTGAAAGTGTAGTTGGAAATATCCTGATGAAGATAAAAAGAGTAACATGATCAAAGAAACCAACAGTTGTCCACATTTTTCAACATTTACCTGGTGAAAAACTGCTGGGAAAGGCAGTCTCACATGCAGTCTTTCAACCTCCTCTCTGCCGCCTAAGAACGCACCTTGCATCTGAACACTCCCTTACCAATAGATAAAGAGCCCACTGCCTGTGTCAAGCTGATCGCCTTGGGTGGGAAAATCTTTTCCTGTTTCAGTCTTAATAAGCATTTGTACTACTTTGTTCTGCTTAAGCCGACTCTCAGTATGTCAGACTCCACAGGTTGGAGTCCTTCTGCTACCTCACAGGAGGTGTGCATGCAGGCTGTTGGGATTCAGGAGTGGGGACCCACTGGCCACGGGGGATCAACGCACACCACTGGAGTTGATCTTGTTCAGTCTCTTCTCTAGTGGATAAAAGCATTGTTCCATCCAGTGCTCGACCGCACTGTGTTTGCCTTGGTGACTCTGATACCAAGATGCAGTGGGCAGAAGTGTTTGAACTTCTACTCCCGGTCGTTGGCACAGTGGTGACCTTTGCTCTCCTACACGTAGGTGGCATTGGGAACTGATGCCAGGTGTTCTGCTCTGCAAAGGCCTATAATGTTATTCTATCCTGAATCTGTCTCGTTGAACATTTTTATAGATAATTTTATGAAGAAGAGGAAAGCCTAAATATGAAATTAGGAAATAGTGCCTGAAAATGATTGAATGCACTTTGAATAGTAATCACTGTCTAATTCATTAAGGTAGATTGAAATTAAAGATTAAAAAAGGACTAGAGGTAAAATTAACAAAAATAAGTATAAAATTCTGGCCTCCTGTTTCCTACAGCATGATGTATCAGGGAACTGGAGTGATGTTCCACTTAAAATAACTAAAAATGGTATGTAAAATGTTGAAAATATCTTCATAAATGCTTGTATAAGCTGGCAAAACCAGCCAGACCAAAAGCAGGTGGATCGCTGAATCTGGCTTTCATTTTGAGGGCATATGTCAAGCCAAGTAAATCTGAACATTGGGTTTTACAAGTTTTCAGGCCTGAGGGGATGAGGAAAAAAAACCCAGAACCTGCTTTTCCTACTAGAAAAGTGGTAGAGCTGAGCTATTTGCTCACCAATTTAGTTTCTTTTTTAAAACACAATGGAAGAGAATATTTCCCCACCTCTCTTGACTTAGGTAAAAGTCATGCAGCTGAACTCTGGCCAATGTGATGTGAATGAAAGTGTCATATATTCTTTGTAGGCCAGACTGTAACATGGTGTTCTCCTTTCAACAGGCACTGTGGCTATGTGTTCAAGATATCAGTGTCCCAGTTTTGAATGTAATTGGATCACTGACTCAATGCACAGGCAAGAGCCACCCAGGAGAGTTGTGATTCTCCTTAATACATCCTTAAATATCTCTGATTTTAATGCTCTCACTTTCCATGTGAAGTAATTGTGATTCAGGTCCCCCAAGACTCTTCTAGACCTAAAGTTTTATGATTTTTTTTTTCTAAATGCATTATGAAGAATTGGAAGATAGGAATGATGTTTTCTTTCATACTAATGTGTAAACTATCTTGTATGACATCTGGCATAAGATGGGCACTTAGTATATTTTGAATGAATTAGTGAACAAATGATTCCAAAACTGCTTTTCCTGGCAAAAGTGTCCTCTGTAGCAACTATCCTTACTTTTAGTCAAAATTTGATTCTTTCAGTGTTGCCATCTTATTTAGGCACAAGTTTTTAGAAAAATAATCATTGAACAAATATACACTCAGGAATAATGATATGAACCCTACAGGAGGATTGATATTCAGATGCTTTGCACTGGTATCACTTACACAAGTTGTTGAAGTATTGAAAATTCCTATAACATTTCATAAATATCTGAAGCTCCAGAAACCCTCCAGAATGCCCACCCTCACAACCTATTGGCCATCTTTGCCTAGGTTTCTACAAGTTCCAAAAATTTTTACCATTCTTATTTTTCATTATTTCTCAATACCTGTGTTGTCTCAGGGATGGGCCTAATGATCTACCTCTTAGATGAAACTTGAATTTGTATATTCATGGTCAACTTCTTTTCTCTCTGACTTCCTTTATTCAGTTATTCACCAAAGTCTCTTAATTCCTTTTCCTAAATATCTCTTGAATTGGTTCTCTTTCTTCATTCGCACTGTCACACATAGGATGATTCAGCTATTCTGAACTGTATAAAATTCCCCAGCACACCCTGTTTTCTCATGCCCTTGCATATTCTATTTCTCCTCAGAGGATGCCTTTATTAGCCTCAACACTCTCTTCTGTCTTACAGATGCCCCCTACTTATCATTTTATGCTCCATTCATCAGTCACCCTTTTGTGGATCTGTCCTGACTCCTGCTTTCCCCTGGAGAGTCACTACGTCTCTATTATTGCACTTAACACATTTTACTGTAATACATTCTGAACGGAGCTAAAATATCCCAGACTTCAAACCAGTTTATCAAGAAGGCTTACTGTAATGATAGTGCAACTGAACAGTTTGCCAACAATTTATTCAGGTATTCAAATAGCCCAGTAAGGTGACATAGGGATTAGTCTGAATAGTGATAGCTAAAAAAATACTGGAGATGTGTGTACAAACAATAGAGAAGAGAGCGGTGAGCAAGTTTAGGATATTTATATAGCTTCATGTGGTCAGAGCCTAGGATACAAAGGGGAAAGGCAAAATGTAAGTGTGGAGAACAACACAGAGACTTCACCTGAAAATACTTGTAAGAAAAATTAAAGATGCTGGACGTTTTTAATTGTGTCTGAAAGAGGTAAGGAATTATTAATATGTTTTGTTAGCAGGGAAGTGATAAGATCCAATCTGCCTTCTAGAAGTATTACTCAGGCAGCAAGTGTAGTGTTGGGATAAATTGAAGGGGCATGATAACAGGAGCAAAGAACAGTAATCCAGGTCAAAGAGATGGGTGAGTGCTCAAGAATCGTGGAGGATAGAAAGGAGAAGACGAAGGATTTTAGGAGGTAGCATTGACAGAACATGGTGTTTGATTGGATGTGGAGAGTGAAATAGAGGAAGGGATTAGGATAAACTGGAGATTCTGGCTTGGATGATTGGATCTAACAGAGCTATTAACTAAAATGGGAGAAACAGAAAAATATTTTGACAAGGCTGGGTGTGGGTAAGTAATTATTTTGATTTAGATCTAGTAATTTTGAGAGGTATACTGGGGATGCAAGGGGAGATTTGCAGCAGTTAGTTGAATGTATGAACTTAAAACATAGACAAGAGTTCTTGGTCTGGGTAGATAGGTTTGAATCTCCTCAGCCTATCAGCCGTTGTTAAAGCAACACTCTACCTTTGCCTTACTGATTACTAAGGATGGATGAAAGCAAAAGGAACTATGGTCACCCTACTTACCCTTTGTTTCTATGTCATAATTTTCAGCACAAGTAGTTAGCTAATAGAAGGAAGTAACACAAGTAAGAAAGCTATGATAGGGTTCCTCAGTTATCCTCTGTCATCTGTGTTTCTTAGGATGCTTTCTATCTGCATTTGAAGCAAATTCTGGTTCAAATGGAAAGCCTTTGAGGGCTGTCAGTACCCCTGCTTATTCAGTCATGGATGTAATACACTTACCTTGTACTCACTTTGCAACTTGTTGGAGTCCCATGTTCCATGGGTACACCAGAATTACCGTGTTCATGGGGTGTGGCAAATGTTACATGAGAACAGGGCAACAAGGAATGACGGATACATATATCACATGTTTATGCTTTGCTCAAGCTCACGCTTCATTGTCCCATCAGATGTCATTTATAAAACCCAAGTTCAAACATAAAATTATTAAAATTTCCAGACAGCAACAGCAGAGTATTAAACTAAACACAGGGCCTTTCTGAGTATGGGGGCACATGAGACCACACAGATAGTATGCCCGTGAAGCTGGACCTGTGTATAATCTCTTACCACATGGCTTCAGCCTATAACACGGAAATTTCTCAGCTTGGAGGTCATTTGGCTGACCAATGTTTACCAGTAGGAGAAATGGCAATAATTATAAAGATACATGGTAGGGCTTCCCTGGTGGTACAGTGGTTGGGAGTCCGCCTGCCGATGCAGGGGACACGGGTTCGTGCCCC
>NW_006775603.1:3854365-3861613 GCF_000442215.2 Lipotes vexillifer
TCACTCTGTTATAAAGCAGAAACTAACACACCATTGTAAAGCAATTATACCCCAATAAAGATGAAAAAAAAAAAAAAAAAAAAAAAAGATACATGGTAATAATAGTGTGGGAAAAAATGTCACCCCTCTTACTTGTCTCTTCAGTTGTGTTCTTAGTGTTATCTTTGGCCATAAAGAAAACTATATATTAATAAATATAAAGTAGTCATCCTCTGTTACAAACCTTTATCATTCATCAAGAATTTTCTTTAACATGGGATTGAAGGATGTCAGTTTTGTCTTGATTTTGTTTTTTTACCTTTGACTCACACTTTGTGAGTCACATTCCTTCTATGGGCTTTTCTGCCACTAGAGGGAAACATAATTTGTGTTCTGTGCAATTCATTATGCAGGGGCCAGGGAAAGATAGAGAATAATGTATTTTTGTATAGAGAGATGAAGGAGCAAGTGATCCTTCATGAGATGTTTTATCATTTTAGATTTATCCCTGACATGTGCCTCTTTATACGTGGAAATTTTTTGAAATAGATGAAGGCTCCAACAGTACCATTATCTAAATCTGTATTTGCTTCTGTCATTGTCACATAATAGTTTTTCATTTACTGGGATGCTGAGGAAAAAGAAAGGAGAAGGTTGAATCAGTTTACTAGGGCCAGATGCATATGTGGCTTTTATAAATCTTTCAGAGTTCCTACTGTACTCTCTTACATTGCAGAAAAGATATTTCCATATCTAAGTCATATTTGCATTTTTTTGTAATTCTGAACTTCTATTCCCTGTTAAATAAACATCTATGAATATAGCCATCTACCATCTACCAGCTCTAGATTTTTAATTCGGAAAAGCAAATAATTGTCCCCCCATCTTTGGCAGAATGCAGGGATATAGGTAGTTTATTTTATAAAGTGTAAAAATTTCTTACTCTGTGTCTTAGACTATACATAAATTTGGTATAAACTGAATAAAGAGTTTTAAACACACAGATTTGCCAACCAACAGATGACTTGAAAAGGCTATATGTGAATTAAATTTAAGAAATGAATATGAGCAATTTTTATACTATCAATATAATATTAGTGAATGAGACCTAAATACATATGTTTTTGAAAAATATCATTATTTTCGTTTTTTATTCTCTAATGAGACATAAAGACATTCTTTCATACTGCAACTCTTTCTAGTTGCATTTTATATAACTATTTTTTAGTAATTAATATAAATATAGATGAGCACACACGCTCACTCACATTTTAGTGACCTTCCTGAAAACATCAAATTAAAACAGAAGTGAGCATTTCAAATGATAATTGCAGATTTCTTTCATTCTAAGACTTTTTCAAAAGAATAATTTTCTCTGAAATCGGAATAAATTTTACATATTTGTGTATATTTAAGATAGTATATTTCCTTGAAAAGCTTTTATTAAATGGATAATGTGTTTTACAAGCAAAGGTTCCTTAAAACTGAGGGAATACAAAAATAGCTAAGAACTAAAGGTGAATTTACACGATCCAGGCATTGTGTGTGATATATTTTTCAGAAATTATCTCATTTGATTTTCAGAGATTATGAGGTAGGAATTATTTTTATCACCACTTCCACTATGAGAAAACTGAGACTTACAGGAATGTCCAAGATAATGGTGCTATTAAGTTGAGCTTAGGCATCATTCCAGACTGACTTCATATATTACATTCAAAAACCACTCTCCTGTTTTGCTTTGGTACAAAGGTCAATTGGCTGTTATTGTCTCCTGAAAGAATTGCACTATATAATTACTTGGCAACAATATTTTAATGATACCACCTGTTTGTGGGTGTTTTTCCCCCCAGCTAGTGGCTGAGCCCATGTCTAAATAAAATCACTCCGTGCAAGCTGTGTTTCATTCTCCGGCAGTTGCTTGTTCTCCACCTACACAGTAGAAAAGAGTGAAATGGCTGGAGGAAATGGATAATTGCACTTGAACTGGTCAAATTACTAAAGAATCGATAAGGCTGTCTCTGTAAGGTTATTGACTAGGAGGCTCATCTAAGCCCACAACTTTACTTCTTGCCAATATTTCAAGGAATACTCGATGCAGGACTATCTGCAGAACCTAAGGATCTTTGTAGCGGTGAGGAAAGTAATACAGGATTATTCTATTACAGTTGATTGTTTCCGAACACTCTGGTCATCTTATTGTATTAAAGGTATGATGCTCCTTCATCATATCTTTTCTGTCTATATTGCTTTTGGAAAGGAATCCAGTATGAACAATTTGCCCTTTCCTGTACACTTTAATTTATCTTACTTACCAATTTTATAGCAGGTTGATATGGTAAAAGAAAGACTATTAATACCGAAGAGGATTAGCCACTTTGAGACTTGGAGAAGACTAATTTTTTAATTTCACATTTTTTATTCTAAACACTTAAGTCAAGTATTTGTTTTGTTTTCTGTGTTTAACACACTACCAGGGATTAAATTCTTATCACAGGCATCTTCTATTGGGCATCACCAGTACAAAAAATTAGGTGCTGCTGATAAAATTGAATTTCGAGTTACAGAAACAAAATGACCTGTGAGGAAATATAGGATAATTGTACAAAAATAAGTAGAATTAGTTATATTATTACTTTAAATTATATAGTGATTTATGTAATATAGTGCCACATTATATAATATAAATGCTATAAATAATATAAATATATAAATGCTATAGCCATTTTATTATTAGAAGGTTAAAAAAATTGTACAATTTGATATGTATTCTCATTCTCATAGTAATTAGTCACAATTCAGTTGTTATCCCAGTTAACAGAATGTGTTTGAGCTTAGTTATTCAGTGTGGAATGGGAATAGAATGAGTGTTCTGTAGCTAAGAGGATATACAGATAATCTTTGACACATTTTGCCAAAATTAATCACTGCTAGTTAAAATACATATTCTTTTTCTACATGGGAAAACTGTATGATCATTGTTATTTGGGTTGACAAGTAAGGAAACATAAAGTATAATACAAGTCATTTTGTTCAATAGTTAATATTAATGAGGTAAAAACCATTGGATACGTAAGGCAAAATTGCATTTGAAAAATCCCAAGTGAAAAACACAAAAAGAAAGTTCTTTAGGTTGTATTTCTTTAAAAAAAAAGTTTGTTTACTTTAAAAGACAAAAAAACCCAAAACAACAATAGCCGAGTCTACTGTAATTTTGTGTTCCCTTTACCATCCTGAATCCAATTTCTCTGAATGATGACAATGCTAGAAAATTGTGCTGTCAGGGAAGTTAGTGTTTTATGACCTTCAACTCTCCTTTTTTACCCCTGGATTTTGGTAAGGTATACTCCACCTCTCCTCCAGGAATCCATAGCCCTCATAAAGATTCCAGGACACCCCTTTAGGGTGACTCCATTTTATTGTCTCCAATTAGGATATTTATCAGCCCTCTTTAATGGAATAAAATATCATGGACTTATTCTGGATCCTGTAGGGATCTGTTCTCTGATAGAAGCTGTTAATAAACTGTGTGCTCATAACTTAATGTGCATTAGTGTGGGCCATGGCCCAGATATCAGCCTCACCTGGGAACTTGCTAGAAATACACATCCTTGGGCTCCAGCTTGATCTATTGAACCTGAATCTTCAGTTTAACAAGATCCCTAGGTGATGTCTATACACATTAAAATTTGAGAAATACTGTTGGGCTACACCAAAATGGTAGCACTGCTAAATGGCCGAGAAGAAAATCCCCCAGCTGTAAAAACCGTCTCAGTCCAAAGAAAGGATTCATATGCTAGCAGTATTAGGTGTCATGGCGGGACAGCCTGTGAGGGAAATATTATGGGGCAGGTAAGGCTAATGGCTATTTTGGGAACTGCAGCACTAGTGTATTGAATAGTTACCATGTTCTTAGTCTTTACAAAAATTTCTCCTTATTTTACTGGGAAAAGTTCACATGGCAAGGCAAAAGTTAAAAGAAGAGTACAACCATTTTGCAATTGAGGGAGGGAGGGAGGCAATGAGAGAGAGACATTTTTTTTAAGCACAGCAGAACTTTTGACCTCTTAGAAATAATATAATATAGGTATGTCTTTGCCTTTAACTTCTGAGGTTAGAGCAGAAACCTAATTTTTCACCCTTAGTCATGTATTTGACCTTTCCTGAATTTGTTCACATCCTTCATCATTATTGGAGTTGAGAAACGAGCATAGCTCACTGCTTCCCGAGGGAAGACTTTGCCGTATGGAAGAAATTTGAGTTCCCAATTACTAAATTCTTTTTATGCCTTATTTTTTATCATAGCTGTGTCCTAACTATGTAGTTGTTAAATACTTAGCTACACGTGGGAATTTATATGTTTAACAACTTACCAGGTGATTAGGACTTAACGTGGTCCTTGGTCTGTACACTTTGTAACGCTGTGAAGACTAATCACTAGATTCACTCCTAAGATTTTGGAGGTAAAAAACAAAACAAAAAAAATGTGTAAATCATGTTTTTTATGTTACTGAAACTTTGTCGTCTATCTGAAACTCCATTTTACATTAATAGGTTTTGTTTTTAAAGTTGTAGTAATAAATTCCTCCTTTTTGCAATGTTAGTAGGGTAAATTGTACTTATTACTAAGGTGAAAAATGTTTGTCTTCACCAATTCTTCCCTTCCTTCCTTCAACTTTTTCACATTTATGCCTATAGTTATTTGTAATTCTTTTAAGATTATTTTTTAAAAACTGCCTTAATGTTAGCTTTTAAGACATTTCAATTTTTATTTTGCCTATGACAGCAATTTAACTAACTTCTAATATATTTTGGTAGAATAATCTAGCATTTCTAGGGAAGATTTACAATACTTTAAGTTTTCTTTGCAACAGGTTTGTTGGTATTTTTCTCATGATGACTATGTTAGCACCCTCATAATAGAAAACAACTCATTTCAAGTAAGCCCTCCTTATTTTTTTGTTGATTTTAAAAATTTGGTCTCTAAACACTCCAGAAAAAACAAAAAAAACAAAACCTTAGGCAGACTGATAAAGGAACAATTTTATCAGAACTGTTAAGTAACCATTTTATCATGTATAAACACTGAATATAAAGGCAGTATTTCATGAAATTTTTTTAATTTACATATATTTCTTTTGGAAGTATTGGTTAACTAAATCAGTAACAACTTTGGATCCTTTCTCTTGGTGACATAGAAACTCCTTTAAAATATAAGAAACATGCCAGCTTACCAAACAGTAGTTTCTTCAACGTGTTGAAATTTAAACATGTGTTAGAAGAATAGAAATTCTGTGCTTCAGCTTATGAACTTTCTGCTTGTGTTTTCTTTAAATGGTTGTGTGTGTTTGTATATTCCTTTTAACTTATTTTTATGGTCTTTAAAAATACTGCCTGTAGACTTAGAAACCTGTAGTTTATTATTATGCAGCTGGACTAATGAATTTATTTAATGGGTGCACCCTCAACCTTGTATTATTTTGTCTGTTAACACACAAGCCTTGCCTTTAGAATTCCTTAAAATGTTCTAACATTTAACATTCACTGTCTGGAAAAGGCTACACTAGAAAGAATGATGACTTTACCAGTAATTAGGAAGATGAAAGAATTTGAAAGGAAATATGAGGAGTTCCATCTTCATCATGGTCAGATAAGAAAGCTGATGGAATAGCCAAAAGGCAATATGAGACAGCTCAAGACACTAATATTGAATGCTGGGCTAAGATTAAATGAAGAGAAAAGAGAAGGGCTAGGATTCATTCACACCGGCCCACAGAGGGATAAAACTGCTTATTGCATTCTCCGGAACACAAGGCTTTTAGCAGCTCTTTTGAAGCTGGTGCTTTCTGTTTAATAAATTCACTTTAAAATCATCTGGGAGGGATTCTTGCATCAAAAATATCCAATTTTTGAAAAACATATACTCTTTTGACTTCTGTGTTGTAAACAAATATTTTAGGATTAACGTTAACACTTTTCAATCAAGATGTATAATCTAAATTTGTACGCAGAGTATATGTGAATTTATATGCTCAACAGTGTGATTCCATTTTCTCTGTTAAATTTTTTACATGTATTCATCTAAAAATATGCTGGAAGCATATAGACCAAAATAGCAACAGTGGTTATCTCAAAGTAGTAAGATTAGGAATGACGTTTTTATTTTCCTCTTTTGCTTTACTCAAAAAAGTAATAAAGAAAAAAAATTCAATACAAGATATTTTGAAAAAGAGAAATAGAAGCAATTCAAAATAAATATTTCTTATGACTTTATAGTTTTGATGAGAGGGGCTGTCCATTAAATTTTTGGCCAAAAGAAGTAAAACCATATGACATTTGAATTGCCTGAAAGGTTATCACGCTAACTTCACTAGTAGTAGCTATCTACTCCTCTGGAGTAGCTCTGGAAAATAAATTTGGGCAGAAAGAGTAGACTATGACTAAATATCTAGGCTATTTGCCAGTGTGCCTTTAACATGTCTGGTACTGGAAATAATGTAAGAATTGAGTTGAGGTGACCAGCAAGGACACACAAAGTGAATGATGCATATTTGCAGATTGAGCTTGATGTTATGCCGTGGAATAAGGATCCCTACTTACATAATTGCCTCTTTGCTACTCCTCACCACACACTGTCTTGTAATTACTTAGTTATCTGTATTTACCTATAGACTATAAGTTCATCAGGCAGAAATTTGGGTTTGTCTACTGTACCTGGCATATAGTAGGGCCTCAATATATTCTGGCTAAATAAGAGGTGAGTGAGAGATGAAAAAGCAAGCTCAGATCAAGGAGGGCAATTTAGGAAAGAAAGTAAATGGGAAAAAATTAGAGAACATGGATGGCTCAACAGAAATTATAATGAGGCAGCATAAACAGTTTTTAAGGGCATGATTTTTAGACAGAGATAACCCAGATATGATTCTACTCCTTGTGAGAGTGAAGAGCAAATCTAATAGGTTAAGATGACTAAGAACTGCAGCACTGAGTAGTGGCATGAGAAAAGTCTCTAAGCTTTATTACAAGGCAAATTAAACTCAGAATATAACAAGTCTTATTCTTGGGAATAATTTTTTAAAAGTACAGCTGAGATAATCATAAAATATGCAGTTTTTTTTTCTTTAATTTAGGAGCAAACCTAGGACCTTTAAAAATTTATGCTTCTCCGATTTTGCCCTCCCTAAATTAGTCTAGAAATAAGGTTAGAGAGAAGTTAGATTTTATTATACTCTATGTTGACTTTAATAATGTCAAAAGGATTGTAGGGAA
>NW_006775603.1:3861792-3934573 GCF_000442215.2 Lipotes vexillifer
GTAGGGAAAAAAGAAAATATTGGTTATCCTTGATTGAGGAATCTAGCTTTGGGACAAAGTGATGAAATCTAGCTTTGGGAGGAAAGTGATTGAGTTTTCAGGTTTAGTTTTAGAAAAACAGAGAAAAAAGACAGAGTGATTTTTGTTTCCATTGCCAGAACACAGACTTCCATGACAATTGGAGTAGATAAAGGTAGCTTCAACTGCTGTGCTCTAATTCACATGTGCCTCTGATATTGATGTGTTCAGGAAAGTAACTATCTAGAAAGTAGATGTAGAACTTTTTTCTTGAGAGGCAACATGACATGAGTTGAGAGTGTGGGCAGTGTTATTTCACATACCATTGTTCAAATCCTTGCTTAGCAGAAGACCCTGGACAAGTTTTTTTTGTAACTTCTCTGAAGGCTGTTTCTTCATCTGGAAGATAGAGATAATAACTTCCTCATATAATTGTTGGGATGACTAAATGAGGTAATTCCTAGAAAAGGGCTTCACTCAGTGCCTGATACATAGCAAGTACAAAGAAATAAAAGCATTTTGTTTTTGTTATTTTTTAAAATTATTATCTAGGAAGATACTGATCATGCAGATCTGCATTAACTGTTAGTCCTGACAACTTACTACAGTCAGAGGAAAATGAGAGGGCCACATCTTAGTAGGTTGTGGTCTTTTCCTATAAATTCTTATTGCAAAGAGAAGGTAAGACCAGGAACATGGGAAGAAACACTGAATATAATCAAGGACAGGCTTTTTAAGAAGAGTGAAGGACCTCTAAGGCTATAAAATGAATCTAAGACTAAGGGTAGAAGAGATCTTGGCATCTTCATCATTTACCTCTCCCCACTTTTCTTTTGAGTGTCTTACAGTAGTGAAACCGGGGTAGATGGCAAAGAAGGAACTGTGGGTGGCAGAGAAACAGAACTGGGAAACGTGGTGTGCCTGTTAAATGATTTCCATACAAGCTTGCCTAAGAGCACAGCCCCAGTGAAGAAAGCATAAAGCAGATTATTTTAGTTTTGTGCAAATCCCCTCTCTGGGTGTCTGCTCTTTCCTCTCAGAGCTGAGCCCTATTAACAAGTGGTAGCAGCCGAACATGAATGAAAATTCTACAATTAAAATTACCATCTTTAATTAAAAATATTGTGTAGACAGGAGGCAGTTGTTAAAACTTGGAAGACTGATGGATACTCAAAACCACCTATTAGAATCACACATAGGAGGCAGAACCTTAAACACTTAAAATTAGGGGAATGTCATTTGCATTTGCTCAACAAATATTGTATTGAATGTCTATACTCATAATACTGGAAGTGGAGTATACCAGCAAACTAAAGGTGTTTTTATCGAAAAGCGTTAAAACATATGGTATAGGCAATTACAAAATAGGACAATATGCAGTAAAATGCTAATTGTAGGTTTTAGATGAAAGGAGGAAATGAAAGGTAAGATGCATACAGGCTACTGCCTTCATGATTGTTCACACTGAAGGAGATAGAATTGGAGCTTTAAACACCAACATAGATAAATAAAAATAACCAGAAAAAAATTATAGTAGAGTGTAACTTGTTAGCTAAACATTTCAATGTCAATCTGCTGTGTTTCTTTTTAAAATTTTTTTGTTATTTATTTTTATCTGGGTATAGGTGATATAAAATATTATATAAGTTTTAGGTGTACAACATAGTGATTCACCGTGCTTAAAGGTTACACTCCATTTATAGTTATTATAAAATATTGGCTATATTCCTGTGCTGTATATCCTTATAGCTTATTTATTTTATTCATAGTAGTTTGTACCTCTTAATACCCAACCCGCATTGTGCCCCTACCCCCTTCCCTCTTCCCACTGGTAAACACTAATTTGTTTTCTACATCTGTGAGTCTGTTTCTTTTTTGTTATATACATTTGTTTGTTTTATTTTTTAGATTCCACATATAACTGATGACATACAATATTTCTTTCTCTGATTTATTTCACTAAGCATAATACCCTCCAAGTTCATCCATGTTGTTACAAATGGCAAGAGTTCATTCTTTTTTATGGCTGAGTAGTATTCCATTGTGTGTGCATATGTGTGTGTGTGTGTGTGTGTGTGTGTATACACCACATCTTCTTTATCCATTCATCTGTCAATGGACACTTAGGTTGTTTCCATATCTTGGTTATGGTAAATAATGCTGCTATGAACATTCGTGTACATATATATTTTCAAATTAATGTTTTTGTTTTCTTCAGATATATATCAGGAATGGAATTGTCGGATCATATGGTAGTTCTATTTTTAGTTTTTTGAGAACCCACCATACTGTTTGTTTCCTACAGTGACTGCACCAATTTACATTCCCACCAGCAGTACACAGGGCTCCCTTTTCTCCACATCCTTGCCAACATTTGTTATTTGTGGCATTTTTGACGATAGCCATTCTGATAGGTGTGAGGTGATATCTCATCGTGGTTTTGATATGCCTTTCTGTGATGATTAATGATGCACGCACATGAAAACATGCTCAATCTACTGTGTTTCTTATGCTGCAAACACTGGAAAGCTAAAAATATACATTTCCCCAAACCACCTACAGCTAAGGTGGGAGGAAGGGGTTAAAGCAACTTGTTTGCTAACCTTTCACTCCCTTCACTAGAAGAATACACCTGGGAGAAAGAAAAGTCAGGTGACCTGCATGTATTCTCCTTGCCACCTGGGCCTCCAGGTAAACAGACTAAGGATATGTGCTAGGAATAATAGGAAGAAACCTCACCTCTGAAATGCTCTCAGCATGATGTCCTGGCTAAGGATCCTATAACTCTAGTAAATATAAACCTGCATCTGTATAGCATGACAATCTGTAAGGAATAGAACTATCTGGGGTATAAAAAGAAGATGTTTCAGAACTTATACACTCACTGCCGTGAGGACCTGCCAGCCTTTCCTTAAAGACTTTATCTATTTTGACCAGAGGTGCTTGTCTGACATGGGAAGGAAAGACCTGGACAGTGGCCCTTGATGTCCAGTTCTCTCTCTGCATGGTCTGAGGCTTTTCATTGCCTGTTTCCTTAAAATTATACTAGTTTACTACTGAGTAATGTCTCTGGTTCATGTGAGTCTGATTTGACAATCCAATCCAGTGTGTTAACTCATAGGGTGCTAGATAATTTGGATTCCACTAATCAGATGTTCTTTCACGAGACTTGAATTTGGAATTCAAATAAATCGAGAGAGGGGCAGAGCTTTGACAACATCCATTTACCACTGCAACTAATCTGACCAAGGTGTGTTTATGTATATGCATAGTGGGGGCATAAATCATGGATGCATTTCATAAGAGACACAATAAAAGTAAAAGCAAGAAGAGAAAATAACATTAAGGAGGGAGCATAAAGTTTGCCTGAATTCTATTTCTGAGATGCAGCCAGCAGTTATTGCTTTTCATTATTTCAAAGGAAATTCTGTGGCATACTTGAATTGCTTCAATGATAAAGATTCGTACTTCAGAGGCACCAGATTCCTCTTTTGATGGCTGTAATTATTAAACAGTTATATTGATATAGATCAGTCTCCAAGCGGATTCCATCCATCACCCTGCTCCTTGGTACTAATTTTTATTTTGAATTTAAAGTGTTTGAAGACAACCATCAAATCCATCTGAGTCTGCTGATCTCTTGTTTTTGGGGTTTTTTTTAAAGTTTTTCAGTCATTCTCCATAACATTGTCTAAAATTCCATTTTCCAACCTTAGTGCTCTTCTCTGAATATGTTTCAGTTAGTGTAGGCTCCTCTTTGAAAATAGGTCCAGGTTTTTATACCACCACCACCACCAACAGTGAATGCAAGGGAAGGGAATAAACAATAGAGAGTTGATGGACAAGCCTATAGATTAAAAGAGATTTTAAAAAATCTAACACAGAGCAAAACATATACTTTATTTGGGTACTGATTCAAACAAATGAACTCTAACAATTAATTTATGTGTCTTAGGAGTTATCTGAAAATTTGAACATTTACTCAAAATTTGATGATACGAAGAAATTATTATTAATTATTTCTAGGTATGATTTTGGTATTGGGATTATTTTTAAAAGTCCTAATGTTTTAGAAATGCATTTTGATTGTAAGTAGCACAAAACATCTAGCCAACAGCTAATTTTGTAAATAATTTAATGTCATATTATAGTAATATCAGCTGGGAATAACTTGCCTCTAATCTGAATTTTGGCATATCCGTAATGTGGTTTCATGTACCAACATAATGCAAATTAATTTGACCTCATGATTACTTTTTCGCCAAAAAAAAAAAAGAAAAGGAATGCATTTTGAAAAATTATGAATGAAATGATACGATGTCTGGGCTTTGTTTCATGTAATTCATGGTGGTGAGTGCATGAGTATACTCACATGATCAAGACTGCCATGAGTAGATATTTGGTGAAGCTGAGTGAGGGATATGTGAGGGCTTAGTTAATATATAGTCAACTTTTGTAAGTGTTTGAAATTCACCATAATAAAAAGCATCATTCAAAAGTTTCAAATTAAATTTAGTTTCATAAGGACAGTTTGCTTCAGTTGATTTTATCATCTCACAAATATGTGTATGTGTATATATTTAGCCAGCCAAAAGAGTAAACCAACAGATAAGTAAAATGTGATCACTAACAGTAGGATGCACTACTGATGGTGAATCACAGAATTCAACGAGTTAATTTATTTACATAAATAATACATAACAAACATCTCTTTTAAAAATTAACCTTAAATACAGGCAATTAGAGTGACTGTTTTAATTATTTCTTTGCTATTTGTGAAGAAAAATAGATTCTTCAGCTTCAACTTAGGGTCTTATAGAGAAAGTAGAGGGGAGGAGGAGAGAAAGATATGACTGGATGTACTCATCTTTTAAACAGTCAAATTTTATGTGCATATTCTTACAAATATGATCACCATGGCTGTTTCTTAAGTCTACACATTTTATGGTATAAATGTGGTCTGTTGTACCCTGTGAAAGCTGCTTTGATTTGGCTCTGAGTAAAAGGACACTGGAGGGTAACAAGAAAATAAAAAGCCCATATTATTTCATTTACTTTTTTTAGTTCTAGGTCAGTTTTCAAACTATAAAAACCAGAGTACCACATAAATATTCCTGAAGATGGCTGGAGGATCATCTATGAGGACTATTTTCTGAAAAATACCCAAGTGAATACAAAGAACATGTAGTGTATTCATTCTTTGAAAGTTATATTGTTTCCCCAAGTGGTTTTCTTCACTACAAGGAAAAATACACACACAGACACGCACACCCCCCTAAAATTTGCCATGCCTGTAAAAAATATAGAAAAGATTTATTGTCTGCTTTTTGAGCACACTAACAAGAAATGTACGTCTTTACTGTAATTTTACCCCCAGTTGAAATATGTCAATTATTTTGGAAAATATTTCTAATACTACCAATATTCCTCTGAAATGCATGTAAAGATGTCTGTGTATAATTTAACAATTGGACAGCTGGGTCATAAATATGATATTCAGTCTTATCAAGATTGTATTTTAGTGTCGAGTGATTTCCTAAGTTTCTTATTTATATAATAAATTAACCTCAATGTATCCAATATTTAATTTATATTTTCTCAGTAAGAATCAGGTATAGGCAAGTGCTAAATGTAGGGATATTATAGACTATAGCACTCTAAAAATGTAATGTTACTTCACATGATAAAATTTTTCAATAGGCTTTTATATCACTAATATAATTTTTTCAATAACTTATGCCTAAAAAGAATATTTTATCAGCATGTGTATATTGTCTATATAAAGAGCAGGCCTCTCTTAAAGCATCTTGTGTATCACAGAAGTAGAGGAGGTGTTATTATTCGGTGGTTGGATGTATAGTCAATACATTACAAGATTTAAGTTGGTAAAACCTTTTATATGCTAAAAGCTCAATGTGCCCACTTGTACCTAATAGTTCACTGTGGCTTGAGCTTCTTGTACATTTTCAAAGGAAAATGGGTTCTGTTACTCTTCATCTACAGGCAGATTTCAGCTAAATATAATCACAGGGATCAAGAAAACAATCCAATCTGTTCCTGAGTTAACTGTAACAATTCTCACTGAAGGAATCAAATGATTTTGAATGTTTTTTGTAAATACATAATATCTCACCATATTCAAGTGTGTTTAAGTCTATATTATAACAGATTAAACATGAAAAGGAAAACAATGAAATTCTATTCCTTTATTTTAAGCGGTATATAGACTCCTGCAAGCCAGTTTTACTTCTCGGCATTTTTCAACTACTTTTAAATATTATACCTTACAAGTTCATGGTTTTTAAAAGTTTAGAGTTTTGAACGTGTATTATCTAATTTAACCCTCATGGCAACCTTGTATAGTGCTATGTTTATCTGCAATAATTTGGTTTAAAGGAAAGGAAGCTTCACATAGCCTACTTATTATTATCATGAGTCATGGAATCTAATTACAAGAAGGTCAGTCAGATCCCTGGTCATCTGGTGTTCCTCTGGGCTTGGGTTTGCATCACACTTATGCATCTGTCTCATTCTTCTTTCTATTGGTACTTAGATAGGTATCCCTATAAGACACTTGACTCCTGCTTCACTATAGTAGCAACTTCTTTTAGTTTTGTGTTTTGGAGGCACTGATCCTGTCCCAAACTCTACATGTCAAACTCTAGTGTCAACTAGGATCAGTTCCTGTATCATAAATCCAGTTCCCAGGAGAGAGAACCTGATTGGCTCAGCTTTGGGCAATTATCTTCAGCTTACATTCCTCCTCTGAATTAGTCTTACACGTTCAATTGCCAATTGCACACCTCCACTTTGATGTCTAATAAGCTTAAAAATGAAAAATGTCCATAGTCAAATGCCTGGTTTTTCTTGGGGTCATGTTTGATTTATCTCTGTTCTCGACACATGTTTTTGATGACCATCTCCAACCATCTCCTTCCTACACACCCATATCCAGTCCAATAACAAATCCATTTAGCTTTACTTCCCAATAACATCCAAATGTGATGGCTGCTCAGTCATTCAATCACTATCATCCAAGTCAAACCGCTTTGTTCTCTTGCCTGGATTATTCACTCTCTGCATCTGTCCATGCTTCCTACAGTCTGTTCTCCATAAAGAAAGCAGGATCATCTTTTAAAAATTTGTCAGATCATGTCATTTCTCTGGTCAGGTTTCCTGTCTCACTTCTATTAAAATCAAAATTATTTACAGTGTTCTACAAGGTTCTGTATTATCTGTACCCCACCTATTACCTTTCTGACCATAAAACCTTTTACCTTATTTACCTGGCTCCAGCCACGCTAACTGTATGCTGTTCCTCACACATGTCGGGTACATTCTCAACTGTGTGGTTCTTCCTCCTGACTTAAATGTTCTTCCCTGAGATGTCTGTGTGACTCACCCTCTTGCTTCCTTCAAGTCTTTACTTAAATTTCATCTTCTCAGTGAGGACTTTCCAGACCACCATATTTAAAACTGCAGTATGGAGTTTCCTTAAAAAAACTAAAAATAGAACTACCATACGACCCAGCAATCCCACTACTGGGCATATACCCTGAGGAAACTGTAATTCAAAAAGAGTCATGTACCACAATGTTCATTGCAGCTCTATTTACAGAGCCAGAACATGGAAGCAACCTAAGTGTCCGAATGGATAAAGATGTGGCACATATATACAATGCAATATTACTCAGCCATAAAAAGGAATGAAATTGAGTTATTTGTAGTGAGGTGGTTGGACCTAGAGTCTATCATACAGACTGAAGTAGGTCAGAAAGAGAAAAACAAATACTATATGCTAGCATATATATGTTGAATCTAAAAAAAAAAAAAAAAAAGGGTTCTGAAGAACCTAGGGGCAGGACAGGAATAAAGATTCAGACACAGAGAATGGACTTGAGGATGTGGGGAGGGGGAAGGGTAAGCTGGGACGAAGTGAGAGAGTGGCATGGACTTATATACACTACCAGCCGCATAGCACAGGGAGATCAGCTCAGTGCTTTGTGACCACCTAGAGGGGTGGGATAGGGAGGGTGGGAGGGAGACGCAAGAGGGAGGGGATATGGGGATACATGTATACATATAGCTGATTCACTTTGTTATACAGCAGAAACTAACAAACCACTGTAAAACAATTATACTCCAATAAAGATGTTTAAAAAAAAAACCCAAACTGCAATTTCTCTCCCAACATTCCTAACCTTGCTTCATGCTTTAAATTTTTCCGTAGCACTTATCCTTATCTGACATTGTATATATTTTTCTATGTGTTTATTTTCTCTATCTTCTTGACACCTCACTAGACTGTAAGCTCTGTGAACACATGGATCTTTGCCAGCTTTGTACTAAAATATTGCCTGGTAAATAAATGTTTGTTGAATGGTTATACTGGCCACCTCAGATCCCATCAATGGAGACTTACGCAGTGGGAGACTATGGTAAGAGCAGGTTTACAAGATGGGGGTGTCAGGGCAGAAGAAAATAATTAGTATCTCTCATACAGGCATATAATGTTACCTTTTTCCAAAATAAAAGAAGCAATGCTCAATACTGCTCAGTGACTTGCTCAGGGTTATATAACTAATTAGTGGTAGGAAGAGAATTAAGTACTGCATAATCTAGTTTGTAACTCTGTCAGT
The DNA here is from genome assembly GCF_000442215.2 of Lipotes vexillifer. Classification (NCBI taxonomy): domain Eukaryota; kingdom Metazoa; phylum Chordata; class Mammalia; order Artiodactyla; family Lipotidae; genus Lipotes; species Lipotes vexillifer. Next base: position 3,870,450 of record NW_006775603.1, read on the forward strand.
GGTCACATAGCCAAGCTTCACATGACCTGAGGTATGTTAGTAAAGAGTTCCAAGTTATCTCATTATATATAGTTCTGAAATTGATTTGTTAATTGGAAAATTACTGGATTCTCATTCAATTATGTCTTGGTGACTTACCTCCCAGTGGACTATTTAAGGTCATATACGTTATCTCTCTGCTTAATGACACTATTACACAAATTTGGGCCAAATTGAGCCACGATATGTCTTCATGACCTCAGGTCCGTAGTTTTTCTCTTCGTTTTAGAAGTTTAAAAACATATACCATATGAGCCTTTCAATTTAAATTCTCCTGAAGTTTCCATTTCAGCTGCCATGTTTTTAAATTTTGTGGTATTCAAAGAGCCTGTTTAATGTCTGGTCCTCTGTTGTCATTGATATTGATAGGGTGAGGCTGTCAGGTTGGGGACATTTACTATGGGGGCATTTCTCATGAAAATAATGAGAGTTACTTTTGGAAAAGTATATATAATAAAAAAAAAAATCTATAATACCAGTGGACTCACAGACTTGTGAAGGGATTAATTCCAGAACAAATTAAAAAAAATATATTTGTAGCTGTATTACAGAAAGCAGACTGACACCTTAAAGAAACTAAGTTAAGATAAAAGGAAATTTTAATTGCACCAGGACCAAATGAGTCCCAGAAGAATTGATCCAAACTGCTAAAGTTTAGGGAAAATAAAGTTAACTGAAAATTAGATTGAAGATTTGAATTACATCTTAAAAAATACATTGTCTTATGCTCATTTTTTTCAGTTCAGTAATTCACAACTGCTCTGCCAAATTTCTCTCTCATAAGAAAACATCACTAATATAAATGAGCCATATTTCAGGCAGAAAATATTATAATTTTTTTCTATTCTTAAGAACATATTTTATTTTTATATCAATGGCTCTATCAAGAGTTAGAAGGAAAATTGTATTGCCCTAAAAATGAAGGCATAATTTTTTTATATATGTATAGATAGGTATGCTGGTTAGAGCCATTGATTTTCATAACGTATTGAGGAAACTACTTATAAACTTCCCTTTACCAAATTTCAAGGTCAGATTCAAGAGGCTTGTCAATTTATATTACAGTGAAAAAAAAAGTCTCTGTTCTCATTTTAAAGCACATACTATGTGTTTCAAACTGAGAATTTATTACAGAGCATATTTGGGACAGTAGTAGATTAAAAGTTAAGGTGTCTTTCTCTTCTGTCTTAGGAGCTGAAATTGAATTTCCCAGCTCATTTTATCTTAATTTTCTTTCTTCCTTCCAATTCTCACCCCAGAAAGAAAGGAAGGAGGAAAGGAAGAAAAAGACATGGTAATCAAGAGAGGCAGAGCCCATGCTTACTTATAGATTTTAAACTTTGAGAAGTTTAGAACTGATGATAAAATATAGAACTACCATGTTAATATCTTACATAAAACAGCAACTATCCTATTGTCATGCCTTGACTTATATAAAATTGGTCTTATTAGATTTTTTCTAGGAATTTTTTGAATAAAGTTTTTATTTTGAGGTAATTAAATATTCACCTGTAACAGTAAGAAATAATACAGGTAATATAGTATACCCTCCGCCCAGTTTCCCCCAGTGGTAACATCTTGCATAACTATAGTACAATATTACAACTAAAATACTGATATTGATACAATCCATCAGCCTTATTCAGATTTCACCAGTTTTACATGCACTCATTTGTATGTGTGTCTACGTGTGTATATTTAATCAGTGCATTTATCACATGCATAGATTCATGTGGCCACCAGGATAGTCAAGAGAGAACAGTTCTTTAAAAGGATCCTTTGTGCCACCCTATTATAGCCAGCCATTTCCCTCTTGCACACCACCCTAACTCTTGGCAAATACTAATTTGTTCTCCATCTCTATAATTTTATTATTTTAAGAATATTATATAAATGGAATCGTGTAGTATGTAATCTTTTGAGATTGGCTTTTTCTTTATTCAGCATAATTATCTGAAGAACCATCCAAGTTGTTCTGTGGCCAAGTAGAATCCACGGTGCTATGGACTGAATTGTGTCACCCACCAAATTTTTATGTTGAAGCTCTAACCCCAGGGTAACTATATCTATAAATATGGTCTTTATGAGAGCATTAAGGTTAAATTAGGTTATGATGGTAGGGCTCTAATTCAGTAGGCCTGTGGCCCTATAAGAAAAGGAAGGGACAGAGAGATATCTTTTTGTTTCTGCCACATGAGGACACAGTGAGAAGGCAGCCAGGAAGAGAGGTCTCACCAGAACCAACCAGGAGGGCGCCCTGAGCACAGCCTTCAGAATTGTGAGAAAATAATTTCTGTTGTTTAAGCCGCTCAGCCTACAGTGTTTTGTTATGGCAGCCCAAGCTGATTAATACACATGGTATGGATATATCAGATTGTTTAACCCAGGGCCTCTGGTTGCTTCCAGTTTCCTAATGGCTAATGATGCTGAATATCTTTTCATGTGGGCCTTACTAGAATTTTTAAAACTATATTGAGCTATATTTAAAAAGCCTTATGGATTCTTTTTTCAAAGATATGCACTCAACAACTAAAATTTTTACTCCTTAAAGTTCATTTTTTATCCATAAAACTCCGTGAAATTAAAATCTAAATTTTGCAGACTCATAGAAAATAGAATAGATACTTGAAATTATGAATGTCATCAATCATTTTTATTTGGCTTTGGAGTCACTTTTTATATGTTTTTGAAAATATGTTATCAGTGTAACAGTTTAGCTCAAGCATTTGCCATTCTGTAGAGTTTTCTCCTTAGGAGGTGGCAAACTGCCCAGCATCCCCTCTGATCCTGCAAAGGGAAAATAGCTTTTTAGGCTGACACTCAGCATCTGCGTTAGGAATGGACCTTTTTCTCAGACAGTCCCAAGAAATCTTAAATTATGGCTTTGACTTTCAAATGTCTTCCTAGGTACCCGAAAAGTAAGTGTTAATAGCAGCCATAATAATTAGTTGCATAGAAGTAAGCTGTAATTAATTATTAAATAATCAAAAATTAATAAGCAAATGAGTATTCAAGTAGAATATATGCTGCCAATAAGGGAAATTGATAACCGCAACCTTAATTAAAGAGAATAATCTAAATACTGTCAACTTGAAAGAAATACTTTCCAAATAAGCTGCACACTGGATAATTAGGAGTTGGTAATGATAAGAGATTTTTCCTCACTAATCTCATTTTGCTTACCTCCTTTTGTGAGCTAAGCCTAATGTAAAACAATGTCCTAGAACATAAATGAAAAGAACTGCTTTTCTCCACTTTTTGGGGGAATGCTATTTCATTCTGACTCAGAAGCAAAGTCTTATCAGATGAAAATAAAACATAAAGTCTACCATTTCATATTTCTAATAGTAACGTAGGGGAATGGTGCATGTTCTCTCTAGCAGTATAGACTTCTAGAGGCAGGAATTAAGGCAGCAAGTCCACTAAAGTTTCTAATACATTTAGGGTGTAACCATAGTATATCTACCACAATCACTGATACTTTGAAGGTAACATTTCATAGAAGAATTGAGCATTTCTGAGCACTGTTTTTGATATCTGAGGGACAGTGGTACATATTTTAAATATTACTGTCCCTTCTTTATTGTGGTATGTAGACTCTCTTGGAAGAAGCCCAATCTAACCCAGAATTCTCCATCCCATTTTAATTTTGCCTCTTTGTTATCTCGGAATTGGAAATATCTCATTTGTGTGTGCATTGACTAAACAATGACAGCAACAAAATAACTAATACTTATGGATAGCCTAACATGGCCCTGGGGTCTGCTTTTAGTCCTTTTCATGTGGTAGATTAATCGTTTGATCCTCAGAGCCACCTTTGAGAAACATTCTGTGGATGTAGAAATTGAGGCTTAGAGTCATTGCTGAAGGTCACAGAGTAAAGATGTCGAGATTTAAACCCAAGCTTATCTGATTCTAGAGCAAAGGTGTTCCTCATTTTGTCATATTAGTTCTTCACAGTACTTCAGAAACAAGACTCTAAATTAAATATTAATAGGAAAGTATTCATTGAGTCCTGTAGATTCAGCATATAAATAACCTCAGGGAGAAATTAATTCTAGAGCATATTTCATCACCAACCAGTAGGTACATAGAGTCTGTCAAAGTGGTCAAATTACTTTTCTTTTGAAGTTTTATCATGTTATTCTTTTAAAATTGTCCTTGTTGCTTTATAATAAAAAGAGGCTTTTTTCTTCTCAACAACAATTAACCTGTAGTTTTAGCAACTGCCAGCACTTTAAATGTCCAGCTGTTTGTAGTGATTTATTAAATTTTTTTACAAGTGACTGCAATATCAGTAATTTTCCTTAAAGTGTTTATAAAAGACCATAATTTTACTTTAAAAATGTTTGTTATTTCAAATACCAAATTTTCTATTATGAAGTCATTTAACAGTGCTATCCATTTTCAATCAATTCAGTATGCTCTTTTGACTTAGCTTTCAAATTGGAAAGGATTCCTTTTAAATATCCTTCTCTGTTCTTTAGACAAAAGTCGCTATTTAGTTAACAGATATGTGGGGTTTTTGCCAAAATAGTCTATAGAGCCTAAAAATATAAAGTGAGCTACTACTCATTTTTAAACCTTGGTTATTCAATTCTTTACTCTCAGCTTGTACCTTTAATTCTCTCTCTCTGTTGGCTCCTTTAAGTGTATAGATATATTCAGGTTTTACTCATCTTGAAAAATAAAAATATAAATAAATGAACGAATAACCCTTCCTTAAAGCTATGTCCTTCAAAGCTTCTATCATAGCTCCCTCATTGCTAATTAGCCTTGAAGGGAAAGCTGCTTCTCCTCCCCCATTCATTTTTCAAGCCCTTGAAGTCTGGCTCTGCTCCCTGACCCCGAGGCCACCTCAGTATCGCCATGGTCAGTGGACAATTTAAGTCCTCATCTTACCCAACCTTCTCTAGTACTCAGTACTGAGGACTGTTTTCTATACTTGATACTGACATTTTTTCCCTTTTAAAAATTTCAAGCTGAAAATTTATTTTAATTTCTATTTGTGGAAAGGGAGGGAGAGAGAAAGAGACACAGTCATGCGTGTGTGTGTCTGTGTGTTGGGGTCATTATATGAAATAGGTTTTTTTTTATCTTCATGTTATTAACTAGTAAACACTATCTGCCTAGGACTTTATTACATCATTTTTGATTCTTAAGTTCTTATTTCTATAAAGTGGCTATGAGTGTTTGTGCGGGTAACCCAAAGTAACAAATAATCTACTTACTAATTTAAAGAGGCTGAGTACCACTTGATGTGTAAGTCAAGATTGCTTGCCCTTTTATTTAAACACACGTCAATAGTTTTGCTCTTTAGATATACGAAATTAAGTTGAGGTCAGGGCACTATATAAAACAGAACAGGGAGAAAGAATGAAGGGTTTAGTAAAATTTAGCACTTTAACAAGGGCTTGGGAAGAGCCAGATCTGATCTGGGAATGCTGTTGAGGCAGATAGTAAAGAGGAAACAAATCTTTTGTTCAATTTTAAATTTCTGGATTTGTAATACTTTTTTGGCATAAATCAATTTGATATCTAATTCACAGATACTATTGGACAGCACAAAAATAGAAGCCAGGGTAGATGGAAATTAAATCTAGTATTTCTTTTTTTCTTCATAGTAACTGTATCTTTTTTATAAAGGTCAGTAATAGAAATTTCATTTTGAGACTATAATATAGAAGGTAAAAAACTCAAATGAAATCTACAAATGTCACTTTCCCTGTTCATGTTTTGCCCCAACGTCTTAGAAAGTGAGAAATATTATGATTTTTGAAAATCATTTGGATGATTGTGGTCTAATGGTGTCCAGTATATTTAAGCACCCACTGGTGAATTATTTATCTCAAAGAAAATCATAGTCAGAACTCTAGTGCGTGAAATAAATATAAAAACTAAATTCCATTACATGTATAGTGAGTGTGGACTGTCCTAAGTACTTTGTACATATTATCACATTTAATCATCGAAACAACCTAATATGGTAAGAATTATTATGATGCCTAACTAATAGGCTAGAAATTTGAAGCTTAAAGGAATTAAGCATGTAATAACTAAGGATCCATAGATAATAAGTAGTAGATTTAGGTTTAATTCCAAACAATACTGCTAATGTAAGAAGATAAATGTACATATCCTTGCAATGATGAGGGAACTGAAGCAAGACCTTGGATGCCACTGGCCAGATCTGCCTTTTGACCCTCACAGTATTCCCTAAGGAAATTCTAAGGACCCTCATCTCTAGTGTATTAAAAAAAAATCTGAATTTTCCATTCCACATGGTTGACTAAGTACTCCTCTCCCTACCAAACATCAATTAAAATTATTTTAAAGGAAGACAAAAGACATAAACATACCGCAACCATCATTCACCCGCTTGCTCAGACCACAACTGAAAGAGCATCTTTGATGCGCCTCTTGCCTTTACACGGTCATATCTGATCCATCAACAAGTTCAATGTTTTTCTATCATCACATATATCCTGAGTATTGTAACTGCTTATAACATTCCCTGCTACCACCTTAGGCTAAACCACAGTAATGTTTTTCACAAGCTGTTTCAGTGGCCTCCTGAATGGTATTCCTGCTTTTACTCTTGCCTCCTCTAGTTAATTCTTTAAACCTAGAATGGTCTTTAAAAAAATACGTCTTAACATTTCTTTCTCCTGCTCGAAACAGTCCAATGGTTTTTTGTCACATTGAGAGTAAAATTTTTCAGTCTCTACACGATCTGACACCAACTTGACCTTACTTCCTACCTTCTTCCTTTTATTCACTCTATTCCAAGTATCCTGGCCTGCTCTCTATTCCACACAAGCCTATCCTATCCTCACAAGCTTTTGCACTTGACATTCCTTCTTTCTGGAATGTCTGCATAGCTCACTTCGTCACTTCTTTCAGGCTTCTGCTCAATCATTGCCTCCTCAGAAGGTTTTCCTGACTCTTTTCTCTAATGTAACTCAGCTCCCTTGCCAACCCCTTGTTCTCTCTCTCTCTCTTTTTTCTATAGCACTTCTGTGCTAGTAATTTTCTTCGCTTCCTCCTCCCCTAAATCCATTTTCTGATCTCTTCTGCCAATTCTGTGTCTCTTGAGGCTGACCTTTGTGGATTGCCTCCTCTGGGTTTCATTGCCCCTTGGCCACTGGTTGGGATTGGCCAAGGAGAGCACTGGCAGATCAGAGGGTAGAAAAAGAGACCAGGGTGTTTGCTATTCCCTTGCTTCCTTTATGTCTCGAGTCTGTTGTGGCCATGGTGCCTTTCCTCTGGGGCCACAGACCCTATTGGGGGGGTACCCTCCCGACAACTCCAGCTCTTGTTCTCTTCTAAGAAAACAGTTCTTTTTATTTGCTTATCAGGCTTAGAATGGTTATAGTTTCCCACTATTGGGTGGGAAACTTCCCACTTCTGGGTGTTTCATCATCCTTCGTTGGTTTCGTTAGCCCTGTCCATCTCTCTGTATAAAGTCCCTTTATTAACTGGCTTTCATTAAACCCATTTCCATCTGTATCCTGCCTGAAATCCAGATGATTCAACACTCCTCCCCATTACTTGAAACTTCACATTTATTTGTTTTTATTGTCTAACTTTGCCAACAGAATGTGTCTTATGAGGTATAGTAACCAGAGTAATACCCCTCACCCCCCTCCAAGATGTATATGCCCTAATCCTCTGAACCTGTGAATATGTTAATTACAAGACAGACTTTGCAGGTGTGATTAAGGATATGGACATTGAGATGGGGAGATTATCCTGGATTGTCTGCATGGGCTCACTGTAATCTTATGAAGCCTTAAAATCAGAGAAACTTTCTTGGCTGGGTCAGAGAGATGAGACAGAAAAAGACAGAGATAAAAAGCTAAAGAGAATTCTGATTTGTCATTGCTGACTGAAAATGCAAGAAGGAAGCTACAGGCCAAAGAGTGCAGTCAGCCTGAAGAAGCTGGAAACAGTGTTCAGCTGACAGCCAGCAAGAAAATGAGGGTGTCAGTCCTAAAACTACAAGGAACTGAATTTTACCAATAATTGGGAGGAGCAGGAGACTGACCCTCCCTAGTGCCCTATCAGCTTCTTGATTTTATCCTTGTGAGAACTGTGTTGGATTTTCAACCTACAGAATTATAAGATTTTTGCTATTTAAGCCACTGAATCTGTGGGTACTTTGTTAGGACAGCATTTGCGGTACGCGGGCCTCTCACTGCTGTGGCCTCTCCCGTTGCGGAGCACAGGCTCCGGACACGCAGGCTCAGCGGCCATGGCCCACGGGCCCAGCTGCTCCGCGGCATGTGGGATCTTCCCGGACCGGGGCACGAACCTGCGTCCCCTGCATCGACAGGCGGACTCTCAACCTGTGCCACCAGGGAAGCCCGAGGTTTTAATTTATCTGAACTTTTGTTGTATATACAGTGCCTAGAACAATACTTGTACATTTGAAGATGCTCAGTGAGTAGCTGGGGAATCAATGAATTGATTTGTTCATATATTTCAAGAAACCCTTGTTCATCTTAACAAAGCCTGTGAAAGAACATAGTTATTTCCAATATTTACAAAACACGATTGCCCATGAGGCTATCAAGAAGTAAGCTTAGAGAAAAGGGGTTTAATGAATTTTACCACAGGTATTTCAAAACCTTGTCAAAATAAATTTTCTATTTGATCTGTCATTTTAGAGTTCAAATGGCAAATCAATTCCCATTCAAGTTCAAAGTGAACTGTATATTTTCTGTGTTTAAGTTGTTGTGTACCTGGTATCTAAAGTGTGGTTTTAAAAAATGTAGATTAATTAAACCACCTCATGTAGGTTCCTCTTAAATTGTCAAAAATCTGTTTTTTAATTAAACTTCCTGTGTAGATCACTTTAACAACTTTTTTTCTGAACATATCTAATGATGTTGTGCCTCTATTGCACACCCCATGAACTTAAAAAAAATCTAATTTAAAACTCTAAATGTGTGATTTTTATGTGTGAAAAGATTCTTACTTAGGCAAACGATATTCTGTTATCCTTAAAATAGACTGCATTATTAATTCAAATGTATAACTGATCAAATTAGAAGAGGGCAATTAAAAATAGTCATCTAGGCAACTATTAATTAGCTTTAATTTTAACTTTCTCTGTACTCCACTTATGTAGAAAGAAACAGGAGTTTGAAGCTAATGCTACGTTATTAGAAGTCAAAACAGTTTTAAAAATATGCCTGAAGGCGTAGTTTTCAAGTTTAGTCTGAGTATTCTGGGGAAATGATTACTTAAATCTGGATCTTCAAATATTCGAATTAGCGGAAACTCCAGGTTTCTCCATCTAGATGTCACTGTCCTTATAAACAGTTTTGCACTTTAGAATTGTTGCCAAAATGTAACCCCTTCTAGAGAAGAAGGTTTGTTTTTATCTTCATCTTTAATTACAGTGGTTCTCAAAGTGTGGGTCCTGAATCAACAACATCAGCGTCACCTGGGAGAGCATTAGAAATGCAGATTCTTGGGCCCCACTCAGCTCTACTGAATCAGACACTCTGGGCCTGGGGCCCTACAGTAGGTGTTTGCTAAGCCCTCCAGGTGACTCTGAAGCATGCTTAAGTTCAAAGAGCACTACACTAGCCCAGTGAATTGCCTACATTTCACAGTATCTTCTGCTCATTAACTGAGCAGAATTAAACCAAAATGAGAAATGAGGAAAATCAGGTAAACTGGGTGTCTTTCTGAAAGTTAGTTGCCTGAGATATAGCTGCATATATTTAAAGTATCTAAATTTCCACAGATTTCCAATTTACTAATAAGGAAACTGGGTAATAGGGTGCTCCATTTGGGGAAAATTAGTAAAGGAGAATCTCTAACCTGGCAAAATGTTTGCACATTCAATTTACAGTTTTGTTCTTCCCTTTTATCTGTGTCTATCAAGTTTATATTGAACATAGTACCAAACAGTGTATCATGAGGTCAAAATAATGATTTTTTTGCCCCTTTTAAAGACATAAATATGTTTTCCTCAATACTGAAAAAATAGTACTGACCCTCAATCAATAGATGTTTTCTTTATGATGGATTTGTTCTCATCCATCTAAAGAGTACCTGTAGCTGCTGAGAACACTCAATAGAAGGCCTATTAGGGATTCCTCAGGGTACCCAGCTGATACCTTCATTCAAATAAGTACTTAGTAAGTGCCCACAAGGTACTTAATTACTGCCAGATACTGAACAGGATACAAAGGAAAGTAAGGCAATTCTCTGTCCTCCAGGATTTTATAATTTAGCCAGGATTTAAAAGGAAAGGAAAGAGACTAAACATTCGTCTCATACGATGTGCCAGGCACTGAACAGAGCAGGAGACATAAACTATATCAATTAGTCCATGTAACCACTCAGGGAAGTGGCATTATTCTCAGTTTACACAAAAGAACACATTAGTCTGAGAGATGCTGAAAATCTGTTCAAATTCATCAGATAAGGAAGTGATGGAGGTGAAATATAAAATCAAAACTGATTTTTAAGACCATGTCATTTCCCGTGTACCACTTTTCATATAAAACATAAGCGGCAGTTCCTAGATGTATACAATAAGTGCCTAAATGCATGATGTGCATTACTTGCCAGGGGGAGAATTACAAAAGGAGTAGTCATTGTGGTTGGGGAAGTGAAGACTTCCCAATAAAAGTGCAACACAGATGTTCATTGAAAGAAAAAGAGTCATGGCTTGAATAGGAGAAAAAAGGGTTAAAAGTCTTCCAGAAGGGAGACACTGTTAAACAGAAATGAATAGTCAGGAATGAAAAATGCAAGTTCTGATAGAGTGAGGAAATTAGCCCAGCATGTTTTAGGTGCCCAGTAAAAGGTATAGAATGGATTTGCTTGGCTCCAGCTGTGTATGAAAGCACACACTGTAACAATTACAGGATAGGACTGAACAGCCTCACTTAGATTCACTTAAGTGGTATATCTGCTATCTATGTCCTTGTACATTTGGCCAAGGGTTTGAGGTCCCTACTTCTTTTGGCTTTAACTTTCAGTATGCATTATCTTTCATCATGTAAGTGATAATTCTTCTCTTCTCTGTAGCCAACAGGATCCATTCACCTTAGTCATATTATCTCTCAAAGAAAACCCCACAGGTGCATTTCCATAATTTTCTCAAGTCCTTGGAGCTGAACATATTCCTAAAAATATCAAGTCTCCTAGGTACTTGTTTGCAGGTACATATGCCAGGAAAACTCAGTTTTACCTTGAGAAATACAGTTTTCATTCAACTTAGTGTTAAAGAAATATTCTTAGATAATTATAGGAAGTAAAGCATTTCTGAAGAAAAGATTCATTTGATTGTCTATCCTATTAACTTCAGTAGATTTCTATATGCCTCTGTATTTATTTTGAATCAAAGTCCCCATGTAGAAGTAGGAGATTTCAAGGAGAAATTTCAAAAGAGTCTTTGTTTTGCCCTTTTTAAAGCCCTCTCTGTGTAAGAAATATTTTTGTCATTTGGTCACTGTGAGTTTCAAAAGATCTCCTTTGACAGAATTGTCAAAGTTCCGCAAAGATCTTTGATCTACTATTGGGAATGTCATTGTTCCCAAAGAAGGTAATAAAAGCAGCAAGAAAATAATAAACATTCTCTTTAGGATATCACAGTTATAATTGACTACAGACACTCAAGTCAACTTTTAATCTACAGACACATGACAAGGTCAGCCACAGAAGACTTGATAGTGCTTTACTTTCATATAATGAGGGATATAGTTAAGATTTGGAATACAAACATGATGTATGGTACTTTGAAAAGATTGGAATGCAAATATGAAGTATGGTACTTTGAAAAGATAACAGATGAGAAGGGATGTCAGCATCATGGCGGCATGAGTGGTTCCCTTTCTCTCTCCTCTTTGATTTACAGCAAAGTGGACATCCATAAGCAAAAAAAAAAAAAAGTTCTCTGCCCAGCATACCAGAACACCTGCAAGATTCATCCATCTATGCACCCAAAAGTGGGTAGATTGGACCCCACGGAGGTTGCTTCGGAGAAAGGGAGGTGTTGGCAGAGGCAGTGATGGCGGAGAAGGTAGAAGCCAGTCTAGCAGTGAGCCAGCATGAGCTTTCTGGCAGAGGAGGTGGAGGGTGAAGTGTAGATCTGCCTGGCCAATTGTGCTGCAGCTGGAGGACCAGTTTCTCTGAAGAGAGACTTCACTGACTAAGGGGAAGGAAAGGAAAGGAAAATAGGCAGAAAAAGGGAACTGAAGGAAAGTGTTTCCTGTTGTCTGGCCTAGGCAGGTGAGAGAACTGCCCGTGGACCTCTGGGACCCACCTCCCACCAACTTGAAGATTCCCCTACAGGGGTGTGAGCAAACCCAAAGCTCCGAGTGTGAAGTGCACACATTGCCTACTCTGCCTCCACCCTTTGCTTGTTTGTTTCTTTTATTTTATTTTTTTTTTGCATTTATTTATTTATTTATTTTTTGACATCTTTATTGGAGTATAATTGCTTTACAATGTTGTGTTAGTTTCTGCTATATAACAAAGGGAATCAGCTATACGTATACATATATCCCCATATCCCCTCCCTCTTGCATCTCCCCCGCCACCTGCCCTATCCCACCCCTCTAGGTGGTCACAAAGCACCGAGCTGATCTCCCTGTGATATGTGGCTGCTTCCCACTAACTGTCTATTTTACGTTTGGTAGTGTATATATGTCCATGCCACTCTTTCACTTCGTCCCAGCTTCCCCTTCCCCTTCCCCATGTCCTCCAGTCCATTCTCTATGTCTGCATCTTTATTCCTCTCTTGCCCCTAGGTTCATCAGAACCATTTTTTTTTTTTAGATTCCATATATATGTATTAGCATATGGTATTTGTTTTTCTCTTTCTGACTTACTTCACTTGTATGACAGGCTCTGGGTCCATCCACCTCACTGCAAATAGCTCAATTTCATTTCTTTTTATGGCTGAGTAATGTTCCATTGTATATATGTGCCACATTTTCTTTTCCATTCATCTGTCAGTGGACACTTAGTTTGCTTCCATGTCCTGACTATTGTAAATAGAGCTGCAATGAACATTCTGGTACTTGTCTCTTTTTGAATTATGGTCTTCTCAGGGTATATGCCCAGTAGTGGGATTGCTGGGTCATATGGTAGTTCTATTTTTAGGTTTTTAAGGAACCTCCATACTGTTCTCCATAGTGGCTGTATCAATTTACATCCCCACCAACAGTGCAAGAGGGTTCCCTTTTCTCCATACCCTCTCCAGCATTTATTGTTTGTAGATTTTTTGATGATGGCCATTCTGACCAGTGTGTGGTGATACCTCATTTTAGTTTTGATTTGCATTTCTCTAATGATTAGTGATGTTGAGCATCCTTTCATGTTTTTGTTGGCAATCTGTATATCTTCTTTGGAGAAATATCTATTTAGGTCTTCTGCCCATTTTTGGATTGGGTTGTTTGTTTTTCTGATATTGACCTGCATGAGCTGTTTGGGTGCACTCCCAACCTTAGTGGTGAGTCAGGTAGGAGAAACCAAAAACTTGTGCTATATTGCCACCTCCTGGAAAAGGAAAGGAAGGCTATCAACTACCAACCTGTTGAATTGCTAGAATCAAATTAATCCAAGACCTGCCTAAATAAGAAAGGTGTTCACTATTTCAAATAAAGCAGCAGAGACACTTTTCATCAAACACCATGAAAAAATCACGCTAACATGGTATCACAAAAAAGGATAATTTTACAGCAACTACAAGACATGAAATAATTTTACAGCAACTACAAGACATGAAGTATTGGAATCTAACTGATAAAGAATTTAAAATAGCTGTCATGAAAAAGTTCAGAGAGCTACAAGAAAACTCAGAAAACTCAGAAAAGCAATACAGTGATCTCAGGAATAAAATTAATTAACTGAAGGAGTACTTTACCAAAGGGATTAAAATTCTAAAAACAAAAATACGAAAAATAACACACACACACACACACACACACACACACACACACACACACACACACAAACCAAAAAAAAACAAACAAAATTCCTGGAGCTGAAGAACTCAATAAATGTGATGAAGAATGCGTTAGAAAGTACTGGAAATAGAACAGGTCAGATGAAAGAGAGGATAAGCAAGCTCAGGGATAGAAATATAGAAATGATTCAGGTGGAAGAGGAAAGAGAACTAAGATTTTCAAAAAGTGAAGAAATGCTACAAGAACAATCTGACTCCATTAGAAAAGCCACAGAAAGTGTAATGGGTATAAAAGAAGGAGAAACGAGAAAAAAGGGAGCAGAAAACATATTTAAAGAAATAAGAGCTGAGAACTTTCCAAACCTAGGGAAGGAACTGGAATATACAAGTCCACAAAGCTACGAGAACATCTTATTATCTCAATGCACAAACCCTCTTCAAGACATATTACATTAAAACTGTTAAAAGTCAATGATAAAGAATTTTAAAGGCAGCCAGGGAAAAAAGGACAGTGACCTATGAAAGGACCCCCACTAGACTTCCAGCAGATTTCTCAGCAGAAACTCTACAGGCTAGGAGAGAGTGGAATGACATTCAAAATATTGGAAGATAAAAACCACTGCCCAGGAATACTCTATCTGGCAAAATTATCCTTCAGATATGAAGAAGAAATAAAGACTTTCTCAGACAAACAAAAGCTGAGTGAGTTTATCACCACTAGACCTGCCTTACAAGAAATGTTGAAAAGATCTCTTTGAGCTGAAACAAAAAGAACTACAACAAACTCTGATTAATATGATAAATAGTCAGAATTAGAATATCGTAACTCTTTTTTACAGTAGTAAACTTAACTATGGCATAAGGGTTAAAGGAAAAGAACATTAAAAATAACTATAGCTACTATAACTTGTAACAAAATCACATGATAAAAAGAGATAATTTGTGACATCAAAAACATAAAAGGGGAAGAGTAAAAGGATGGAATTTTTATAGGTGAATGAAGAGAAATTGCTACCAGCAGAAAAAAGACTGTTTAATCTAGGAAAGGTTTTATGTAAACCTCATGGTAATCACAAAGCAAAAATTTAAAACATAAAGGGAAGACTGAGCAAATCACCATGGAAAACCAACAACTATAAAGTAGACAGAAAAATAATGAAAAAGAAACAATGGAGAGACCAATAAGCAGAAGGCAAAAGATAAAATGGTAGTAGTAAATCCTTACATATCCATAATCTCTCTAAATGTAAATGGATTGAACTCACCAATCAAAAGACATAGAGCGACTGGATGGATTAAAAAACAAACAAACAAAAAAAACCCCATAAGACCCAACTATACGTTGCCTATAGAATACTCATTTCAGTTCTAAAGACACATGTAGGCTCAAAGTGAAAGAATGGAAAATGATATTCCAAGCAAATAGAAAGAAAAAGAAAGTGGGCATAGTCATACTTATATAAGACAAAATAGACTTCAAGCCAGAAATGATAACAAGAGACAAAAAAGGTCACTATATAATGATTAAGTGGGCAATATATCAAGAAGGTATAACAATCATAAATATATATGCTCTCAACACCTGAGCAATGAAATATATTAAGCAATAACTGATCTTAAGAGAGAAATATAAAACAATACAATAATTGTAGAGGACTTCAGTACCCCACCAGCAATGAATAGATCTTTCAGAAAGAAAATCAACAAGGAAACACTGGAATTGAACAACACTTTAGAACAAATTGACTTAATAGACATATATAGAACATTCCATCCAACAGCAGCAGAATACACATTCTTCTCAAGTTCATATGGAACATTTTCCAGGATAGATTGTGTGGTAGACCACAAAACAAAACTTGGCCAATTTAAGAAGATTGAAATGCCAACTATCCTCTCTGACCATGGTGGTATGAAACTAGAAATCAACAAGAGGAACTTGAGAAGATCTACACATATATGGAAACTGAACAACACACTTCAAAACAACTTTGGGTCAGAGAAGAAATCAAAAGGTAAATAAAATGTATCTTGAAACAAATTAAAATGAAAACACAACATATCAAATATTGTGGAGTGCAGTAAAAGCTGTTCTTAGAGGAAAGTTCCTAGTAATAAACACATATATTAAGAAATTAGAAAGATCTCAAATAAACAACTTTACACCTCAAGGATCTAGAAAAAGAAGAACATATTAAGCCCAAAGTTAGTACAAGGAAGGAAATGATAAGGATAAGAGCAGAAATAAATGAAATAGAGGCAGAAAAACAATAGAAAGGATTAACAAAACGAAGAGATTGTTCTTTGATAAGAAAAAAAATTGATAAACCTTTAGCTAGAAAAAAAGAGACAGGATTCAAATAAATAAACTTAGAAATGAAAGAGGAAAGATTGCAACTGATACTACAGAAATCCATAGAATTATGAGACTACTATGAAAAACCATATGTCAACAAATTACATAACCTAAAAGAAATGGATTTATTTCTAGAAACACACAACCTACCAAGATTGAATCAGGAAGAAATAGAAAATAAGAACAGACCAATAACAAATAAAGAGATTGAATTAAAAAAAAAAAAAAAAACTTAGAATCCAGTCCTTTTTAAACATCAGTTGGTAAGAAATACTGCTTATTTGCTTCTCCCCACTCTGTACACCAGAATCTTAACTGCATTAGCAAGCTGTCTTCCTAGTAGCCTGTATACCTACTTCTCGAACGTTGAGAGAGATTCTTTTACCATAGCCTTTGTAATTAGAAACATCAATTTGTTGAATATAATTGAGCCCATGTGATTATTTTTAATATGTAATTTTTAATTTTTAACAAATTCTCCTTAAATGTAAGTATGAATTTTTTTACAAATCATAAATTGTACATATAGTAGTTACTCTAAATCTTCAATTTGTTAACTTTAAAGATTGTTTAAAAAATCTTATTTTAAAAATAACTGTAAAAACATTATTCATATTTTTCTTTTTGTCACATCCAGATTTGTCTTGTTGTCCTCTGTGTGTCACCAACTGTTTCTAAGTCCAATGTGTCCTGGCATATCAATTCCTTGTGTCAAGGGATATGTAACAATTTGCATAAAAGTATCAATCTCAACTTTCCATTTATTCATAGTTCATTTTAGGTATATTTTATTTATCAATAATATTTCACTAAAAGTTTATTTCCATCCACTATATTCTGGAAAATGTCAACCAGAATTTGCTCATTATACTCAGAATGTCTTCTATCCATTTCTGCATGACCATTCAGCATTTTTTTTTATGCTTTCCCAGTATCTCTCTATAATAGCAATATTAGCCGTCTACATTCCACATTCGAAGACTCAATGGTGATAGGGTACTGTTCAGTTATTTTTGTTGGAGCTAGTGTCTTATGGATATAACCATGATTTTGGAAGAAAGGAATAGTAATTTACCTACACAGGAGCTGGACCCATAACTTTATTAGCATTGAGCTAATCATACTGCAAGTCAGAGTGAACTCATGTCTATAGGAACGAGCATACTAAACTAAACTGCCATAGGCTCTTTCTTTTTTTTTTTAGGCTCTTTCTTCATTAGACAGTAATGACTTAGTCTGTAGTGGGAGCATATATATGTATATATTTTAAAACTCTGTGTTATACCAGTGTCTGTAAAATAAAACAGTCATACAAGTTAAAACCATATCATTACATTTCAACAATTGTGGTGACCAGATCAGAGAATGATATTTACTTCAACTATGTCCTTGTCCTTAATTCTCCCAAGAATAAGTACAGTCAGAATACTCAAAAAAGTCTTTAAGGCATCTTGGAAGAAATGCTTTCGAAGCTTGTCAATCAGCCTGCATTATGACTGTTTTCAAATTTCTCTAGAGAGGAAAACAGGTAGCCTTCAAATTGCAGCCATTAGCGCATCTCTTGGGTCTGAGGGAGACCAGGGAATTATTATCTAATAATCTTCTTTGCTGTCTGACTTTGTATTCTGACCTGAGTAAACTGTGAAATTAGGCTAAATATGAAACTATCCTGTGAAACAGTGCTAAGTATTTAAGTAAACTATGAAACATATGGGAGATGTTCTAAATCAGTTTGTAACTCTTTAATATGGACCAGGAAGGTCCTGGCACATATTCCCAAGCCATTCCTTGAACTATGAACCACAGTTGTGCCACACAGCATTTGTGGCCTCAATGCTAGTGACAGAAACACAGCTTAGTCCCATTGTATAGTTCCCAATAAAAATTAATTCTCAAAAATTAAAACTGACTAAAGAGAAGAAATACATACAGTAATCTTCAGAACATTTTTTTCTTTTCTCTTTATCTGCCTGGACTTAGTTAAAACAAATCTTGACCCATCATTTATTTAACAACTTAGCAAAACTGATTCTCACAGTTGAACCTGGAATGGCATATAAAAAATAAAGAACAGGCAAATCTAATGATGTATTTCAGGATATAATTGGTAGCCTGTACTCAAGGCTGACCATATCACTTGGGGATGAAGAAAAAAACATGGTAGTAAAATAAAAACAATGTTTATGTTTGCCAATCTCCTAAATTTAATTCTTTTAAATAATAACCCATCACTCCAAATGGAAAATTGTGTGATCAGAATAATTTGTGTAAGGGTATGATTTATGCCACAATGAATGGGGTGTAAATAGCAATATTTTAATATGTGTACAGAAGTTTACTTCAAATAAGAAGCTATTTTTAGACAACAGACTTAAAATGACTATATTCTTTCATCTTTTCTCCTATGCAAAGATGTATGGATTTAGTTATTTCTTTTAGAATATTACATGCACACTGGCAGGCAGTATTATATTTTTTCATATTCCTAATAAGTATCCAATGGAGCTAAGCTGAAAGCTCACTTACAACAAAGACCAAGTCTGTCTTGGTCAGTGGAACAACTCCAGTCCCAGCCCTGTGGCTAGTATATGTCAGGTGCTCAAAAAGGTTGAATGGTATTGTTAAATTAATTGAATGGATATAGAATCAATGCCAAGTCATCACGCTCAGTGCCTGACCAGGGCTTTTTATAAAGCAGTGGATCTCAAAATAATTCACTAAACCTGCAACATGGGCATCAACTTGTTAGAAATGCAAATTCTCAGACTCCATGGCAGATCTTCAAAATCAGAGACTCCTGGAGTGGGCCCAGCAATTTGTGTTTAAAAAGCCCTCCAGGTAATTCTCTTGTGTGCTAAAACTGAGGATCACCAAGGTAAAGAAGCCTCAAATACAGTCTACAAAGTGACATCAAAGCTTTGCAGAATTATGAGAGTGTCTCAGTGATCTGTTTTAGAAAGACAACTCCTATGGACAGATTGTGCATTATTTTAATTTGTCAAGAACTTTTATTTCTCGAGAATTCATTTTAACTAGAGGAGCTATTCCCTATTCATGGGTAGTAAATTATGTGTTTTGTGTAGGAAGGCTGACTTAGTTGGAGTTACTGGTACAGATCCTGAGACAAGGACTTGGGTGCAGATGGTTTATTAGGGAGTTGGCCCCCAAAAGCACAAGTGAGGAAATGATGAGCATGAGAGAGTAAAGAGAAAAGCCAGTCAAGAATGTGTTACAAAAATGCCTGTTGGTGGGAATGTAAGTTGGTACAGCCACTATGGAAAACAGTATGGAGGTTCCTCAGAAAAATAAAAATAAAATTAACATATGATCCAGCAATCCCACCTCTGGGAACATACCTGGACAAAACTACAATTCAAAAAGATACATGAACCCCTATATTCATAACAGCACTATTCACAATAGCCAAAACATGGAAACACCTAAATGTCCATAGACAGAAGAATGGATAAAGAAGATGTGGTACATATATACAGTGGAATACTACTCAGCCATAAAAAAAGAATGAAATAATGGCATTTTCAGCAACATGGATGAAACTAGAGATTATCATACTAAATGAAGTAAGTCAGAAAGAGAAAGACAAGTACCATATGATATCACTCATATGTGGAATCTAAAATATGGCACAAATGAACCTATCTACAAAACAGAAACAGATTCATAGACATAGAGAACAGACTTGTGGTTGCCAAGGAGGAGGAGAGAGGGAGAGGGATGGACTGGGAGTGTGTGGTTGGTAAATGCATATGATTACGTTTAGAATGGATAAACAACAAGGTCCTAGCATAGGGAACTAAATATATTGAATGTCCTGTGATAAACCATAATGGAAAAGAATATAAAAAAAGAATGTGTATATGTGTATAACTGAGTCACATTGCTGTACATTAGAGACTGATACAACATTGTAAATAGTCTATACTTCAATAAAAAATTTGAAAACAATGTGTTACCGAAATGGATTACAAATGTGGACAAACAGGGCTTAATCCTATGGTGAACCTTCTTAGAAACTGTGTGTGGAGTGGAATATACCTCAGAATCATCCCACTGGAAGGTGGGGAGACTGAAGCCTTTATCTAGTTTCTCCCATCCCCATTGGTTGAGAGTTGACCTGCAGTGATGCTAACATACCCCTACATCTAGGTTATATTTGCATATAGCCAAAAAAGCTGGAGAAGGTCCTCAGGTAGAGAAGATAAGAGACATAGACTCTTGAGATGGGACATGACGATATGCTGGAAACTGTTTTCACCTGCAGTTGCAGGCAATTCACACAGGCTGAGGGGCTATGAGGCAAAGAAACCCTCTAATGTGATAATTCTCACCCAGTTCACAGTAATCATTTAATGTCTATTATGAGACAGGTTCAGAGTTAGTGGTTGGGAATATAAAAATAGATAAAACACCATTCCTGCCTCAAGAAGATTTTGGTGTAGTGGAGAAGTAGACAAATAAAAAAGGTAATTAAAATATAATTAGATATGTTCAGTGACAGTGATCTATGTCTACATTTAGAAGAGGAATTTGTGGGGGAGAGGGGGTAGTGATCATGGCAGACTTCTTAGAGGTGATGATGATAATCATGGTGAAGGGGGGTCCTGAAGACACTTAGAGGCTGGCCAAATAAAAGAGGCTTTGGGGGTGGTGATGGGGTTTGTGTTTGTGGACAGAAGCCAGAATGATTGAGATGTGGATGGGAGGTGTAAAAAAAAGAGAAAACAATCATAGGCAGTATTTGAGAATATTGTCTGTACCAGTCGGTTGAGAGATCATGTGTTAGGTGGAAGGAAGTCTAGCATCTCATAGGTGATAAAAGGAGAGATATGGAAGGCACAAGAGTGTGTAGGTAGCTGATGCTGCAGATTCCCTAAGGAGGAAAGAATAAAGGGGCCTAAAGTTCTGTTGAAAAGATTAGGCCCTTTTTAGGAGAAAGAGTGCCTATTTTCACTGTGGAGTGAAGAGAGGGGATGAATGAAGTTAAGACGTTGTGTATTTATTTGTAAAATAGAGAAAATAATAGTGACTACCTTCAAAGGGTTGTTAGGAGACCTAATTGATGAAAGACACTAAAATCTTTTTTTTTTTTTTACATCTTTATTGGAGTATAATTGCTTTACAATGGTGTGTTAGTTTCTGCTTTATAACAAAGTGAATCAGTTATACATATACATATGTTACCGTTGCTTCTCACAGGTAGTACAAACCCCAAAATGTTAGCTAGTATTATTCAAATAAGGATTTTGTTTATTTGCTTGCTTTGCTTCAGATTTTAGAGGGACAGAAAATTGAGGGCTTAAAACTATGTCTACCCATTGATCATTACTTTAACTAGGAAATAGTTACTCGTGAAGTTGTTAGGAGATGGGCTAGGGGAAGGTTGAAGGTTGAAGGTTGATTGTTACTGTCATGGGAAATGGGAAGGAGCAAAACTGACGTTACATACACGGAGAATTGCTAGTTGGAATCAAGTATCCAGTAAAGGTTGGAAGGCATGTTTTTGCAGTGACACTAAACCACATAGTTGTGTGATCCATTTCTAGGAAAGGTGCAGCAGTGTATTCTAAGGCATGTAAACAACATTCAGGGTAACACTAATCATTTTGTAGAAATTGTGCACTATAAAGGCTGACAGATAAGCATATATATAAACAGTTTTCTAAAATTTGAAAAAATTTATCAAGATGTTTAAGATCAATGAAAATTCTAAAATGTATAAGATGATTTTGAATATTCTTATATCATGCGATCATAGCCTGGGTTCCTTTGTCAAACTCTGAATTCTGTTCTACAAATGACATTTAATTTGAGCATTCAGCAGTTGGTGCCTCAGTTTCAACTGACATTTTGTTACTAAACACAGTTCTAACACCATAAGGTGATTTGTCAGTGGTAAGAAAAAGATGGTTTATATTTCACTATAGTGAAATAGCACAGACGGGAGAGTCAATTGCTTGGAATTCTGGAAAGTGTCCATGCCGTCAAGTCCAACATTATTGAAAACATTTTTTACACTAGGCTACAAGGTATATTTTTTATGGAAAAAACTATGAAAGAAACTTGGAAACATCAGAAAGCTTGACGGCGCTGTTTTAATTCTGTAAAAGGTTCAAGGATCATACCTCCAATGAGCTTAAATATCTTGAGAATGACCAACACTGTCACTTTAGGAATATGGCCATGGAAGTTCACAATTTTCATTTCTTTGTTTTTCTTTTGGATACTTTGTTTCCTTTTGGATAAGACCTTTTTAAAGACTTTTTCCCCCCATGAAGTCTTTTGATTCTAGAATTATCAGCATTTTATACCATTCTTGATATTTTAGAAAGCAGAGTCCCTGTAAAATACTGGAAGAGTCCAGGGATAACAGAAACATCCAACTAGGAATGTCTTTTTTTTTTTTTTTTTCCAGTTACGCGGCCTCTCACTGTTGTGGCCTCTCCCGTTGCGGAGCACAGGCTCCGGACGCGCAGGCCCAGCGGCCATGGCTCACGGGCCCAGCCACCCCGCCGGCATGTGGGATCTTCCCGGACCGGGGCACGAACCCGTGTCCCCTGCATCGGCAGGCGGACTCTCAACCACTGCGCCACCAGGGAAGCCCAGGAATGTCTTTTAATAAGTAATAGTCAGCTTTCATAGTGGCTTCATCAATGATGCGCTATTGAAAACCCAGAATATGGCCAAGTTACACAAGAACAGTAGTAAACTGATTAGCTAACAGCAAAAACTAGATGCTAATGCCTTATTGCCACGATACCCAAGACTCATTTTCCATTTTTCCTTCTAGAAGCTCTTGGCCCTTTGGCCTGACAATCAATCAGACTAAGATAGATAGATAGATAGATAGATTTGATCAGTTAATCAGTATAGCAAGTTGCATTCTGAAAAGAATGTGGGAACTAAGAGTCACTGAAAGAAAAGCAAATTTTCTTACACCGCTTTAAGACAAATGGCCATCGTACAGAATAGTGGATGAAATCATCTGCATTTCTCAAATTCTTCAATGGATCATTCTTTCTCTTAAAGATGTATAGTAGATGCAATAATAAGTTCAATGGAGTTCAAATCCATAAAACTGCAGTGTATACCACACAATGTTCTGTAACATTGTTTATAAGTATTTATATATTATATAATATTCAACTGTAAGTATTTTAACTTTTAAGAAAGCATAATAGTTTCTGAAACTTGGGGAAGGAGGGCTATGAAAATATTATATAGAAAAGATATTTACTAATTATTGACTCCAGCTTCCACCCCTGGCTTTATGATTTGGGTAATTTACTTCAGCTTTTTCATATGCAAGTGGGACATAAATGTAGTGCTCACGTCATAAGGATATTGTGAGCACTAAATAAGTTATAAAAGCACTAAGTGCCTGGCACATAGTAACCACTCAGTTAATATTAGCTTTTATTATTATTATTGATATTCTATAAATGATATTCAATAAACACTTACTAAATTGAATAAATACATTCATAGTCTCCTGTGAGTACTGTCAAAATTACTGCAGCGACCTGAGTAAAGAAGGGAAAGAGGGTTAGTGAAAGAAAGAGATCAACATTTTCAACACATACTGTTACAGGTGCTTTAGATACATTCATCCGTTTAATCCTCACTATACATCTGTGAAAAAACTGTCATTCAGATAATCAGGGAACTGAGACTCAGAGTAAGTAACATATCTGACTGTCAATAAAAAGACCCAGCATTTAAACTTAAGCCTCGTTATTCAAATTTTATGTTCTTTTTCTAATATCACATAGACTCCAAGTTCTGAGGTATTTGACTTTGGAGATATGAAATATTGTATTTCTATACTTCATTACCATGAAAATAATCAAGATCACCTCAGTTGATAAAGTGTAAATTGGGTCACTTTCTGATTATTTAATTTTTTTTTTTTTTTTTTTGAAATTAACTTCCAGCTAATGACTTCCTGTCAATACAAGTTTATTGAATGGTTTGGTTTTAGGTGAATTTGGGATCCACAGATGTATAAAAATGAGTTAGGGCTATATAATTACCTTTTCTCCACAGACAATATTTAGTGAAAATCTACCTCGTGCCTGGCAACAAGTTTCAATAAGAAACCTTATCTGCTTATGATTATTCTAAGGATGTGGACCAGTAATCTAAATGAAATTCTCACTTCTGTGACACTTATATTTTGGTGCACAAAAAGAGACAGTAAATGTGTGTGTGTGTGTGTGTGTGTGTGTTTGTCTCATGTGGGATAAGTGCATAGGGAGAGCAAGGATGGGTATCATGGAAGGCATGCCTGATGGAGTGATATTTAGACAGAAAGCTAGATGAAGGGAGCGCAAGTCTTGGTTGCTGAGGACCAGCAAGAAAGCAGTCCAGCGGAAGCACGGGGAGTAAGTGGGATATAAAACACAAGACGCCCTCACAGCCAGTTACATAACTACACGCTATTTAATTAAGGCTGGAATAAAGGCATAATGTTAGAGAGTGCAAGAAGGGGAACAATACTGCTTGGGGTTAGGGAGGTAGGGGTGGGAAAGGATTTGTTTCAGTCTTTGAATTTTGAGAAGTACTTTGTCAGGGAGAGAGAAAAGAGAACAGATCAAAAGGAACAGAGCAAAAGCATGAAAGTTCACAGTTGTGAAGGGCCTGTATGTTGCCTTTTGATGTGATCAGTAGACTTCTCTGTAAGATTTTTTTTCTTTATTTGCTTCAAGATACCAAGAAAGCCTTATTTCATAAAACCTAGCAATTAAGTGCCAGAGTGTCCCCCAAATCATCATTTTAAGCTCTGATCAACATCCAAATAAGAACTTATATATTTTTTTTTTGGCCAGTTATACTTAAGAATTAATTTACTCTGCCAAGGGTCACTTAGCTTTCAAAAAATAAAGTAAATATTTTAATGTAATTCCTGTCTTGTGCTAAAAGTTAAGATATTAGAATATGATAAAACAGACACAGCAAGGGATGAGTGGTCCTTCAACAAACACTGCTTTTCTTAATTGTTTTGGGATAATGTACCTTTAATCACTACAGCTGACGTCTAAAAGAATCCCAGTGCAAGCAGAAACAGAGTTAAAACAGTAACACAATGGTCCCCACACTGGAAATAATTGTCAAGTGTTTATTTATAGCTTCATCAGGCAAAATATTGAAATCATGACTTCACTTTTAATCACTGTTCAATAATTTAGGACACAGGAATGTGGTCTATGCCGTATGATGAACACAGATTCTCTATTTTCTTATGTTAGTGCCCATCCTTCCGCATTAAGAAGCATAGCAGGTAGCATACTGTTGGCCATATCTCAGTGGTGGCATATTTCCACCTCCCAGGGGGTGTGGGTAGACCCATCCGCACAGCAGTAACAATAATTCTCGCATATCCGTTTATGAAATAACTTTGGCAGTGATGGCAAGAGAATTTGGATGAAAGTGTATTTGTGGTCTTCCAGCTGGAAGATCAGAGCAGAGATTCTAAAGCAAAAGGCACAGAGAGGGATGGCAGATAGTGGCTGCTTGGATAAGAACAGAAGAGAGTTGGGGATCCATGCTGAGCTCCAGGGGAAATGCAAACAAGGCAGTCTTTTCAGAATATCCTCTTGCTGCCCACTGTCAGCGCAAGAGATTACTGATGCCATCTGCTGGATATTCTTGGGATTTAGAAATGGAATCTACACAAATGATACGCTAGTGTCTCTTTATACTGTGGCTTCAGTTCTTCTAGTGAGAAGAAAAACAAAAACCAAATAAGCTAAAACCAAAAACAAAGCAAAGCAAAGTCTCGTACATGCTTAGTGTACCTTAAGGTTGGAGCTTTGTGTTGTCAGTCTGCATTTCAGAGAATTATAGTATTTAATTGTATTGTGTTTTCTAGCAGAAGTCTGTGGTAGTGCAGTATATATATGACACTCAGGCAACCGGATGTTGAGTTTGTACTATAAATCCATGAATCTATTGCTAAAAATCTGCTATTCAATATTAATTTTATACATGATATACACCCTTTCTGTATTTTATTGGAAAAGAGGATAGTGGTTTGGTTTGGTTTTGTCTTATTTTAATTAGAAATGGAGAAAAAGAATAAAAAGAAAGAAGAATAAGTATCACTATTTTGTCAGAACTATTACATATGTGTTTGGGTTTTACATAAAATATGGTAATTCAGAATTTTTTAATTTATGTTTTTGTTTTGTGAAAAATATCCCTTGTTACTTCGACTCTCTGTAGGATTATTGTAAGGCCATGTTTTTAAAATTACAAAATCCCTCATGGTGCTTCAATAAAATTTTAGAATTCTTAGAAATGTGTAGCTAAGTAACATCGATTCTGGTCTACATCAACGCAAAAGTACTAATGCCATGAGATCTGTAGTGGGAAAAATGGTTTCTATGGTCAAAATCATTTGGAATATGTTAAATTCCAAATATCTTACCTTGGAGATTCATAAAGCACATTCATTAAAATATGATGAGTTAGTATTTATTGAGAGTTTACTATGTGCTATTATTACATTTAATCTTTGTCATGATTCTATCACATGGGCACTATCATTAACCCTAGTGACAAATTAGGAAACTGAGGCTTACAGAATTGGTAATTTGTTCAAAGTCACACTGTAAGAAAATAGAGAAAACCCTCTGACTTTAGAGCTCATAAGTCTGAACTCATATGCTCAAAATAATAATATATGAAACAATATTATGCATTAATATGATTTTTATATTAGCTATATTTCAGTGTTGATTTTAACCTGTTAGAAGCTTTGAGGATTAATGCAGTAATGACATCTATTTAACTTAGCTTAACTTGGCATTTCTAGATCTATTTGGCTTCTGAATGCTTACAAAGTTTAGTGGAAATAGTGTTCCACAGAATACAGTTCTAGAAATGCTGAGATAAGCTATAGTATTGTAGTAAGTGAGGAGCCAGGAAGGGAGTAGCTCTTTAGTATTTCTCCGGCCACTTGCTCCAAATAACTGCAGTGTCTTTCCCCAGGCAGGCCACTGAATCAGAGGATTCCAGTTGGTGATTTGGAATGGGCAGGGATAGGAAGCAAACACTTGATATCTTTGCTGCTGCAGATGTACAGAGCACAGGAACCCTTTGCATAAATGTGTAATATGTAGTGTATCCTGCAAGGGGAGTGAGCTTAATTTGGTTAAGCTCCAAGGTTGAGTGAAACAAAAACAGCATGCTGCTGTTATTGTTGAGTCAATTAAATTGTCCTCTGTGCTCGTAGGAACTGTTCCACATTTATTATCAGTGAGATACACACTCTGGCAGTTTCTTTGCTTCAGATTGTCTTATATTTAGCACATCTCAAGATTTGAGAACGGATGATGGAAGACATGGTGATAAATTGTCGGGCTTTTCTAAAGATTCAGAAGTTCTAAAGTTCCTGCCAGTGACAGATGGTCTGTCCTTACTCATCACTTGTCTTCCTGACAGGACTTGATTTTGTTTTTCCCCCTTTTTTGTTCAGTTCTCTTAAAGTAAGCTCAGTTTCTTGGGGGGTAGGGGAGTCTCATTTGTTATAACTATGTTACGATAGATTGATGTGGTAGCAGCCCTATATGAATATGCACCAAGCTCCCTCTACATGTGTAGTGATAAGAGAGGAGCATGGGGCAAGAGGGGAGAGAAACAGATGACCAAGAAAAATCCATACTTCCTTTCTTCCTGTTATTTTGTAACCAAACCTATTAGAGTCCTCATTGGTTAGTTTTTTCTTACTGACCTGCCACTTTCTTTTGATAGCCCAAGCATAATGTGATCTTTTGGGCAGTGTTTATTATTATAATAGTAATAAAATATACATTATGTTTTAGGACCATCATTATTTCATAGCAGTCAAAATTTTTGTTTGAAATTTTAGGTTAAATAGTACAATTAGGATGTACTAACTTGCTAGACATTTATGAGAATCCACAGAGTGAGACCAAACAACTGTAACAGTGATGGACTTAGATATAAAATAGGTTGCCACTGGGAAAAAAAGGAAATATTTCAATCAAATTGCTTAATCTTTTTCATTGACTTCAAATATGTTTACTGTTGAAATAGGAGATGTGCTACTTAGGTAAGGAAGACAAGAAAAAAACAATTTTCCCTGAAGATAAGTATGAAGGCTTAAAATATTCTAGGATGTCTTACAATTGCTTCTTAATCCTTTATCCAAACGTAATTCAGTCCTTCAAGTTGGTAATGCAATTAGTTTGATATAACATTACTTAGGCTAAAGTATATCAAATGGAAGTGATTAATATTAATAAAAAAATTAAAAATTATCAGATGAATTGATTTCAGATTTTATAATAGTTGTTTGACATTTGTTATCTACACAAATACTGAGAATTTCTTTTTATGTAAATATGTCTTTCCTAAGAATGTTCACCACGTTAGCTCCATTTGATTAGATGGGAAAAGCGTAAACAATATTATCACTCCTGTTTACCTTTTCTTTTAACTCTACTGTAAATTTTACTTCTCTGGATATATACATACATACATATATGTTACATACCAGTATAGCTATAGTAGTAGATTATATATAGATATCAATATAATATATATAAATATACACCTAATGTAAATAGATATATAGTAGGTTTCCAAGGTCTAGGCTGTTGAAGTCCCCATCATCTTTTTATGTCCCTTACTAAATACTCCTTCCATTACAGGTATCAAATACCTTTTTAATTAGTGGCTTTTTACATTGCTCACTTTTAATAACATTCGATTATAAAAAATCAGAGAAGTCATGCCAGATCATTTGTTGTGCATGAAGATATTAACCTAAACCTAAGGAAATTATATTCCTCTTTTAGTGGACAGCTCCTGAGACAGGTAGTGGAAGCATTAACTTTCTGTGTACAACATAGCAATAAAAAAGTTTCAAAGCTTCTTTATAACATGGTGTTGCAGTAATACATCGATTTTAGTTGTGTATACATGTATATTTTGTTATGTAATTAAAGGGACAATGCTAATTTTTCATTGTTAAGTACTTTTCTTTTTTTTTTTTAACATCTTTATTGGGGTATAATTGTTTTACAATGGTGTGTTAGTTTCTGCTTTATAACAAAGTGAATCAGTTATACATATACATATGTTCCCATATCTCTTCCCGTTAAGTACTTTTCTGATGTAACTTGTTTTCCTTCCCCAAAGAAAACTGGGATCATAAAAAAGTCCCGAGCATTCAGTATTTATGAAGAGGCCAACAAACATTGCACAGTTTTGAAATCATGCCTTTATAAAATCACAGAATTTAAAATTACTCTGAGTATGTTTATTAAAATGTATTAAGGTTAGAAGAAGGTGCCTAGCTAAGATTAGTAAAAATGTATTGCAATAAAGAGATAGGCTAAGTTACTCTAATCAGTAAACCCCAAAAGCAATGTCTGAACAAAACAGGGGTTTATTGCAGTGTTAGCGCACATCAGGGAGTAGGGGAGTGGGGTCTGCTCCATGAACTCGAGATACTGTGATAAATGATTTATTTCTGTATCTGTAGTAATGTGCTCATATTTTCCCCTCATCTCAAATGTGTACTGCAAAGTGTCTTATATATATATTTTTTAATTAATTAATTAATTTATTTATTTTTGGCTGTGTTAGGTCTACGTTGCTGCACACGGGCTTCTCTAGTTGTGGCGAGCGGGGGCTATTCTTCATTGCGGTGTGCAGACTTCTCATTGCGGTGGCTTCTCTTGTTGCGGAGCACGGGCTCTAGGCACTTGGGCTTAAGTAGTTGTGGCACGTGGGCTCTAGAGCGCAGGCTCAGTAGCTGTGGTGCATGGGCTTAGTCGCTCCGCGGCATGTGGGATCTTCCCGGACCAGGGCTCGAACCCGTGTCTCCTGCATCGGCAGGCAGATTCTTAACCACTGCGCCACCAGGGAAACCCATATTTTAGTATTCGTGAGTAAAACCAAAGGGAAGAGTAAGAGATTGTTTCCCTGCCAACCCTAAGCAAAGGAGGGCGGAATAGTTAGTAGAATC
Organism: Lipotes vexillifer; assembly: GCF_000442215.2. Lineage (NCBI taxonomy): Eukaryota > Metazoa > Chordata > Mammalia > Artiodactyla > Lipotidae > Lipotes > Lipotes vexillifer. The sequence continues at coordinate 3,900,798 of NW_006775603.1, forward strand.
ATGGCCTCAGATGAAATATTTGCCTTTCTCCTTTGCTGAAACACAAGATTGAGCCTACACCTATAGACTCATGCTTTTTCCTGAAAGTTTATTTCAAGGCAGAGAGTGTGAAAGATGAATAAATTTTATGGTCTAGACAAACGATCAGTGTTACTATTGTAACTCTTAACTTCCACTTATTTCATAAATGCTGTTGCCCAAAACAACTTTTCACTTAAAAAGTTCCACAAGTTGATGCAGAATTCTCATGGACTAAATTTTGCTTAATCTTGCCACATGGTACAGATTATCTAAATGGGGACAACTTAAGCTACATTGAGTCGTCTCTTCACTCTACTGCTAATATTGCTTCAGAAGTACTTTCAACCTATATCTTAGCTTTCACTTCTCTTTTCTCTGAATTCTTCCTATTTCCATATTTCAGTCATACGTTTCTTCCCCCATATATATATATTCCTTTCTTTTTTATCCATAGAACTATTTTCCTTATATCTGAGTCTCCAGTTTGTATTCCTTTAAATTCTTATGGAGGTCCCATTTGGTTTTTAATGCTTTTTATTGCTAATAAATTACTGATGGTTTGTCTAAGATTATTAAAGAAAATAATTATAAAATTAGAAATAAGGGATGCCATTACTGGTTTAAAGTGATTTTTTTTTTAGCTAAAACTGAAAACTGCCATGGGTCATATTTTCTACATTGTTTCATCTAAAAGTTGAACATGCGTGTATATAAAAAAAATAGATAATAATTTTATGACTTAAAAATAGATAACGTGTCCTCACTTCTATGATAATATGTTATCTATGCACCTTAGTAAGGTCATAAGAATCTATTTGATGTATATGGAAATAGTATAAAATTTATACCAAAATTTTAAAAAATATTCTGCAAATAAATATATACTTTGAGAAGGTATTGAATAGCACAGATGTATTTCCTATTGTGTTTCTCGTGTTCAGTGCGTCTTTCAGTGGGCATTTCTCAGTAGGACAGAGACTAACACCCAAAAGTAATTCACACTTTATAACAATTCCTTGCTAGTTTTTAGAAAGCATCTGCACTTAAAACTCAAGCTTTTGGTGTTATTGCTGAAAATAACACAGTAATCTCTTATAAAACAGTCTAACCTAACATATATCTATATGTTCCATGACATGAATCATAAGAACATATCTTAGAATATGTACGATAACATTGGATAGAGTGGAAACTTTGATACAAAAGCTACCTCTGTACACACACATACACACATATACACGTGGACATGCACCTGTACAAGTGTTGCCTTTTTTGGCCTAAGCGAAGGATCATTTAGAATCAATTTATCCAAAGTTATTCAGTCGGGATTGCTACCTATATATAGTTTATTTTTCTTTTACATAAGTTTTCTTTCTGTTTATATTATTAGCAAAACTACTGAAATTACCCACCTATATCTTGTGCTAATATAATGTCCATTACTTTTAGTCTTTACATTCAGATAATTTTATGATTGGATCTCCTTAGAATACACAATAGAATTCAATAACACATACACAAAACTTTTCAGAACATAGAGCATCTTACTTTGTTAAGACAATGACAAGTGTATACACAGGGAAGTAGCAGATAAGAATGTTCAGTTAGAGCCAGATTATGGAGGGATATGTACTTAGATATTTATTAGGTAGATTATAGAAGTTCATCAAACTTTATTTGGACTAGGAAATGTGTTTGGAACTCCACTCTCGGTTAAATCACTGAACATTATTATTTATATTATTTTTCAATTGAAACCTTTGTTTTTCTGGGTTTTTAATTAATTATACTTTCAAACTTAATTAGAAAGTCTACAATACACTTACAAGATGAATACAAATGCTTCTACCATGTTTTACTATAACGGTTTTCCATCTTCAATTGAGTAACAAAGACCTTTCTAACCAGTGATACATTTTTGCCATTTGCCAAGTATATCTATTTAGTTTGATTTGTTTTTCACAATTAACGCTGACTGGTGGCTGGCTTGTTTTCTATTCCAGGTTGTGGAGACGAATTTGGTTGCTTTTGACTGTCACTGGATCATTATAAATGAGGTAAAGCCAACTAAACCTTACTGTCAACTCTGGGTCCTGTTTTCATATGTATAGTCACAGCATTTCCTACGGCCTTGAATTTCTAACAGAAAACAGGGCACAAAGTATACTTTCAGCTTACTGAATGGATGCTGTTAAGTAAAAATAGAATAAGGAGTTTTTGAAAATTATAAAGGGCTTTGTATGAATAAAATAAATGGAGAACGTCTTCCCCACTGAATATCTTTCAGTCTTTTCCGTTGGCACACGCTGCCTACATCAGGAGATCATCTTTATAAAAAGTACAGTTCTTCTTTGTAAGCAAAGTGAATTCCCCCCGGTGGAGGGCTTGTGTTCTATTTGTGTTTTACTGTTGTTTCTAGAACTTTTGTACCCCACCCCCTTACAAGTGGATTAAATAGTTCAGTACATGAATATGAATAAACAAGAGCAGATTGTTTTTCTTTTCATAAAGAAATATAACTGTTTTACAATTCACCAACTTGTCAAATTCCTTGTGAAAGTTTTTTTTTGTTTTTTTTTTTTCTGTAAGTACAGTGCATAAGATGAAAAGTACAGTATTGCAACATGAGAGCTTAGTGAAATAAGTTGTTCCATTAGCACCTGCCAGTCAGAGTTGGAAAGGGCAATGAGCAGATCAGTCTGGGACAAATAATGAGATCAACAAGATCTAGTATTCAACATATCTATTACTTATGAATAAAAATAATGTGTTATTTATCAACAGATACCAAATACTGAATTATAGAATAATAAGTTTTGTCTCAGGAACGAAGTAGCATTTTGGGCAAGAATTCTGGTTTTGCAGAGTCAGCAAGATAGGTTCAATCCTGGCTCTGAAATTGGTTAGCTGTGTTACTATGGATATATAATATAATCATCCTGTACCTCAGGTTTTATTTTGCTTGTATGGTATGTATAATAATATTTACTTTACAAGTTCATAATGAAAAGTAAGTGAAATATTACCTAATGCTCTTAACACGGTGCCTGACAAATGACACTCAATAAACGGGACTGCAATAATGATCAGAGCACATTAAAGTTCACAGATCACTTTCTCACATATTATTTTGTTGAATACTAAATAGTATTATGAAGTGTTGAGGGAATGGGGTCCATAGAGGGTATATGACTTGCCTCTCCTTACACAGAAAAATAAAAATGATTCTTAGTTTCAAGTAGTTTCTCCTACACCACACTTCACTGATGGAATTTTAGCTCCCTTGATGGTTCTTTTTAGTTCAGTTTAAAGTCACTGGAAACATCTTACAAGTCTCTTTTCAGTCTGACAAACTTTAGGTCTACATGATTTGTCAGTGTATTTCTTATGTCAAATTAAGCTGTGTTTTTCTGAGAGCCTGACAGGTAATGTGTATAATGTGAGATCTACTTTTCAATGAAGTTTTTAAGTCAATCTAAAATGACTAAACATCAGGACAGAGTAAAGGGAAAAGGGAAACTTAACCTTCATAATAACTTTTCAAATTAGGTAATTTCATCTCTAATTTTCTGCAAAGAGTCTGAGGTTCAAATAAATTAAGTAGTTTGTAAAATATTACACAGCTATGAAGAGGTGATAATGGGATTTAAAGCAAGTCTTTTCTAGTCTAAAGCTTTGGTTGTTGTTGCTTTGTTTTCTTTTTTGATAATTTTCCTTATAGGTTATGTTTTTGAAATTTCTGCTATCTGAATTTCAATCTTATAGGAGCTATTATTCTATTACCTTTTGTCTTTAGCTTATTATTTTCTAGATTACTATTTTTTGAAATAGAGAATCTTCCCAATTCCTTGTTTTTATCTCACACCTACCTTCTGATGGGGAAGAGACCACACAGATTTTCTGATATAAAACAAACTGGAGCCATTTTACTTGTTTATGTCAATATTGATGACTAGGGGGAAAAAGTGACTTCTTGCCTCCTTAGAGACATGGATTAATCAAACCAATTAATACTTACGATTGATAAATGGAAATGCCCATTCCTTTCTATTCTTTGGTAAGATTGCAGAAGGGGCCCCTGAATTAATTTTCTTTTTCCATATTCAACTTAACTTCTAAAGCTATACTTCAATGTTAAAAGTGTGAACCGAGGTAGAGAGAGCTTCCCAGAACACCAGTGTCCATCTGTCTACTGCTTATTTGTCAATTTGTGCTGTGCAAGAGATCACTCCTTCATATCATAAAGAGGAAGTTTGACTGTGTAGCATGTATTTCATTGATGATGTATATCATGGAAAGAATAATAGCTTCTATTTTACTATATCTTTCATAAACATTACAACTCATTTTGTTGAACTTCTCATTAAATTTTATTTCACAAAATATTAGGAGGGCAAATGATGTCTTTAAGTGAGTGTTCCATAATATGGGCCACTATATTGCAGAAAAAAAATAAAAAACATCCACACAAACAAAGCAATCTAACTGGCAAATAACTCAAAAATGTTAGAATTATAGAACACAGTATAGAAAACCTCAGTTCTTTTCTCCTCCTTCACACTTTAGTTTCCTACTGTAAACGGTCATAACTATAACTTCACCTTTACCATTACTGAATCCCTTATCTCTTTTTTACTCACAGCCCTCCTTGCTAGTCCTTGAGCAAAGCTGTAATTTTAGGTGGGGCAGGTCAATACCACTTAGCCTTTGAAAAATCTTACGTTCACAGCCCACACTGTTTATATTGTTTTTTTTGGTTTCTAAACTGGGTTAAAACTCAGAGATCAAGCGTATTTTCTGTATTTTCATCCCTAAGAAAAACCATCTGTCCACGTATCTGTGGTTAGCACTCTTACTTCTACATGATTCTATTCAGCCACCTCATTCTCTCTGAAATATGCCTCAGGAAACTTGAGTCTTGCTACCTTTATTTCATTTACAGGCCTGTTTATAATGGATGAATCACAATTTACCTGAGTTTCTATAAAATAAGAAACATGGATTTCTCGAATTTGCTAGGAAGATAATAAACTCTAAAAGGAGCAATGACAACAACAAAACCCAACAACATGCAAATGCCCATTTTGATTGAACATGGAAATCGTGAATCTCACTAGTTTGGTTTGTGTAGCTACTATTCTGTTGCTAATTTTAAAATGGGTTGCAAACATTTATTTAATCTTATTGCACCAGTAGTTTCTCAGAGAGAAACTATAAATCAAAGTTGGCATTGTGCGTCATCATACAAATTGATGTCAAAACTTGAAAACAATATATTTTTTTCGTTTGCATTGTGTGCTATAATAATGAGAGGCTATGCTAGTTCATACGGTATAATCAATCATATGTTAGTAGTTGGTAATGGTATTTATCTTTTCCCTGCAATCAGTCGATCCAGCACAGAACAGCCTTTCCATATAAGTACTGTCATCCCTTCAGGGTCCTGAAGGAGATGGTCTAGCACTTTGTTTCAGTTTTACAAAAGTTAGAAATTCAGGTAGGAAGATATATACACTGTTTAGAGCAGCCAGAAACATAATGCTATAGTCACCCTTCTATTCCCTGATGATACCAAACCTGACCTTTGGCATCCTGAATTCTTATTTAAATAGTTTAAGCTACTATTCTCTGCTAATGACTGCTTAGTTCTGCAGTTAAGGAGAAGGGGGTTGTTGTTGAGATTTGAAAAGCCTATATGTATAATGAATATTTTTAAATTTTTTTTAGTTTAGTGGTTAATTGAACTGCTCACTACTAATCTGTCAAGGAGAAAGCTGCCATTCTGCTCCCCTTCCTGCTGCTATAGTCTACAGTTGGTTTTGTTCCTTATTTCATAATATATGTATAATTATTTCATACTAATATTAAACTTTATGGAAGCATTAAAGGATCATCTTTGCTAAAGCATGAAGAATGTAAACATATCAGCAATGCAACAACAGCAATAAGCATAATCTTTTAAAATTATACCACATAGTACACTGCTTAATATCGTTACTAAAATCTGCTTTATTTAGAATGGGTAAAGTTATTAAAGCACCCCAAAGTCTATACTCAAAGTTTCAGGTATCTATCTTTAGAAGACGTTTTGGTGAAATCTTGCCATTCATTCAGTTTTTCATTTATCAACCTTTAATGAATACCTTCTATGAGCCAAGAACTTCGTTCAATGTTAAGAGATAAAACAATGGGAAAAGGAGGAAGGGGTCCCTTCTCTGAAATAGTTTATATAATACAGATTGGCATCCAACCTAATAGATTTTGAAAGTCTTTCCTTCCCTAGAATTCTATTAACTTAAGCCTAAAGCTGATATCCTACAAGGATTCAGGAGCAATCCAATTCCCCTACAAGATTTGTTCTGGGAAGTGGGTGTTTCTGGCGGAGTTGTATCCCTATCAGATATTTTCGCTTTCCTCTTCCTTGGCTCTTACACAGTTCAGAGTTTGCCCTACATTAAACTATCACAGTAAAGTGATAAGAATCTTTCCCCGGATATATTGATTTGATTCTTAATAATTTTTGATTATCCATGTAAATTATTTTGGGGTAAAAGACTGTATGCCTTGCTCTTAATGAAGAAAAATTGAGAAAAATTAGGTATACTAAAACATATTTGTTCATTTTTAATTGCAATATTCTTATTTCATAAATGTACTCATTCAAATCAAGAATACAAAAAGGACAGATAATTTTATAATTTACCTTCTTTAAATTCTTTCAAACTCAGGAAGTTTCTGTATCTTCCTAAAGAGTAGCATATTTGGGTAGTACCGGGGGCTTGGTAGAGTATGTACTGAACTGGTTCTTCATATGATTATCTTAAAAAATCAGATATTTTAACATTTTAAAAATTCAGCACATTAGAATAATGTAGATTCCAAAAGATTATACAATAGTTTCATATTTTAATGAAAGCAGTTTACTTACAGATTTATTTTTCATTTAAAAGTATCTCTTAATAGATTAAATATTCGCTTGGCTTCCGGTGTTTATATAATATCGCATCTGTCACTCTGGAAATGCACCTTTTGGAATGCAGAAGTAAAGTTCTTTAAATATAAAATAGCTGTCTGATCAAGTTTTCATATCACTATCAAACTATTTTTGAGATCAGGTGTCAAAACTAAAACTGCAAGTGAATTTTTTGAGACAGACTGTCTGTTAGCTTCATTCAGAATGGCAGATTCTTTCCTCCCAGAATATTACTTTCTTTTCCCTTCCCCAAATAATAATAGGAAAAATATATTCAATTCAAATTGACATTTTCTCAAATATAGCTTAGTCGCTAAGACACCTGTGAACTTCAGCTTTTAGAACCTGTAAAAGGTAACCATCCTCTTTTGTGGGTTTAAAAATAGTCCTCTTAAAGACTGTGGCTCATGATAGATGACTTTATCATTTCTTATAGAATCATCAGACTCTTAAATGCTGGAATAATATATCTTTATAGTTTTAATTCCTATCACTTATGCATATTAATCTAAATAATTCCTGTAAGGAAAAATGGATTTCTTGTGTAATTACTTCAGAGAGTGTCTCTTTTGATGACATTTATAAATTCATACTATGAATAAAGGGTATTTTGAATGAAGAGCTTGGAGTCTCCTTGGTTCCTTATTTATAAATGAGAATGACAGTATCTGAATCAGAATGTAGTTTTTAGCAGAAAATGAGATAACAGGTTAAGTACTTAGTATTTTGACCAAAATATAGTAGGGTCTTAATAAATGTAAGTTTTTATTCTAATGTGCTGATTTGTAGCTCACCATGGGTGGAGCATGTAGAAATGGTGCTGTTTGACAAAATGTTGATAAATCTTAGTATCGCTAAAGAAAAAAAGACCATGTATGTAACACAACTTAGTCAATATTATGCAAAGAGTGGTAGAAGTTTTCACTGCCTTTTTAAATGAAAATTCCCATCTGCACAATAAGAAATTTTAAAAAATGTAAAGACATTGAATAGCAATAATAATTAATTTTGAAAGTTTTTCTAGTTAAATTTCAGGCTTAAAATGAAGTTGACAGACACCGTTTAATTTTATTTTGTGAGTAGATGACAGAGACTTAAAAAGTGACCTGCTTTTTGCCAGACAGAAATTTGACACAATGAAATGACACACACTAAAGAAAAAGATGGCATTTTAAACTGAGAAAAATAATTTTTTATGGTACATTAAGGATTAATCGACTGGAAATCCAGGATATTACACTGGATATAGCTGATGGCAGGTGTTATTTTATTTTTAGAGAAATCTATATTTCATAAAGATCATAAATAAAAGATGAATTTTAAAGGTAATATATGCTATAAGAAAGAATAATATGTGATTAGCATAGTAAGGAAAGAAGAAAATTTACACTTGTAAATCATCTTTTCTCTTTCATTATTCTGTAATAATTCTTTGAAACAAAACTGAGAAATGCTCACTGTATTCCAAAATGTATCATGTGTCAATTTTTTTACTTCCGATGCTATAAGAATCTGTTGAAACCAATAATATGTTAATTACAAAGGCTTCATTGATTTAAAAGGCTCCAAATGGACACCATGGAGCACAAACTACCTAAGTAAAGACTACATTAAAACTAAAATTTATTCTGATCGGTCCTATTCTAATTCCAATTAGAATAATGTTCAATTAGAACAGATGTATGTTATGAAAATATTGTGTTATTTTTATTACTTTTACATGGGTGATTGAGTCAAATCTTAAAATTTAAGTCTGGAATTGGGAGGTGGCAGGGAGAAAGAAGTAGAAAATGCTTTTCTTTGAGTTCGGCAAATGCTTATATACAAACTAGCATTAATTTGGATAAACATCACTGGAGTTCACACTGCATTAATCAACAGAATTTTTCATCTTTATGTTAAGAACACAATTACATACTAACTTATCCATTCAGCAGTTGGTGAGCACTTTGTTTTATCTATTCTTTACCAAGAGAAATGTATGAGTTAACACCAGTAGTTCTAAGAAATAATTGGGAAAAAGTCTTAAAAAATAATATCTCCTCATTCTCTCTCTACTTGTCTTATTTAAGAACCTCATTTTTCATTGCTAAGAACAATATATATTATTCTTACATTATAACTATCTTCCTAGGTAGTCAAAGTACCTTGAAATCCATTAATGAATAATTAAGTGTAATAGCAAGTTATTTGCGACGTTTTCCCATGTTTAGACAAAACATATTTTTCTGAAGTGTTCAACATATTATAAACTTATTATTAATAAAATGTGTTTAAGTCATTTGCTCCATTTGAAATTATTTAGGTATTAATTAATTATATACATAAATGCATATAATTTAAAGGACAGACAGCAACTACAAATGAGTCGATTATTTTAATGAACATGTGTTGTTGCTTTCATTTGGATGTGGGCTAAGCATTATGCAAATGTATTACAGTAATGGAATCTCTTAGCATTTCCAGATAACAACTCATTAATAGTTTTGTGTTTCTGTTACTGTATTAAAGCATTTCTAATTCTTCCATTTCTTATCTTATAGGAAATAAATGATGTGGACGTACAGGAACTTGTAAGAAGGTCAATTGGAAGGTTAACCATCATTCGTCAGACATTTCCAGTCCCCCAGAATATAAGTCAGCGATGTTTCCGTGGCAACCATCGAATATCTTCAACGTTGTGTGATCCAAAGGATCCATTTGCTCAGAATATGGAGGTATATTCTAAGTCCCTGGATATTCCTTCAAGGATGTTTTGTTGGGCAGTTGTAGAGAGAGCTTTTCCAGTGGCATTGTACTCAGAATTGTACACATTTCCATTTTCTGAACTATTCTCCTCTTCCAGCAATTTCATAAGTCTGATGGGGAGAGTGCTAAGAATCTGTCTTTGATCATTTTGACCTCATTACAGCAAAATATCTACCTGTTTAATAAAAATATAATAAGTAAAGGGTTTTTTTTTCTATTCAGCAAGTAAATCGATAGCATTTCTCATGGTGAATTTGTGATTGATACTCCTTAATGCCAAACTCCAAATTATTAAGCTAATAAATTTGCTTGCCTTTTCTGGCATAACAAGGATATAGAAGTTTATTCTATTTTAAAGATTAATTTCCGATTGGAAGAACTTCACCAAAAAAAATTTAGAAATCCAAAAAATGCTGTAGTGTTATAAAGCTATATCCAACTCAGAGGGGATATAGCTGAAACCTTTGCTATTCAGAATACAACAAAGAATTTGAAAGTAGATGAATACAATCTCTGAGCAGCAAAATAAAGAACCCCAAGTCCCTGAAGCTTACTCCAAAGAATGCCCTTTTAATACTCACCTGGATCCTATTTCTTTTTCTAAAGGAAAATCCTATCAGATTTTTTTGTTTTATTTCTCTTTGCACTGGAGTTCTCAGTATGTCAGTCTGATGGAGGTTTAACAAAGGCAGGCACATCAACAATAATAGGGCTCCATAAGAAGCACTTGAACTAGGCAAGAGACAGGAAAAGAGAAATCAAACAGATACACTAGGGCTTCCCTGGTGGCGCAGTGGTTGAGAGTCCGCCTGCCGATGTAGGGGACGCGGGTTCGTGCCCTGGTCCGGGAAGATCCCACATGCCGCGGAGCAGCTGGGCCTGTGAGCTATGGCCGCTGAGCCTGCGCGTCCGGAGCATGTGCTCCGCAACGGGAGAGGCCACGACAGTGAGAGGCCCGCGTACCGCAAAAACAACAACAACAACAACAACAACAACAACAACAACAAAAACAGATACACTAATTCAGATATCCTATCAGAGCAGGACTTTCCCTATAAAACAACTCTATATCATAAAGCAGTTCCTAAGAGTACCACTGTAATCTATTGCTAGTATATTAGTTAATTTTTAAACAGTATCCCTGAGATATCAACAAAGATTAAAGTCATGATCAATTTCATAGGTTAAAAAAGTGATATATTTTAGAAACCTATTCCTTCAAAATGTTTACTATCAAAAACATTTTAGTACTTAGAGATGTTTAGTTTGAAAAGGTTGGGAAAATAATCCTAGGAGAACTAGTTCATTCCCAATAATACTGGATAAATAAGTCGAGTTGGCAAAACTTCTTTGTTTGAAAGTTAACTCCACAGCTTCCCTATTTTTAGTCAGCTTTGAATTGTTTTAGATAAATTACCATTTATCTAACCATTTCTTCATACTTATTACCATTGTAATGAGCCATGTGTATTTACCAGGCAGCTGGCTCTGGGATCATTGCCCATAGAACTTCCTACTAAATTTTAAGCTCTTTTAGAATAGGTTCTCTCCAGAACCAGGCATCATAAAATCACATTAACTACTTATCTGTTTATCTTTCCCCCATCATATCTACCATGGTGCTTTGCACCTTTGTAAATATTTGTGGATTTGAATGTAATTGATAAGAAGGCAGGGGTCAAAGTAAGCTACTCAAGCCTAAACAAGGTTTAAGTTTCATACTTCCAGTGACCCATCTTTTCATATTAATTGGTCATGAATATAATTCATGTAGAAATGATAGAATTTTAAACAGAGAAAAACACAACAGAACTTTGTTAACAAAATCATGAGATATTAAAGGCTGTTCCTGTCAAAAGAGGTAGTAGGAAGTGTACAGATTGGGAAAGCAGAAAGTCACTGTATAGTATTTTAAAGCACATTCACCTAACAGCACAATCCTTCTGATTCAATTAATGAATTCCTTGAAATCAGGGAACAAATATTTTATTTATCTTTATATTCCCATACCTATCTGATGAATTAAGGATGTACTGGAAGCACCACTCCTCCTTCCCTATACCTTCACATACTCCCCTCAAACCCACAGACAGAAGAAAACAGGATGATTACTTTTTCTTTGTGCATGTATTACATTTAATGTCCCTAGTATATTTAATAGAATTTGACTGAATGTTTAATATATAAAAGGAAAACTGACAGAAACTTTTATATGTGAAGATTTATATAATGAAGTGTCTAAATGCAGGGCTCTTAAATTTAAAATGTCCCGCTAAAAGCAGAGCATTTGATATAGAGGCTTGCCTTGGTGCATATTTTATCTCACTGAAGTTAAAGGAAACAAGAAAAGTACTTATTAAAATTTTGAAGCCCCCCCTTCCCCGAGGTTCCCTAGGAAAAGCAGCCCTCTCAACTTGGAGTCCATAAAAACAGTGCAGGTAAAAATGATCACATACAGACTTATATCTTATCAGCAGGGTACAGTTAAAAAACAAACTAAGAAAAAAGCTATGAAAATATGATTCAAGTCAGCTCTAAAAATAGAAACCTAGCTATAAAGTCACAATAATCACTACAACAGAGGAGAAGAGGGTACGGTGAGCCCATGTAGAGATCTCCAGGCTGTTACATATTTCAGTATACGTAGAAAGGGGAGTAAGATTTAGAAAGAACAAAAAGCACGTTTCCTCAGTCTTTAAATTAGTGCCAGAAAGACTAAAATCCAGGATTAGCTGAAGTTGCAAAATAAATGTTAAAGATACCTTTTAGCTAGAAACACAGTTTTAGCAATCTATGAAGCAAGAAGGAAGTGAACCATTTACTGCTTGGTGAAACTAATGTTAGCTTGGCTGCCAATGGAGGGAAAATAGAAATATTCAAATCCTTTTGCTTCTGTTTTCTGCATCTAGGAAAACAGTGTCCTCAAATTGGAAACATTAAAGTCATTAAAAGAAAAGTAAACCGCTGGTTTAGAAGGAGCAGGGGTTTGCAGATGGTTAGAGTATACCTTGCTCCTCAAAAATGAGGCCTGAGAAATAATTGCTCAGAGCAGTAAATAAACCAGTAGATAAGATCACAATATTGCAACTTAGAAAAGTACTTGAGAAGAAAACCCAAGTACAAGACATTGGTAACTGTCCCAATTTTCAAAAGGAAGGAGAAAAGATCTGACAACCAGAGTTTAACACACTAAAATTAATATTTGGATAAATTGTAGAATATATTATTTAAATATATGGTTTGGGGAACTTCAAATAAGATTATAGGACTTCCTTAAGAGCAAGCACTGCCAGACTAAGCCCTACTTAATATTTTTTTTAGATTGGGAGAATGTTATAAATCTATTTATTTTATATTGATTTTAATGCAGTGTTTGACAAATTTCCTTATGAAATCCTCATGGGAAGACATTAAAAAGTCTAAATAAGTTGATGTCATTCAAACGTTTTCACCAAAGCCTCCTAAGAACAGAAGATGGTAAACACTCCGGCTTCAGATTTTTTTAAAAGTTCAAAATGTATTAAAGTTTCATTATTATCTTTAAAAGTTATAAAACATATGAGTTTCTTTGAAATTAAAAGTAATATTTCAAATAATTTATCAGTTAAATTACTTTGTTTTCTCTCCAAATTGATAAGCAAAATTGATAAGCGTAGAACATGCCCCAGATGTATTCTGTAGCTTTGGGTATCTTTAATACCTACAGCTTTTCACCAGAGCTTCTCTTACCCTCAATTTGAGAAGTATGGAACTAGAGGAATATTCAAACCGTGCTGATAAATATTCTACTCTTGAAGTGCAAGGAATTCTCTGTGGTCACCCAAAGAGTCTGTCCTTGGACCTAATATTTTCAAAATGTTTATAACTACACAAATGAAAATGAATAAAGTATGCCTCTCAGATTTGTAAATGACATAAAGCTAGGAGAGAAAGCTTACATTGTGTTACATCATCAAGATTCAAGTTGTTAATATTCACTGAGTAATATGCCTAAAAATTGAAATATGACAGAGATAAAGTATAGGTTCAAAGTCGATTACAGACAGCCTAGATGGTTGAGAACTGGTTTGACAGTTTAAGGCTGTTGAGACGAAGGCAAACTTGACTTGAGTATAGCAGAAGTCATATTTGCTCCAAGCCACTCTAATGTAATCTTGGTCTCTATGTCAGAAGCATTTTGCTAAGATCAAGAGAGACAGCGTCTTATACTACTTTCTCCTAGTCAGCTCACATCTGCAATAATGTGTTAGTTTTAGGTACTAAACTTTCGACAGAAACACTGAAAAATAAGAGAAGGATAGAGGAAGAATGTGGAGACGATGAGCAGCCTAGAAATAATACCAGATGATAAACAACTGAAGGAAAGAGGATGTTTCAGGGCAAGACAAAGGAGGTGTCACATATCGAAAGGTTGGCACGTAGAGGAGGTTGGTGTTCACGGTCAGTGAAGTCAGGAAACAAGTGTAGTAACAGTAGGTAGAGAAAAATGATTGGTCAACTGGTGGGATACTGGAGTTTAAGATGTTAGAGGAGTTGTTCATTTGGGTTTAGTAAATAGTCATTTGTGTTGGTCATGGCTAGAGTAGAAGTGAAGGTCATCTGTGTAGAAATTGAAGTGACCTTTTTTAAATATAAGGAGACAGTTTGGGATCACTGTGAGGGAGGAGTCGTGAATAAAGAGTGACCAAGAGGTCAGTAGATGCTGGCAGAAAGGGGCTGTAACGTGTGGCATGGAAACGAACACGAACCTCAAAAGAGAATAGGTACTTGCCTGAGAAAGAAGTAAAAGAAGGGGTAATAGAAAGCTCAGAGAATGTCATCGCTCCCTTTTGACCCTGCAGTTTAGGTAGTGGGGAAATGAGGAGAGGTAGTCATTTGTTGAAAACACCTGTCACATACTGAGTACAAGGCACTCAGCTTTAAGTCCATCCTGGATGCTAAAGCGCGTTCTTTATGGTGTGCAAAGGAGACTGTGCCACAAGAAGTGTCAGGTTTGGATGGAAGCCAGGTTGGCAGGTCTCTCTTATCTTGACTTCTGTTAAACCTACCTGATGTTAAACTTGGCTTTCTTTGACTTCTTTTCCTTGACAACAGTGTATGAAAAACCAAATAAATGCTAGGCTCTAGGCTAAGTCAAGAGGAAATAAAAAATAAGGGAAACAAAAGTACAAAGGGGAAACAATATGAGCCCTTGTCCAGAAAGCACCCATATTCTAGTGTGAAAAGCAGAGTTTAAAAAATCTTAGCATTATGATATGCTTCAATAGAGGTATGCACCAAGTGGTATGGGAGATAAAATGAGGACTGCCCACCTAGACTGAGAGTGGGGAGAATCCTGAGAAGCTGTCAGGATAGGATTCACCCAGCTTGTGACCCATGAATTGAATACGAGAGGAAGTTAACTAGATGGAGAAAGATAAAGAGACATCAAAGGACGCTCCCACAACTGTCTCATCTACACACTTAAAGAAATCAGTCAGATGGTGAAACAAAATAAAGCTAGGTTGCTAAGAGCAAGCGAGTTGGAGGCAGTGGTGCAGGAGAGGTCAAAAAAGGCCAGATTATTGCATATTATTGAAAAATCATTAAAAGAGTTGCTCTGGATTTTTGGGTACAGCTCACTCATCCATCATGTTTTGTCTAGGTTTACCTTTGGGATCTTCACAGTCTAATTCAGATGAAGTTTGATTCATCAGGTACTTTTAACATCAAGTCTCACTCTTCGTTCATTGCCAATCGCACCATCCCTCCTAGTCCCTCTAGTAATTACCTGGTGGCTGGGCAGGGGTGTAGGGGGTGGTGAGAATGAGAATAGCCTATCCTAATATTTCCTTATAAAGAACAAACTGGAATTTCACTTAGTGCCTAGGAGTGTTCAAAGTCTGTTTAAAGAAAGGTCTACAAGCACGAACGGTTAAAGATTTACCTAGTTTTGAAAGAAAACTCAAAAGGCACTGTTAGGAACTGCTTATTAACAGTTGTTCATAGTATCAAACTTTCATCATCCTAATAGTTGAAGTTTAGTACCATGCTGTGTTGCGGACAGAAAATTTCATAAGATTCCTTCTTGATTAATTATAAGGAAAGGGTAATCAAAGTACTGTCCCCTTTATTTGCAGGAAAAAAATGTGATAATAAGACTCTTAAAAATCTGTGAAAATTAAAATGCTTAAAATGGATTTAATTTTTATAGCTGAGTTCTTATTTTTTAATTTTATATTAGAGTTTTCCTTCAAAGAGGAAATAATATAACATTGTTATATTATTTAACCTCTGTTATTGACCTTGGATATCTCTTGGTGTCTGTATTTTTAAAATATTGTTTCTAATTTATTTGAAAAATAAACACCATCGGTAATTAACTGTGAGGATACGGGTTCTGGCAAGACTTAAGTGTAAGAGTTCAATGCAGCTTATCAAACATGTGTATAATTCATTTTAAATCTATATAGAGGGAAGATAACATGATTACATTAGAAGAAGAAAGAGTTAATGTAAACACACATTCACAGTGAATAGCTTATGACATTTGTCATGTTAATTAATTGCAATGCACATGTATATAATTTTGTATAGACCCTTGATCATTGTAATGTTTATGAATGGTGCTGTTGCCTCTCACTTTTTTCATTACTTTATCTCCAGAGGCACAAACGTACAGGCAGGTGTCTGCTTCCTTTTTTTTGCACCTATGACACTCATCTTCTATGTAAGATCGAGTTGATATTTCTCCGTCTGAATAACCAGAATGCAAAAACTTGACATATTCAGAAAACGTATTGTTCAGTTTTGCCCTTCCAGTCTTAAGCCCTTAGATCCTTACCTCCTGAGAAAGAAATAAGGACTACTGATTTTCTAAGGTCTGACACTAACAGCCTTGGCTCTGTCGAAACTTCTCTTTTTTATCTTCTCTTTCACAACTAAATAAGCTGAAAAAGCAATTGGGGCATACAATCAGACAAGACTTCATTCTCAATAACAAAATTGCCCAGGAAATGAAAAAAGAAACCTTCTGCTTAATAATAACCCAGTAAACCAACTATCTGTGAACGGAAGCAACTGAGCTGATGCCTTTCTCCTTGTTCTTGATGGTTGGCATCAATGATTCTAATGATTACTGTCTAATGTCTTTTCAGATTTCAAACCTTTACATATATGACACGGTGCTTCTGCTTGCTAATGCTTTTCATAAGAAGCTGGAGGACCGAAAGTGGCACAGTATGGCTAGTTTGTCATGTATCAGAAAGAACTCCAAGCCCTGGCAGGGAGGGCGTTCCATGCTGGAGACCATCAAGAAGGTAATTTCTGACTAGCATTTCTTTTTTTATTATTTATTCATCCATTAGTTTTTTGTATTGTTGTTGTTAATTTTATTTTTTTAATGAAGTATAGTTGATTTACAGTATTGTGCCAGTCTCTGCTGTACAGCAAGGTGACTCTTTATATACATATAGACATTCTTTTTTAATATTCTTTTCCATTATGGTTTATCACAGGATATTGAATATAGTTCCCTGTGCTAAACAATAACATCTTATTGTTTATCCATCCTATATATAATAGTTTACATCTGCTAATCCCAAACTCCCAATCCATCCCTCCACCACAGCCCCTCCCCCTTGGCAACCACAAGTCTGACTAGCATCTCACTCTTCCTAATTTTTATGCAAGGAGGAACAATAAGTCATTGTTTGATGAGATATCTTTTAGTAGGATTTTTTTTCACTAATGTTGCTGCCTATTCAAAGCACAAAACACTGTAATGGGTAAATGAAATATTTAAAAAATCAAGGTCAGAAAATCATATACGCCTATGAAACAGGGAGCCCTTATTTATTTATAAGGAAATTTTATGCAGGTAAAAAATTAGTTGTTGACATATTTTAATGCACTTTCATTATATCATTAGGGTCAGAGATGCTCAAATTATTTTGGTACCTGTCACAAAATACAAAAAGTTATTTATTTATTTTTCTTTAAACTACACCATCCACTGAAAAAAACACTAGACCTAGGTGTTTTTCTGTTAGATGATGCATGGTAAGACATTGGATGGGATGATCTTTAATTTACCTGACAACAAAAATATTCATAAACAGTTAATCTTTTACAGCATTTGTGAACTATTTGGGGTACTTGATGGCATTCTTCTTCTTCACTTTCAATGTGGTATTTAGCCTGGCTGTGACCTGCTTTGGCTCAGCTACCTGCTCCATTCCCATAATGTTGTTTAGCTCCTCTCAAAGGTATAAGCATCCTGCAGTTTATTAGCCTCTTTGTCATGTCATCCTTGCTGGCATTTTCCATTTGTCTCGCACAGCTTCTTGGATTTAAAATGAAATGATTAATAAAACAAACAAATTTCTCCTGTACCCTTTACACAAAGGAGACAGCCACTTGGAAGTTCATATTCTTCATTTTATGCATCCTTTTTCTTTCTGCATGTGTTTGCCTTTTTCTCCTGAAATAGTTAGAGAAATAGCTAGTCAAATGAAATATGAAGTATTTAGAAATGCCAGAGAAAAATCTAAAACTTAACATTAAAAGGGAGCTAAATGTACAAAAACCAGGAAGTAGAGGGAAAAATGTTTCAAATAGAGAAAGGCCTGGATCTTCCTCTTGGTACTGTATCCTCTTTGCAGAAGAATCACTTTAATGAGAGTTTAGGCTCTTATCAACAGAAGTGCTTGAGAATTAAATGTATTGAATATATTGGCAGAGGAGGATTTTTCAGCTGAAAAATGAGTAAGTCAAATCTAAGCTCAAGGTGTTGCCAAAATCCCCCAGCTCTATCTATGTAGAGAGTTGGCAGGTATGAATCCAAGGGAGATTGTTGAACATGGTTCTGATCCTGCCAATGTATTAATTCATGGTGTGTCTAGGATGCAGGAACCTGAATATATTCATTCTTCGGAAGCCGTCTCACAAAGACAGAATAATTGTTTGGGAGGTTGCTTAGGAGATACTTATTTAGTGAAAGTATCAGTAGGAGGGAAAGAGAGACACTATAATATGTAGGTATTTCTTATGGAGCAATTCAATATGTAAAATGTTGTTGTTAAATTTATAATCAAAACAATGATTTCATATGATAATTATGAAATTTTATTTTGAGAGAATATTTGCATATTTTTCTCCTGTAAACTTTCAACCCCGTGGCACTTTTTAAAGGAATATATCCATTCTGTGTATCTAGAAACAATGTTTGAATGCTATGTTTGATTGCAAATGTTCTATTTCATTATTTTTTTCTCACATTTCAAATTGCCCTTAAAAACGGAGTTAAGTTTTTCCCATCATATTACTTTGCCTCATCTGAGTGTCTTGGTTATCCCATTTGGATGACCAGGCTGATGACACTTCACAAAACAAGAGAATTTGAGAAAAAGTTTACTGCTCACACAGGGACTCCTGGGGAAAGCAGAGTGGGCCCATGCAGGCCCAGGCTGGCTTGAGCAAAGCACTGTGAATGGGCTGGGCATTTGCAGTGGTTAGGGATGCGGCTAAGAAAAGTTCCCATTTATGTGGGCTGGAGATTTTTGAGGCTTAAATTTCCCAGGAGTGTTAAAGAAGGAGGTGCAGGATGGGCTTTCTTAATCAGCCTGTCTGTATGTGGAGCCAAATAAGAAAGGAAAAGCAAGGCTTGAAAAGAAGTCAGGGGCTACCCTGGTGGCGCAGTGGTTGAGAGTCCGCCTGCCGATGCAGGGGACACGGGTTTGTGTCCCGGTCCGGGAAGATCCCACATGCCGCGGAGCGGCTGGGCCTGTGAGCCATGGCCGCTGAGCCTGCGCGTCCGGAGCCTGTGCTCCGCAATGGGAGAGGCCACAACAGTGAGAGGCCCACGTACCGCAAAAAAAAAAAAAGTCAGCAGCCAGACCTCACAAATGAGGTCAGGCTCTTTATTACAATGTGAATATTCTAGTGATAAAATTCTTAATGACATTCAAGTAACCACTGCATGCCTATATTCTGAGCATGCTCTATACACTTTACAAAGCCTATGTACTAATGCAAGGAGTACGAAGAATTGATGTCCATGAATGGACATGGTATCTATCTATATAGTTATATTTTTATAACCCTCAGAAAAGATTTAGAGTATTCTTCATACATGTTTTCATTGTATTTATTCCTGAAATTTTGTAGGGTTTTGAGTATGCGTATCTGTGCGTGTATACATGTGTTTGTGCACACTATCGTGAATAGGATATGTTTCCACTATATTTTTAAACTAGTCATTGTAGGTACATGAGGAATTTATTGGTGTTTGATAAATTTTGTGACTGACCTGATCAGCTTTTGTTACTAAACTCCAGATTCTTACTTCTTTCTTTGTAGTTTATTCCCTTCTGTTTTTCAAGTAGATACTGATATCATCTTCAAAAAATTGTCATCACTTAATTGTAATACTTTATATCTTTTTAAACCTTTAAAAAATTTTCCTTGGGGCATCTGGGAGCACAACCTGCCAGGTGCACCTGGAGCTCTGTGGGCTTTGGAGGCGGCCAACTTCCCCTGTTGCAAGTGAGAAAGCCAGGTCATCTCCATGTCAGAGACGATGAGGCCAGGATTCTACCTCTGCGGGAAAGCTGCGGATGATGCTGACCAGGCCTGGAGCTGACCTGCAGAACCCTGCTGCACAGGACACATTATTATCCAGCTCTCCTGTGATGC
Organism: Lipotes vexillifer; assembly: GCF_000442215.2. NCBI lineage: Eukaryota > Metazoa > Chordata > Mammalia > Artiodactyla > Lipotidae > Lipotes > Lipotes vexillifer. The sequence continues at coordinate 3,921,214 of NW_006775603.1, forward strand.
TTTCTTCAGTGATTCCTCTTGATTTTGTTGTCAGTTCACCACTGACATGTGGCACTCTCAGCTCTTGGATAGAGAGAACTCCAAGCAGTGCTGTTAGGGCCACACCCATGAGGCAGAGGCCTGACCTGGGTTCTGCACAAAACGGTCTGCAGGTGGATTTCCAGTATGGGCCAGCAACAGAAGATAGAGTGGCCAGTAAGCAGTTTCTAGGCCAAAAACTTCTGATTTGAGGAACAGATGTAAATATGGAAACCTGCAAAACAAATTTGCAGAGACTTTATCGACTCTCTGGCTTAAAGAAGAAGAAAATACTGCCGTAGATATTGCTGAGCCTCCGTACATGCAGTTAACTTGGAAAAATTAGTATTATTGGGAAGTCATTTTTAAATGTAAACTGTGAACACATAAAATCATTTGACAAAAATCTGAATAGACAGTTCATCTGCTTCCCACTGGAAGTTATCCTGACTTTTAATATGACTCTCGATGAGATCTTTGACAGTTACCTGACTCAGTCTTAGAACATCAGATACAAGTAGGACCATTCAGTGTATTGGAGATGAAGAATATGAGAAACCTGAATCCAGAAGACATCAGTCAGCTCATCACCATCAACGTGATGATGGTCAGGGTGTCCCAGCTGATTCCAGAGATGCATGGGGCCTTCTTCCAGTGCCAGGTGTGCTGTCCTAGTGGAGATGGACCTTGTCAGAGTATGGGCATGCTGCCATACCACCCACAGTGTGGTGCTGACCCACGACTGCTTGTCACGTTCTCTGACAAACAGATGATCAAACTCCAAGAGTCTCCTGAAAATATGCCTGCAGGGCAGATGCCTCATGCTGTCATCCTTTTGCTCACAATGACATTGTTGACAAGATTCATCTTGGGGACAGAGTGAATATCACAGGCATTTATCCAGCTGTTCCTATTGAATCAGCCCAAGGGTGAGTAATGTGAAGTCTGTCTACAAAACCCTCATTGATGTCATTCATTATCAGAAAATGGATGCAAAACATCTGCACAAAGGAGATGAAGAAGCAAAACAGAAAGTTTTTTTTCAGAGAAGCATGTGGAATTACTTATGAAACTTTCCAGAAAACCAGACATTTATGAGAGACTTGCTTCAGCCTTGGGTCCAAGCACTTAAGAACAGGAAGATTTCAAAAAGGGAAACTTGCTTCAGCTTTTCTGGGGAACAGGGAAGGATTTTAGTCAAACAGGAAAAGGCAGATTTCATGCTGAGATCAACATCCTGCTGTGCAGTGACCCTGGGACCAGTAAGTCCCAGCTCCTGCAATGTGTATACAACCTGGTACCCTGGGACCAATATGCACCTGGGAAGGGCTTCAGTGCAGTCACTATATGTGAAAGACCCCAAAAGGAGGCAGCTGGTCCTGCAGACTGGTTCCCTTATCCTTAGTGACAGTGGCATCTACTGTATTGATACTTGAAAAGATGAATCAAAGTACAAGATCAGTGTTGCTTGAAGCCAGGGAACAGCTAACTCTCCTTACCACAATGGCTGGGGTTATTTGCAAGCTCAATGCATGCACATGTGTCCTGACAGCAGCAAGTTCTATTGAGTCTTAGTGTAACGTTAAAAAATACCACCTTTGAAAATATCCAGCGACTTCACACCTTATTACCCAGGTTCGGTTCCATTTTCCTCATCTCGACCTCAGGATGAAACCTGTGGCAGGCATCTGGCTCACCACCTCGTGGCTGTGTACCACTCGAGCAGGGAGCATGTGAAAGAGGAGTTCATGGATACGGCAGTGCTGAAGGACTGCGCTGTCACAGCACTGGATGCCTAGGTTGAGTCAGGAAGCCAGCCAGGCTGTCACCAAAGCTCAAGTAGAGGAGGAATGGTTTCTGCATACCCTCCAAAGCTGGAATCGTTAAAATGGCTTAGCAGAAGCCCATGCTAAAGTATGATATTCAAATAAAGTTGAAGCAAAGATACAGACCTCCATAGGGAGGCTGTAAGCAGTCTGCTACTAACCCCCAGACTGGCATTGTAGACATATCTATTCTTACTACAAGAATGAGTGCCACCTCTCCTAAATGGAAAGAAGAGTTAGCTGAAGCACTGAAAAAAACTTATTTTATCTAAGAGTAAGACACCAGCCCTAAAGCACCCACAACTTTTTGAAGATGTTTGGGAACAATCTGACATAGCCATTACCAAAGATATATTTGACAAAGCACCATGTGCCTTGGCTGAAGATGACTTTTTGACAGTGATTGGAAAAACTGCTCGCTTGCTCTGAAGCTCTGAGTGTTCAACTCCTCCGCACTTGGGCACTGACTGCTTCCATATATGTGTATGGCATATGGGCCAATAGAAATTGTTTCTTTTTTTTTTAACATCTTTATTGGAGTATAATTACTGTACAATGTTGTGTTAGTTTCTGCTGTACAACAAAGTGAATCAGCTACATGTATACATATATCCCCACATCTCCTCCCTCTTGTGTCTCCCTCCACCCTCCCTATCCCACCCCTCTAGGTGGTCACAAAGCACCAGCTGATCTCCCTGTGCGATGCAGCTGCTTCCCACTAGCTATCTATTTTACATTTGGTAGTGTATATATGTAAGTGCTACTCTCTCACTTCATCCCAGCTTACCCTTCCCCCTCCCTGTGTCCTCAAGTCCATTCTCTATGTCTGTGTCTTTATTCCTGTCCTGCCCCTAGGTTTATCAGAACCATTTTTTTTAATTCCATATATATGTGTTAGCATAAGGTATTTGTTTTTCTCTTTCTGACTTACTTCACTCTGTAGGACAGCCTCTAGGTCCATCCACCTCACTACAAATAACTCAGTTTCGTTTCTTTTTATGTCTGAGTAATATTCCATTGTATATATGTACCACATCTTTATCCATTCACCTGTCGATGGACACTTAGGTGGCTTCCATGTCCTGGCTATTGTAAATAGAGCTGCAGTGAACATTGTGGTACATGACTCTTTTAGAATTACGGTTTTCTCAGAGTATATGCCAAGTAGTGGGATTGCTGGGTCATATGGTAGTTCTATTTGTAGTTTTTTAAGGAACCTCCATACTGTTCTCCATAGTGGCTGTATCAATTTACATTCCCACCAACACTGCAAGAGGGTTCCCTTTTCTCCACACCCTCTCCAGCATTTATTGTTTGTAGATTTTTTGAGCATGGCCATTCTGACTGGTGTAAGGTGATACCTCACTGTAGTTTTGATTTGCATTTCTCTAATGATTAGGGATGTGGAACATCCTTTCATCTGTTTGCTGGCAATCTGTATATCTCCTTTGGAGAAATGTCTGTTTAGGTCTATTTAGGGCACAGGCTCCCGGGAGGGGAGCTGTGGAGAGTGACCTCTGCTTGCACACAGGCTTCCTGGTGGCTGCAGCAGCAGCCTTAACGTCTCATGCCCGTCTCTGGTTTCCACGCTGTCAGCCGCGACTCGCGCCCGTCTCTGGAGCTTCATTAAGCAGCGCTCTGAATCCCCTCATCTGGCGCACCAGGAAACAAAGAGGGAAGAAAAAGTCTCTTGCCTCTTCGGCAGCTCCAGACTTTTTCCCGGACTCCCTCCCGGCTAGCCGTGGCGCACTAACCCCCTGCAGGCTGTGTTCACGCCGCCAACCCCAGTCCTCTCCCTGCGCTCCGACCGAAACCCGAGCCTCTGCTCCCAGCCCCGCCCGCCCCGGCGGGTGAGCAGACAAGCCTCTCGGGCTGGTGAGTGCCGGTCGGCCCTGATCCTCTGTGCGGGAATCTCTCCGCTTTGCCCTCCGCACCCCTGTGGCTGCGCTCTCCCCCGCGGCTCCAAAGCCTTCCCCCTCCGCCACCCGCAGTCTCCGCCCGCGAAGGGCTTCCTAGTGTGTGGAAACCTTTCCTCCTTCACGGCTCCCTCCCACTGGTGCAGGTCCCGTCCCTATTCTTTTGTCTCTGTTTTTCCTTTTTTCTTTTGCCCTACCCAGGTACGTGGGGACTTTCTTGCCTTTTGGGAGGTTTGAGGTCTTCTGCCAGTGTTCAGTAGGTATTCTATAAGAGTTATTCCACATGTAGATGTATTTCTGATGTATCTGTGGGGAGGAAGGTGATCTCCGGGTCTTACTTCTCTGCCACCTTCTGGGTCTCCCTCCAGCTCTTTAAATATATCATGCCACTCCCTTCTGGCCTGCAACATTTCTGTAGAAAAATCAGCTGATAGCCTTATGGGGGTTCCATTGTATATGCCTCTTTGTTTTTCTCTTTCTGTCTTTAAAATTCTCTGTTTAAGTTTTGCCATTTTAATGATGATATGTCTTGGTATGCGTCTGTTTGGATACATCTTATTGAGTACCCTCTGTTCTTCCTGTACCTGGATATCTGTTTCTTTCTTCAGGTTTGGGAAGTTTTCAGCCATAGTTTCATCAAATACATTTTCAATCCCCTTCTCTTTCTCTTCTCCTTCTGAGACCTCTATAATGCAAAATATTGGTACACTCAATGTTATCTCGGAGATCTCTTAAACTATTCTAATTTTTAAATTTGTTTTTCTTTTCACTGTTCTGATCAAATGATTTCCATTATCTATCTTCCAGATGACTTATGCTTTCTTCTGTATTACTTAGTCTTGTATTCATTCCTTTTATTGTGTTTTTCATTTCAGTTATTTTATTCTTCAGTTCGGATTGGTTCTTTTTTATATTTTCTAGTTCCTTGTTAAAATTCCGTATTCTTCTACTCTTTTCCCTAATTCAGTTAGCATTCTTGTCATTAATACTTTAAATACTTTATCTGGTAAATTGTTTATTTCTGTTTTATTATGTATTTTTGAGGGGTTTTCTCTTGCTCTTTCAATTGAGACCAATTCCTCTGTCTTCTCATTTGCTTAACTTTCTCTGTCTCTATGAATTTAGGGGAAACAGTTACCTATTGCAGTCTTCAAGGAGTGTCCTTACATGGGAGCATCCATGTATGGTCTGTGTGTGCCCAGTGCCTTTGGTGGGAGAGCTGGATTTGACATGAATGCAAGTCACATTTTTCCTCATGGTGTGCTGGTAGCTATCAGCTGCCAGTGACTATTGCCTACCGATTGGGGATGGGGTCAGATCCAAAGTTGCTGGAACGGAAGCCCTGAAATTTGGGTACAAGGTGGCTCCATTCCCTTCAAGTATGTGCTCTCCTCTCTCTCAGCTTTGGCACCCCTGCCCCAGAGGAGAGCAGTGCTGGAGCAATAGGGGCCCATGTGGGCTCTCGGCTCATGATGGGGCATGGGCTGCAGAAGGTTGGCTGTAGACAGAGGTCCAGGCTGTCTCTGATGTACTGCCTGTGTAGTGCCAGCAATGGCTGCCCCCTCCCTGCCCAGATGCTGCCCCAGATCTGAGTCGCCTCTGTGTTCCAAGGTCTACCACTTTCCTCAGTCTTGGCAGCCCTATATCCAGTGCAGAGCTGTGACATGAAATAAGCAAGGCTGGAACAATCGAGAGGCTCAGGCTGGGGCAGATGCTAGGTTGGTCACAGAAAACCCGGCAGCCACTAGTGCAGTCTCACTCTGCCCTCTCCACGCTGCCTCAGGAGCAAGCCAGAGGATGCACACTCTTAACGAGCTGAGTTCAGGCTTCCCACAGCCCCCCTGTTAGTCTCAGTAGCCCTCCAACCAGTCAAGGGGTCTTGTCTGCCCTTTGTCAGACCTCAGGCCTGTGGAGCCCAATATGTGACTTGAACTGCCCATGCCCCAGGGAGGATGTCTGACCATGTAACCTCCCTTTTCCTCTGAGTCCCCTCCCACGGTCACAGGTCCTAACCTGATAATTTCTCTGCTCTTCTACCCAATTACATGTGAAATCTTTCTTATAGCCTTGGTTGTATCGGAGTCTTTCTACCATTTTCCAGTTAGTTTTCAGTGAGAATGGTCCCACATGTAAATGAATTTTTGATGTGTTCGTGGGGAGAGGTGACTTTTATATCTTCTTATTCCTTTATCTTGATTGATCTCCCATTGTTGATTTTTTTTTTTAATTGTATACTTAGAGTAATGTAAATATATTACTTTGCTTTTCGTGTTAAGCACTATGTACCATTTAGAATTATAAACCTGAAGGACAGAGAGAACATTTAGGAAAACATAATGTGTCTTACTAGAAACAGTATTGACTTGGAATATAAGATAGCCTTTTGACAAAAATGTGTGCAAATAAACTTTTTGCCACAAGAGCTTTGAAAATATAGTCAATGCCCTTGGAATAGTCTTCTTGTGGACTCTTCAGTGTATCCTCAAATTCAGGGCATTTGAATCATAAAGTGGGTAAAATGGTGTCAATTTTAATTTAATTTAGTTCCACATACATTTTTTGAGCAATCACTGTGATATGCATGTGTTATATTGGACACGCAGCTTACGTCGTCTAGAGGAAAATGTATGAGGCACAAGAAGGAGGCTTCAATTCAGGTTCCTCAAATAACTAGTTGTCTGGGCCTCAGTTTCTTATTCTCTGAGATGTAGACAGCATGACCCAAATGTTAGTAGTTTCTTATTTCCTGCTCAGTTTGCTTCAGGTTTCTATTATGAATGAATATTTGAGTATATATATATATTTGTAAATATGTATGTATATATCTGTATGCACACACACACACATATAAATGTTATATGGCAACTCAAGTTTTCCTAAACATTTTACACAAATTAAGTTTTATGTTTTTATTCTTTTTTATTTTTTGGCATAGTTTATTCTAGTATTTACAAATTATATTTCTTTTCTGGATATAAAATGTAGTATCTCCTTTCTCTCAGGGATTTTTCTCACTGAAATTAACTTATGAAACATGAGGGCATCAGGGCACACTGCCGAGTCAGGCATCTCCCAGTGTGTTCACAGTCTTGCTGGGCTTATGTTTATTTAACAGGGTATCCTTAGTTACCAAGCATGTTTGCAGGTTGCAAGGAACCTAGGAATATGTATAAGGAAATTAGACAAGTGTCATTAATATTTGATGTTCTATATGATCTTCCAAAAGCAGTTTCAAATATAGGGATAAATGCTTCTGCCTCATAAAGAGAGTGAAACAAATACTTAGGAAATTTTCTTTCTTCTTTTTTCCAACTTATCCTATCCATAAAGGAACATCAAACTTCTGCCTTTTCAGGAACTGATTATCCAGTGGTAAATTATTCCTGACCTTTGATCTACTCTTTTTATTTTTCTTCTCTTCTTTTCATATTTGATACCCACTGGTATTTCTATACAGAGTGTATAGGATGAAATCCAAACCAATTTACATGGTATTTTTCAAAAGGTTTACCCTGGAGGCAATTATTACTGTCAATTTAATGGACATTTAAAAACTATATGTTATTCATACTATCAATGTCCCATTAGCTTATTTTGTTTAGAATCAGCTGTATCAAAAGATTTTTTTAAAAACTGCAGCTATGCATGCACAAAGATAATGACTGCTCATCACCACCTGGCCAGCACACATTTTTACCAAGGCTCTGATTTCAGTGTTGAGCTGAGGATAGATGAAAAAAAAAAAGCTCAAATACACGGGAATATTTTTAGGCAAGCAAATATCAGAGAGGTTAAGTCTGAGTCAGATAAGAAGGGGCTTCAGTTAAAGGGTTTAGTTGCTTGAAATACTGACCTCTCAAGCACCCTTTATATCCACGTGAGAGAAGGGTTTACTAATTACACAGGCTAACGGCTCATTAAGAATACAGCATAGGGGGAGACCTTCAAGATGGCGGAAGAGTAAGACGCGGAGATCACCTTCCTCCCCACAAATACATCAGAAATACATCTACACGTGGAACAACTCCTACAGAACACCTACTGAAACACTGGCAGAAGACCTCAGACCTCGCAAAAGGCAAGAAACCCCCATGTACCTGGGTAGGGCAAAAGAAAAAAGAATAAACAGAGACAAAAGGATAGGGATGGGACCTGTACCAGTGGGAGGGAGCCGTGAAGGAAGAAAGGTTTCCACACACTAGGAAGCCCCTTTGCGGGCGGAGACTGCGGGTGGCGGAGGGGGGAGCTTCGGAGCCGCGGAGGAGAGCGCAGCCACAGGGTGCGGGGGGCAGAGCGGAGAGATTCCCGCACAGAGGATCGGGGCCGAGCGGCACTCACCAGCCCGAGAGGCTTGTCTGCTCACCCGCCGGGGCGGGCGGGGCTGGGAGCTGAGGCTCGGGCTTCGGTCGGAGCGCAGGGAGAGGACTGGGGTTGGCGGCGTGAACACAGCCTGCAGGGGATTAGTGCGCCACGGCTAGGCAGGAGGGAGTCCGGGGAAAAGTCTGGAGATGCCGAAGAGGCAAGAGACTTTTTCTTACCTGTTTGTTTCCTGGTGCGCGAGGAGAGGGGATTCAGAGCGCTGCTTAAAGGAGCTCCAGAGACGGGCGCGAGCCGCGGTTAAAAGCGCGGACCCCAGAGACGGGCATGAGACGCTAAGGCTGCTGCTGCCGCCACCAAGAAGCCTGTGTGCGAGCACAGGTCATTATTCACAATCCCCTTCCGGGGAGGCTGTGCAGCCCGCCACTGCCAGGGTCCCGGGATCCAGGGACAACTTCCCCGGAAGAATGCACGGCGCACCTCAGGCTGGTGCAACGTCATGCCGGCGTCTGCCGCCGCAGGCTCGCCCCGCACTCCGTGCCCCTCCCTCCCCTCGTCCTGAGTGCGCCAGAGCCCTGAATCAGCGGCTCCTTTAACCCTGTCCTGTCTGAGCGAAGAACAGACGCCCTCAGGCGACCTACATGCAGAGACGGGGCCAAATCCAAAGCTGAACCCCGGGAGCTGTGCGAACAAAGAAGAGAAAGGGAAATCTCTCCCAGCAGCCTCAGGAGCAGCGGTGAAAATCTCCACAATCAACTTGATGTACCTGCAAATGTGGAATACCTGAATAGACAACGAATCAGCCCAAAATGAGGAGGTGGACTGTGGGAGCAACGATATATATATATTTTTTCCTCTTTCTTTTTTTGTGAGTGTGTATGTGTATGCTTCTTTGTGTGATCTTCTCTGTGTAGCTTTGCTTTTACCACTTGTCCTATGGATCTGTTTATTTATTTATTATTATTATTTTTTAGTATAGTTTTAACACTTGTTATCATTGGTGGATTCGTTTTTTGGTTTGGGTTCTCTCTTTTTTTCTTGTCTTTTTCTTTACTAGTTTTTAATAATTATTTTTTATTTTAATAATTTTATTTTATTTTTCCTTCTTTCTTTCTTTTTTTCTCCCTTTTATTCTGAACCGTGTCGCTGACAGGGTCTTGGTGCTCCAGCTGGGTGTCAGGCCTGTGCCTCTGAGGTAGGAGAGCCGAGTTCCGGACATTGGTCCACCAGAAACTTCCCGGCTCCACATAATATCAAACGATGAAAGGTCTCCCAGAGATCTCCATGTCAACGCTAAGACCCAGCTCCACTCAACGACCAGCAAGCTACAGTGCTGGACACCCTGTGCCAAACAACTAGCAGGACAGGAAAAGAAAAACACCCATTACCGGAGAGGCTGCCTAAAATCATAATAAGGTCACAGACACCCCAAAACACAAACCAGCTGCGGTCCTGCCCACCAGAAAGACAAGATCCAGCCTCATCCACCAGAATGAAATCCAAATGAAAATAAGTAAGGAAACACAAGCTTTAAATGATACATTAAACAAGATGGACTTAATTGATATTTATAGGACATTCCATCCAAAAACGACAGAATACACTTTGTTCTCAAGCGGTCATGGGACATTCTCCAGGATAGATCATATCTTGGGTCACAAATCAAGTGCTGGTAAATTTAAGAAAATTGAAATCGTATCAAGTATCTTTTCCAACCACAACGCTATGAGACTAGATATCAATTACAGGAAAAAATCTGTAAATAATACAAACACATGGAGGCTAAACAATACACTACTTAATAACTAAGAGATCACTGAAGAAATCAAAGAGGAAATAAAAAACTACATAGAAACAAATGACTATGAAAGCACGATGACCCAAACCCTATGGGATGCAGCAAAAGCAGCTCTAAGAGGGAAGTATATAGGAATACCATCCTACCTCAAGAAACATCTCAAAAAAGCAACCTAACTTTACATAGAAAGCAGTTAGAGAAAGAAGAACAAAAAAACCCCAGAGTTAGCAGCAGGAAAGAAGTCATAAGATCAGATCAGAAATAAATGACAGGAAATGAAGGAAAGAGTAGCAAAGATCAATAAAACTAAAAGCTGGTTCTTTGAGGAGATAAACAAAATTGATAAACCATTAGCCAGACTCATCAAGAAAAAAAGGGAGAAGACTCAAATCAATAGAATTAGAAATGAAAAAGAAGTAACAACTGACACTGTAGAAATAAAAAGGATCATGAGAGATTATTACAAGCAACTAAATGCCAATAAAATGGATAACCTGGAAGAAATGGACAGATTCTTAGAAAAGCACAGCCTGCTGAGACAGAACCAGGAAGAAATAGAAAATATGAACAGACCAATCACGAGCCCTGAAATTGAAACTGATTAAAAATATTGCAGCAAACAAAAGCCCAGGACCAGATGGCTTCAGAGGCGAATTCTATCAGCATTTAGAGAAGAGCTAACATCTATCCTTCTCAAGCTCTTCCAAAATAGAGCAGAGGGAGGAACACTCCCAAACTCATTATACAAGGCCACCATCACCCTGATACTGAAACCAGACAAGGATGTCACAAGAAACAGAAAACTACAGACCAGTATCACTGTTAAGCATAGATGGAAAAATCCTCAACAAAATACTAGCAAACAGAACCAAACGGTACGCTAAAAGGATCATACACCATGATCTAGTGGGTTTTATCCCAGGAATGCAAGGATTCTTCAATATACTCAAATCAATCAATATAATACACCATATTAACAAATTGAAGGATAAAAAGCATATGATCATCTCAATAGATGCAGAAAGAGTTTTGAAAAAACTCAACACCAATTTATGATGAAAGCCCTCCAGAAAGTAGGCATAGAGGGAACTTACCTCAACATAATAAAGTCTGTATATGACAAACCCACAGCCAACATCGTTCTCAATGGTGAAAAACTGAAACCATTTCCTCTAAAATCAGGAATGAGACAAGATTGCCACTCTCACCACTATTATTCAACATAGTTTTTGAAGTTTTAGCCACAGCAATCAGAGAAGAAAAAGAAATAAAAGAATCCAAATCAGAAAAGAAGTAAAACTGTCACTGTTTGCAGATAACATTATACTATACATAGAGAATCTACGAGCATAAAGACGATACCAGAAAACTACTAGAGCTAAGCAATGAATTTGATAAAGTAGCAGGATACACAATTAATGCACAGAAATGTCTTGCCTTCCTCTACAATAATGATGAAAAATCTGAAATAGAAATTAAGGAAACACTCCCATTTACCATTGCAACAAAAAGAATAAAATACCTAGGAATAAACCTACCTAAGGAAGCAAAAGATGTTTATGCAGAAAACTATAAGATAATGATGAAAGAAATTAAAGATGATACAAAGAGATGGAGAGATATACCCTGTTCTTAGATTGGAAGAATCAATATTGTAGAAATGACTACATAACCCAAAGCAATCTACAGATTCAGTGCAATCCCTATCAAACTACCAATGGCATTTTTCACAGAACTAGAACAAAAAATTTCACAATTTGTGTGGAAACACAAAAGACCCCAAATAGCAAAAGCAATCTTGAGTAAGAAAAACAGAGCTGGAAGAATCAGGCTCCCTGTCTTCAGACTATACTACAAAGCTACAGTAATCAAGACTGTATGGTACTGGCACAATAACAGAAATATAGATCAATGGAACAGGATAGAAAGCCCAGAGATAAACCCAGGCACATATGGTTACCTTATTTTTGATAAAGGAGGCAAGAATATACAATGGAGGAAAAACACCCTCTTCAATAAGTGGTGCTAGGAAAACTGGACAGCTACATGTAAAAGAATGAAATTAGAACACTCCCTAACACCATACACAAAATTAAACTCAAAATGGATTAAAGACCTAAATGTAAGGCCAGACACTCTAAAACTCTTAGAGGAAAACATAGTCAGAACACTCTATGACATAAATCACAGCAAGATCCTTTTTGACCCACCTCCCAGTGAAAGGGAAATAAAAACAAAAATAAACAAATGGCACCTAATGAAACTTAAAAGCTTTTGCACAGCAAAGGAAATCATAAACAAGATGAAAAGGCAACCTTCAGAATGGGAGAAAATATTTGCTAATGAAGCAACTGTCAAAGGATTAATCTCCAAAATATACAAGCAGCTCATGCAGCTCAATATCAAAAAAACAAAGAACCCAGTCCAAAAATGGGCAGAAGACCAAAAGTGTCATTTCTCCAAAGAAGATACGCAGATTGCCAACAAACACATGAAAGGATGCTCAACATCACTAATCATTATAGAAATGCAAATCAAAACTACAATGAGTTATCACCTCACACTGCTGAGAGAGTGGCATGGACATGTATACACTACCAAATGTAAATAGGTAGTGGGAAGCAGCTGCATAGCACAGGGAGATCGGCTCGGTGCTTTGTGACCACCTAGAGGGGTGGGATAGGGAGGGTGGGAGGGAGACGCAAGAGGGAGGAGATATGGGGATAAATGTATATGTATAGCTGATTCACTTTGTTATAAAGCAGAAACTTAACACACCATTGTAAAGGAATTATACTCCAATAAAGATGTTAAAAAATAAGAAATAGTACTTACACCTTGAAAAAAGAGAAAATACAGCATAAGGAAGATTAATTATGAGGTCAAAAAGTGAAAAAGATAAGTGGAGCCACAGTAAACTAAATGCAGGTTGCCTGATTTATGGGGTTTTTTTATCATGTGCAGTGTGGATTAAGTGGACTGAGTTGCTCGGTACCAGATATAAGCCAAAGAAAAGACACTGGCCCAGGGTGGCCGTATGAGTATTGATGGGGAACAGTAATAATAATACAGTACCAGGCAGTCTAGTGGTTAAAGTTTAAAATTTTCAGGAGTATAGCATTTTCGCAATGTAGCAATCATATTGATACACAATATCTTTCCTCTTTTTCCTAGAAATAAAGTACTAAGTCAGAAATGTATGATTCTGATATAATTGGAGATATTACTGAGGTAAATGTGTGATTTTGAGGACAAGGAAAGTGCTTCTAAAAGGATTTCTTAATACCAGTAGTTTGAACTATGTGTAGTAATATAAGCTATATTTGTCAAACTCCTACAGAATTTGCCATTTAGACATATTTATGATAATAAGTTCCACTGTACTTAACCCAGTCTTTAAAATCTTAAGTGAAAATTGGGTTCCTTGAGGGCTTCCCTGGTGGCGCAGTGCTTGAGAGTCCGCCTGCCGATGCAGGAGACGCGGG
>NW_006775603.1:3934703-4045655 GCF_000442215.2 Lipotes vexillifer
AAAAAAAAAAAAAAAAAAAAAAAAAAAAAAAATTGGGTTCCTTGAGATATTAGTACTGAGTAACATTAGTACTGAGTAACATTCAGGATCAGATTCATGTACAAGAATGGGGTAGTTCACCCATATCAGACACAGGCAATTAAGAAGCACAAAGGAGAAAGAGATTATTGGAAATTCTGTGTGCTTCCCCACCCACCAAGCCCTTTTTTCCCACATTGGACATACATGCCCATTCTGTCTCCAAAAAAGATTTTGTAGGCTTACCTACAAAACAGAGAGAGCATTTACATTATGAGATATCTCCATTTTTGCCCTAGAAAGTGTAAAGCTTTAGGACATTTTCCAGGGAGCCATAAACCATTAATCCATAGATTCGGAGTTTGTTTACTACTCCAGTTAACAATGAATAATAATAATTCTTTAGGGACAAACTGCTAAGGGCTTTTATAGATAAGACTCTTCTTTCTAGTAAACATTACTAATCTCTTTACCTGTGATTCCAGTTGACGAGGGCATTAGACTCATTTACCTCCTTTTTTTTTCCCTCCCCCTGGGCTGCTCCCTCTACCACACACACACACACACACACACACACACACACACACACACACACACACACACACACACACACACACATATAAGAAAATGGAGAATAGATCCTAGACCAGCTGCTTTAATAACTCTTTTTCTCCCCAAATACTAATCAATGAAATATAATTGAGTCAAATTTACAAAAACATTTTCCAAAGCCTGTAAATATTCAAGCATATAATGAAATTTTGCAACGCTTGTAAACTTTAGTTAAAAAAAAAAAACCAAAAAACCGAGAAGCATGCCTATAATTTCTAGTAGAACTAGAAACCTTCCAAAATTAAAGAATGAAATAATCATGGAGATGATGATGGTGATAGTAATTAAGCTCTCATAACTTATCAAACACTCTTCTATATTTACTTGTATTATAAGACATAATTATTTTCTGGGGTAGAGACACTATTAGTTTTGCCATTTAACAGATGTAAAATTGTGGCATAGAGAAATTAAATGACTTAGCCAGGTTTGTACAGCTAGTAGATTCTGATGCCATTGATCAAATCCAGGAAGTCTGACTTCAAAATCCATGCTATTGACTGTTTAATCACATATGAGAAGAACACAGATATTTCAAATTCAATATATTTTTATTAATAAAACTGGATAATAAAAGAGAAGCTGTCTTATTAGAAGATAACAGTAGAGGATCAGTTTTGTTGATTATTACTGTTGCAAAAATGAAATAGATTAAATATTGACATTAATGAATAAGGACTAATTTGTCTGAATGGCTGTTATGAACTCAGTGTCCTGTGATGGGTTATAAGCCACAGATGAAGTAGGAGGTATAGCAGACAGCATAATACCTGCCCCAAAAGACTAGAGGTTGAGTTACAGGTTATGGCAAGTGAGATATATTTAAGTATCAACATCACAGAGGTGATAATGGAAGCAATTTACAAACTGAGGTAATTTGTCCAAATATATATGTGATTATCATGCCAAAATTCTAAGTTAGAAATACTCTAGTAGAGCATGACTCACAATGTTATTTTCATTTGTAAAATCCTAAATAATGTGAAGGCTGATAAACTAAACTGAGAAAAGAATGGTAAACAAGAAAGAGAGAATTATTACCTATATTGCCATCTGTTGGGGAAATGAACATCTGTCATGTTGAATGAAAGATGAAGCTTGGAAATTCCCAAGGAATCACAACAGCTAGAACTACTATTTAAGATCAAAAACAGACTTCAAGACTAATTTAGATATTTTAATTTGAAAAAGGTATTTAAAGGAGGAAAAACGAACCTCCAATAAGTTAAAAACTATGGCTTTTAAGATTTCCAGACATAATTTTAGATTAAATTAGAAGGGAATTGTGCTGGAGAAAGAGTATTGTCAAAACTTGTTTCCAGAGTATGTTCTATGGTCTCTGGAAGTATCTTGTTTTTTGACTAATAGATCCATGCATGTCACAACATATGTAGGCAAAAATCCTAGCCTGGAATTTAATCTCAACTCATACATGGCATTTTGAGTACAATTTGCTTCTTTGCGTCAAAATTTCATTTTCTGTAGAGTGTATGGGATTGGATTAAGTGATACTCAAGGCTACTTTCAATTGTACTCCTGTTAATGCTGTGTATCTATTAAAAATATGCTGTTAATAATTGCATGCTTGAAAAAATATTTATTTTATAGATGAAAATTGTGTTCCTAGAACTTCCTATTATTATTATTTTACATCTTCAAAAATCTTACATCAGTATCTTTTCTCTCCTTTAGGGTGGAGTTAGTGGGTTGACTGGAGAGCTAGAATTTGGAGAAAATGGAGGCAATCCCAATGTCCACTTTGAAATTCTTGGAACCAACTATGGAGAAGAGCTTGGCCGAGGTGTTCGCAAAGTAAGACCAGACACATTGATAAATTTTCTTTTTCCTATAGTAATGTGGTTTTGTTTGATTGTTCTCCATGCAATACAATCACGGTATGCATTAAAGTCTATACTGTAGTTTGAGAGAGAAGAAGAGGGGGAAGAATTAGGCATTTAGATGACCTTACATACTTATCAGAAGTATTAATCAATAAATTCTATCTGTGCCTTAGAATAAAGGGAAAAAATTAAACCGATCATTGCCTAGGGAACTAGCATAATCTTCCATTCATTATAATACCAATTTTTATAAAGTAGTGAATTTAATATTTATGCAATGCATAGCTACTTGGCTTTTAGCTTGTAACATGCACAAAGTCAGAATAAGAGCTTTGATAAATTTTATATATTAAGAGGGAAAGTTTACTATAAAATGTGACATTACAGTATTTCGGCATCTATGCTGTGTAATAAGTAGGAAAAAAATGGTTTGCAGGACATGGACTCTTGTTTTGTACTACAGATCACATGTAAGAAGTTGAGTGCCAATAAAGGATGTTTCATGAAATACTGGGCCAATAACTTTCTTAAGGAGAAATGTAAAAACCCTGGAGAATTGACTTTTCTACAGTTCTGATTTGCCATTTTTATATATTTTGGGTAGGGAAAAACCTAAGTTAATTGAGTGTACATACAGAGTTCATAGCTATAAATTTGTAACTGTATAAAGTTGGCTGCATTGAAAGTAAGGTCTTCAGTAGATGTTTCTTTCCAGTGCTGAGGTGTAGGATGCAGAAAAGTTTATACAAGTTGAAATTTAGAGTTATTCTAATGAGCAATAAAAACCTCTTGGTAAATTTATGTTAGAGAAGTTGAAACTATCTTAATGTGTTTTTAATTGTTTTATAGTGAAACATAGCAAACATATAGAAAACTACATAAAGCACAAGGATAGTTTAGTGAATTATTGTAAAGGAAACACCCACTACTATGGTAAAGAAGTAGAACATATCAAGCATCCTAAAACCCCCATTATACTTCTTGTTGACATCCCTGACTTCCTTCTCAGTAGTATCACTGTTAGTCTGAATTTTATGATATTAATTTGTTTACATTTTAGTATAATTTTATCACCTAAGTGTGCATCATTAAATATTTGTTTTTCTGATATTTCAGTTTATCAGTGGACACAATATAGTACATATTCTTTCTTCTTGCTTTTTATATTCCTCGTTGTTTGTGTTATGCATTCTTGTTGTTACATGAAGTTGTTGTTTAATCATTTATATTGCTGTATCATTTTTTTATGTATAAATGTGTCACAACTTGCTGTGGTCTGTTTCTGCTTTTAGGCTATCATAAGCAATGATATTATGAATATTATTAGACATATATCTTGGATATATTCTCTTGTACTTGTACATGTATTTCTGTAGGATTTGTATCCAGGAGTAGAACTGCTGCAATACAAGAAAACATACACTGAACTTTACTAGATAATCTCAAACCTATTTTCATAGATATTTACCAATTTACATACCTCCATCAGTGCTACAAATTCAAATTGCACTAAATGTTGGTTTTGTTACACTTCTACATTTTTATTAAGTTATTCAGTGTATAATGGTATATCTTTTTATTTCAATTTGCATTTCTGTTATTATGAAAAGATTCTGCATCTTCTGCATTTGTTTGCTCCTCAGCTTTCTTTTTGAGTTAATTGCCCATTCGGGTCCTTTGGCCATTTTCCTATTGGGTTATATTTTGTGGTTGGTTTTTTTTTTTTTTAACATCTTTATTGGAGTATAATTGCTTTACATTGCTGTTTTAGTTTCTGCTTTATAACAAAGGGAATCAGCTATACATATACGTATACATATATCCCCATATCTCTTCCCTCTTGCCTCTCCCTACGATCCTCCCTATCCCACCTCTCTAGGTGGTCACAAATCACTGAGCTAATCTCCCTGTGCTATGTGGCTTCTTCCCGCTAGCTATCTATTTTACATTTGGTAGTGTGTATATGTCCATGCCACTCTCTCACTTTGTCACAGCTTACCCTTCCCCCTCGCCATGACCTCAACTCCATTTTCTGCGTCTGTGTCTTTATTCCTGTCCTGCCCCTAGGTTCTTCAGAAACGTTTTTTTTTTTTTTAGATTTCACATATATGTGGTAGCATACGGTATTTGTTTTTCTCCTTCTGACTTAGTTCACTCTGTATAACAGACTCTAGGTCCATCTACCTCACTACAAATAACTGAATTTTGTTTCTTTTCATGGCTGAGTAATATTCCATCGTATATATGTGCCACATATTCTTTATCCATTTATCTGTCAATGTAAACTTAGGTTGCTTCCATGTCCTGGCTATTGTAAATAGTGCTGCAGTGGACATTGTGGTAACATGTCTCTTTCTGAATTATGGTCTTCTCAGGGTATATGCCCAGTAGTGGGATTACTGGCTCATATGATAGTTCTACTTTTAGATTTTTAATGAACCTCCATTACTGTTCTCCATAGTGTCTGTATCAACTAACATTCCTACCAACAGTGCAAGAGGTTTCCCTCTCCACACCCTCTCCAGCATTCATTGTTTGTAGATTTTTTTTTTTTTTTCTTGCGTTATGCGGGCCTCTCACTGCTGTGGCCTCTCCCATTTGCGGAGCACAGGCTCCGGACGCGCAGGCTCAGTGGCCATGGCTCACGGGCCCAGCCGCTCCGCGGCATGTGGGATCTTCCCGAAACGGGGCACGAACCCGCGTCTCCTGCATCGGCAGGCGGACTCTCAAGCACTGCGCCACCAGGGAAGCCCCTGTTTGTAGATTTTTTGATGGTGGCCATTCTGACCAGTGTGAGGTGATACCTCATTGTAGTTTTGATGTGCATTTCTATAATGATTAGTGATGTTGAACATCCTTTCATGTATTTCTTGGCAATCTGTATACCTTCTTTGGAGAAATATCTATTTAGGTCTTCTGCCAATTTTTGGATTGGGTTGTTTGTTTTTTTGATACTGAGCTGCATGAGCTGCTTGTATATTTTGGAGATTAATCCTTTTACAGTTGTTTCGTTTGCAAATATTTTCTCCGATCCTGAAGGTTGTCCTTTCATCTTGTTTATGGTTTCCTTTGCTGTGCAAAAGCTTTTAAGTTTCATTAGGTCCCATTTGTTCATTTTTGTTTTTATTTCCCTTTCTCTAGGAGGTGGGTCAAAAAGGATCTTCCTGTGATTTATGCCATAGAGTGTTCTTCCTATGTTTTCCTCTAAGAGTTTTATAGTATCTGGCCTTACATTTAGGTCTTTAATCCATTTTGAGTTTATTTTTGTGTATGGTCTTAGGGAGTGTTCGACTTTCATTCTTTTACATGTAGCTGTCCAGTTTTCCTAGCACCACTTATTGAAGAGGCTGTCTTTTCTCCATTGTATTCTCTTGCCTCCTTTATCAAAGATAAGGTGAACATATTTGCATGGGTTTATCTCTGGACTTTCTAAATGTTCCATTGGTCTATATTTCTGTTTTTGTGCCAGTACCATACAGTCTTGATTACTGTAGCTTTGTAGTATAGTCTAAAGTAAGGGAGCCTGATAACCTCCAGCTCAGTTTTTCTTTCTCAAGATTGCTTTTGCTATTTGGGGTCTTTTGTGTTTCCACACAAATTGTGAAATTTTTTGTTCTAGTTCTGTGAAAAATGCCATTGGTAGTTTGATAGGGATTGCGCTGAATCTGTAGATTGCTTTGGGTTATATAGTCATTTTCACAATATTGATTCTTCCAATCCAAGAACATGTTATATCTCTCCATTTGTTTGTATCATTAATTTTTTTTTTTCTTGCGGTACACGGGCCTCTCACTGTTGTGGCCTCTCCCATTGCAGAGCACAGGCTCCGGACAGGCAGGCTCAGCGGCCATGGCTCACAGGCCCAGCCGCTCCACGGCATGTGGGATCTTCCCAGACCAGGGCATCAACCTGTGTCCCCTACATCAGCAGGCGGACTCTCAACCACTGCGCCACCAGGGAAGCCCAATCTTTAATTTTTTCATCAGTGTCTTATAGATTTCTGCATACATGTCTTTTGTCTCCTTAGGTAGGTTTATTCCTAGGTATTTTATTCTTTTTGTTGCAATGGTAAATGGGAGCGTTTCCTTAATTTCTTTTTCAGATTTTTCGTCATTATTGTATAGTAACGCAAGAGATTTCTGTGCATTAATTCTGTATCCAGCTGCTTTACCAAACTTATTGATTAGGTCTAGTAGTTTCCTGATAGCATCTTTAGGATTCTCTATGTATAGTGCTATGCCATCTGCAAACAGTGACAGTTTTATTTCTTCTTTTCCAAATTGGATTCCTTTTATTTCTTTTTCTTCTCTGATTGCTGTGGCTAAAACTTCCAAAACTATGTTGAATAATAGTGGTGAGAGTGGGCAACCTTGTCTTGTTCCTGATCTTAGAGGAAATGCTTTCAGTTTTTCACCATTGAGAATGAAGTTGGCTCTGTGTTTGTCATATGTGGCCATATATTATGTTGAGATAGGTCCCCTTTATGCCTTCTTTCTGGAGAGTTTTTATCATACATCTGTATTGAAATTTGTCAAAAGCTTTTTCTGCATCTATTGAGATGATCAAATGGTTTTTATTCTTCAATTTGTTAATATGGTGTATCACATTGATTGATTTGCATGTATTGAAGAATCCTTGCATTCCTGGAATAAACCCCACTTGATTATGGTATATGATCCTTTTAGTGTGCTGTTGAATTCTGTTTGCTAGTATTTTGTTGAGGATTTTTGCATATATGTTTATCAGTGATATTGGTCTGTAGTTTTCTGTTTTTTGTGACATCTTGTCTGGTTTTGGTATCAGAGTGATGGTGGCCTCATAGAATGAGTTTGGGAGTGTTCCTCCCTCTGCTATATTCTGGAAAAATTTGAATAGATAGGTGTTAGCTCTTCTCTAAGTGTTTGATAGAATTCACCTGTGAAGCCATCTGGTCCTGGGCTTTTGTTTTTTGAAGATTTTAAATTAGAGTTTCAATTTCAGTGCTTGTGATTGGTCTGTTCATATTTTCTATTTCTTCCTGGCTCAATCTTGGAAGGTTCTACTTTTCTAAGAATTTGTCCATTCCTTCCAGGTTGTCAATTTTATTGGCATATAGTTGCTTGTAGTAGTCTCTCATGATCTTTTATATTTCTGCAGTGTCAATGGTTACTTTTCCTTTTTCATTTTAATTCTGTTAATATGAGCCTTCTCTTTTTTTCCTGATGAGTCTGGCTTATGTTTTATCAATTTTGTTTATCTTCTCAAAGAACCAGGTTTTAGTTTTATTGATCTTTGCTATTGTTTCCTTCATCTCTTCATTTATTTCTGATCTGATCTTTATGATTCCTTTCCTTCCACCCACCTTGGTTTTTTTGGTTGTTGTTGTTCTTATTTTTCTATTTGCTTTAGGTGTAAGGTTAAATGGTTTATTTGAGAATTCTTTTCTTTCTTGAGATAGGATTGTATTGCTATAAACTTTCCTCCTAGAACTGCTTTCGCTGCATCCTATAGGTTTAGGGTCATCGTGCTTTCATTGTCATTTGTTTCTACGTATTTTTTAATTTCCTCTTTGATTTCTTCAGTGATCTCTTGGTTATTAAGTAGTGTATTATATAGCCTCCATGTGTTTTTATTTTTTACAGATTTTTCCCTGTAATTGAAATCTAGTCTCATAGCTTTGTGGTCAGAAAAGATGCTTGATACGATTTCAGTTTTCTTAAATTTATTGAGGCTTGCTTTGCATCCAAAGATGTGATGTATCCTGGAGAACGTTCCATGACCACTTGAAAAGAAAGTATATTCTGTTGTTTTTGGATGGAATGTCCTATAAATATCAATTAAGTCCATCTTGTTTAATGTGTCATTTAAAGCCTGTGTTTTCTTATTTATTTTCTGTTTGGATAGTCTGTCCATTGGTGAAAGTGGGGTGTTAAAGTCCCTTACTATTATTGTTTTACTGTTGATTTCCCCTTTCATTATTGGTAGCATTTGCCTTATGTATTGAGGTATTCCTATGTTGGGTGCATAAATATTTATAATTGTTATATCTTCTTGGATTGATCCCTTGATCATTATGTAGTGTCCTTTTTTGTCTCTTGTAATAGTCTGTTTTAACATCCATTTTGTCTGATATGATTACTGCTACTCCAGCTTTCTTTTGATTTCCATTTTCATGGAATATCTTTTTCCATCCTCTCACTTTCAGTCTGTATGTGTCCCTAGTTCTGAAGTGTGTCTCTTGTAGACAGCATATATATGTGTCTTGTTTTTGTTTCTGTTCGGCCAGTCTGTGTCTTTTGCTTGGATCCTTTAATTCCCCTCACATTTAAGGTAATTATCAATAAGTATGTTCCTATTACCATTTTCCTAATTGTTTTGGGTTTGTTTTTGTAGGTCCTTTTCTTCTCTTGTGTTTCCCACTTAGAGAAGTGCCTTTAGCATTTGTTGTAGAGCTGATTTGGTGGTGCTTATTCTCTTACCTTTTGCTTCTCTGTTGAGCTTTTGACTTATCTGTAGAATCTGCATGAGATACTTGCTGGGTAGAGTAATCTTGGTTGTGGGTTTTTCTCTTTCATTGTTTTCAGTATATCCTGCCACTTCCTTCTGGCCTGCAGAGCTTCTGCTGAAAAATGAGCTGATAAGTTTATGGGGATTCCCTTCTATGTTATTTGTTGTTTTTCCCTTGTTGCTTTTAATATTTTTTCTTTGTATTTAATTTTTAATTGTTTGATTAATATGTGTCTCAGCATGTTTATTCTTGGGTTTATCCTGTATAGGACTCTCTGTACTTCCTGGACTTGATTGACTGTTTCCTTTCCCATGTTCAGGAAGTTTTCAACTATAATCTCTTCAAAATTTTTCTCAGACCCCTTCCTTTTCTTTTCTTCTTCAGGGACCCCTATAATTCGAATGTTTGTGCATTTAATGTTGTCCCAGATGTCTCTGAGACTGTCCTCAATTCTTTTCATTTTTTTTTCTTTATTCTGCTCCATGACAGTTATTTCCACCATTCTATCTTCCAGCTCACTTATCCATTCTTCTGCCTCCGTTATTCTGCTATTGATTCCTTCTAGTGTATATTTAATTTCAGTTATTTTTGTTGTTCATCACTGTTTGTTTGTTCTTTAGTTCTGCTAGGTCCTTGTTAAACGTTTCTTGTGTTTTCTCCATTCTATTTCTGAGATTTTGGATCATGTTTACTGTCATTTCTCTGAATTCTTTTTCAGGTAGACTGCCTATCTCCTCTTCATTTGTTTGGTCTTGTGGGTTTTTACCTTGCTCCTTCATCTGCTGCATATTTCTCTGTCTTCTCATCTTGTTTAGTTTACTGTGTTTGATGTCTCCTTTCCCCAGGCTGCAGGGTCATAGTTCCTCTTAGTTCTGTTGACTGTCCCCAGTGGGTGAAGTTGCTCCAGAAGCTTGTGTAGGCTTCCTGGTGGGAGGGACTGGTGCCTTTGTTTTGGTGGGTGGGGCTGGATCCTTTCGGAGGGCAGGGCCTTGTCTGGTGGTGTGTTTTGGGTTTCTGTGAGCTTAGTATGACTTTAGGCAGCCTGTCTGATAATGGGTGGGGTTGTATTCCTGTCTTACTAGTTGTTTAGCATGAGGCATCCAGCACTGGAGCTTGCTGGCCATTGGGTGGAGCTGGGTGTTAGTGTTGAGACAGAGATCCGTGGGAGAACTCTCACTGATTAATAATCCATGAGGCTGGGAGTTGGTCCAACGTCCTGAACTTAGCTCTTCCACCTCAGAGGCTCAGGTCCAACTGTCGGCCAGAGCACCAAGCCCCTTCATTCAGTAGTTGTTCTGTAGCTGCTGGTCCACAAGTAGAAGTATTCTTGCTATATTTTGGGGGAGGAAGGTGATCTCCACATCTTAATCCTCCTCCATCTTGCAGGTCTCCTCCTTTTTCATACTAATCTGGTTACCCTTCTTCACCCAAACCTGCCCCAGGGTGCAGCGAGGAAGCAGCTCCACTCTAATTCTGATAATTTATCTCTAAATTCTGGTGAGTTCTCTGCATATCATCTGTGATTAATGATTTCATCTCTTCTTTTCTAATTTTTACACCTTTTATTTCTACTTGCTTAGTGTACTGTCTAGGGCCTCTAGGACAATGTTGAATGAAAGTAATAGTAATAAGCATCCTTGGATTATTATCGACATCAGAGAAAAAGATGGCAGTATTATACTACTAAATATAATGTTTTCCTGTTTCTTTTTTATTAACTTTGATCAGATATAGGAAACTTCATGTATTCCTAGGATAACCCTAACTTTTATACTTATATAAAATTAAAATTGTGTTAATGTTTACATAATTTTTTGATTTGCTACAACTTTCCTTAAGGTTTTTACATTAATGTTCATGATTAAGGGTACCTGAAATTTTCCTCTGTTGGATTTTGATACTAAGATTATGTTGGCCTCATAAAATGTGGTGGAGAGCATTTCCTCTTTTTCTATTCCCTATGAGTTATGTAAGATTGGAAGAATTTCTTCCTTGAGTGGTAGATGACCTTATGAAGCCAACTTGGACTAGAATTTTCTTTGTGGGAATATTTTTATTACTGATTCTAGTTTTTCGTAGTAAATAAAAATAAAAATCATATTTTCTAATTCTTCTTGTAAAGCCAAGAAACTTTATGATGTTTTAAAGTTTTTTTCTTTTCTGTATGTATTGGCATAAAACTGCTAATAATATCCTTTTAAATATCTGAAACATTTCAAGATCTGAACTTATTTTTATTTCTGAATAGTTTTCTTTATAAATAGCACTCTTAAATTATTATTATAAGGCTTCTACTTCTGATAATGCTTTCTTCTGTAAATAATATCTTTGTCTGCTATGAATAGAGCTAAAGCAATTTCCCTTCCATTAATATTTGGATGACATTTCTTTTTACTATCCTTTACTTTTAACTTTTCCTGTATCCTTTGTTCCACACATAACTCTTAAAAAAACTATATAATTGATTATATGATACCAGTTTGACTATTTATGCCTAAAAACAAGAGCATTACATGTATTTAAATGAAATATATTTAGTAATATATTTAGAGTTAAGTCTACCATCTTGTACATTCTACCATTTTGTACATTCTATTTGACTTGCCTAGTGTAGGTTCCTTTTTTGTCCTTTCTTGCCTTCTTTTGGATTGTTAATATATTTTTTTTAATTTCCTCTTTCCTCCTCTATTAATTTGCAAGTTATATACTCTGTTTTTATTTATTTAATTGTTCCTCTAGAATTTACAACATGCATACATTATTTATCAACATCTAAAGTTAATCAATATCATCATCCTCCTCTCAGATAACAAACATACAACATTTTAACTTCATTTACTTAATGTATCTACCTCTAACATAAATAGATTATTGTTATTTATGTTTTTAATGTTACCTTTTTGTATTCCAAAAAGTCTTGCCCTTACTATTTTGTGCAATAAACATTTATTTATATGTACCCACATATTTTCTACTTTCTTTGCTTGTTTTTCCTTCCTCCATCTGTATCTAGAATTGCTTTTCTTCTGCCTGAAGTATAGCTTTTAAATTTTCCTCTTTTGATGGTTTTCTTGTGGCCATATTTCTCAGTATTTATTTACCTGAACATGTCTTTATTTCATCTTCTTCCTTTAAACATACTTTTCCTAGACACAGAATTTCAAAATGCTAGTTTTATTCTTTCAGCACGTTCATGATCTCACTGTACTGGTTCTGGCTTCAGTGTTGTGGTTGATAACTCTGCTGTCTGTCTCACTGCCAGTCATCTTCTCTTACCTCTCTGGCTGAGTTTAAGATTTGTCTTTGTTTTTATATTTCGGCATTTTCGCTATTGAGTGTCTCAGTGTGGACCTCACTCTAATGTGCATGGGTGTAGCAGGTTTATGATGGCAAAACCTGTGGTTATCAACATAGGATTTATGGTGAGTGAACAACTAATGCTAACTATCTGGTGTTAGAGCTAAATTCATGAATCAGGAAGGACTTAGAGAGCATCAAAGATTACCATTAGGTCATAGAGAATTTCAGAACTATTGGCGAAAATCTGTCTTAGAGCCAATTCTCTGCCTTCAAATTTATTTATTTAGTAATAAGAAATGAGTTACATTTATCTAGAGTCAGGTGGAAACAAAATAATTAAACTAGAATCATAAAATAAATTTAGTATAAATATAACTGAAGGTTCAGAAAATGAAATTTTCACAATTTTTTAGCAGAAAGTAATATATCTTTCTTTGGAGTTTTTGTCAATTAATTGTGGAAGATATCAGAAAACATTTTTAGACCTTATTATAATTGTGAAATCAGGATTAGTATATAACATTACCTATTTTGAAAAAGACTTGTACACATTAAGTTATACATACAGAAATGATTTCATTTGCAGTAGAACCTATGCAGATATAAGTAAAAGGTCTTTATATGAATATTACTTAATTCCTTATAAAAACTTTATGTCTTTTCCTTCCTCCCTACTCCCTATTATTATTTCTAAGTTTATGTATAATCATTTTGCATCAGGTTTCTTCTTTCTTCCAATATCTTTTGTGTAAACTACCCCATGTAATGTTATTATTACTTTTCCTAAAGCCTTGTGATTCTAATACTACTGTATTTTGCCAAACTACTTATCCCAATTCAATAAGAAGGTATATATATACAAGGATGATCATTGTAGTCCTATTCTAATAGAAGCTGAGAGGAAAGTGTTTCAAGAAATAGAGGGGGATTAGCAGTGTAGCAGAATAGCAGTAATATAAGGACTAAAGAGAGTCCACTGAATTTAAGAACTCAGGGTTCATTAGTAACTGAGGAGAGACAGAGCAGTTGGGTTAGGAATGTGGCTGCTAACATCAGACTGTTCAAATTCTTGTTGCATTGCTTAAAACCAAGGGACATTGGGCACGTTACTAAATTCAGAGGTAGGTATAACCTAAATGATTTAGTAATGTGACGGGTTCAGAACTGTGCCTAGTGCATCAAAAAATATTGCAAATAATTGCTATTTATGAGGAAAATCTCAGTGGAGCAGTAATGCTTGTTAAATTGTAGCAAGTTGAAAAGTAAAAAGGAAGGTGATGAGTAGAGGAAGTAAAGGTAAATATCATATTAACCTGTTTGGCTATGAGAGTGGTCACTAAATGACTTTGTGAAATGGAGGAGGATAATTTTCAGAATGTAAGAGAGATGAGTATGCTTGAATGCTCGCAGATCAAGCCAGCAGGGAATAAGAGAAAGAAGATAAAGGAAAGACAGATGATCACTGATAGAAGTCCAAGAGAAAGAGAGACAGTTGGATCCAGAATTAGGTGGAATACTTAATCTTAGGCACCAAGGACATCATTTTCCTGAGGGATGAGGGGAAGAAGAAAGGAGAGAATGGTGTGAGTGCAAGTGACTTTTCGCGTGTGCTGTCAAGAAGTTAAGGAAATTGTTAAGAAATATGTTATCTTTTCTTGGACAAATGGGAGGTGAGATTATCTGCTAGGAGAGAAAGTATAGCAGAGAACATTAGAGATAATGAGGTTGGAAGTTTATAGCCAGTGAATAAGTTTTGAAAGAGCTGCTGATGCAAACCAGAGAGAGGAAATTAGGGAACATGGAAGAATTGCCAGGCAGGTCTGTTGGCTCATATGAAGTTAGAGACCAGAAATTCGTCGTAACACTAGTCTACATGGCTTTCTAATTTTTTTATCCAGCAGCATTCAGTGGACAGAATGAACTTGCGTTAATATAGGATTGGGATTTATTAGACTGCTTTTGTTTTATTGTTTCTGATAGCAGTACAGTGAGGCAGTGAGAGTAAAGATATTGTCAGGAGAATGGCTGAGGTGGTGAAGCATGAAGTCTCACTTGGATATTTATGCTACTGAGGGCAGGAGGAGTCTCAACAACAGGGAGAAAGCATGGCTTAAGAGGATAGAGCCCTCAGCAAGTGTGAAGAAACTGATATTGCTTGGATTAAGTGAGGGAGCTTCAGAGCCAGGAAGCTGTGTTTGAAGAGAGAGACGTATAAATTCATGATTGGAAGGGTGGATGGCTTCTAGACAATGAACAATTCATAATTTTAAGGGTGGAAGAAGTGGGCTTCATTTAGCCTTCTAAGATTAGTGTAGTTCCAAGATCAGTGTAGTTGCTTTGCCTTGCTCTGAATTCAAAGCCTGTAATGTGTTATCATTGCCATTCAGTTAAAATGAATCATTTACTTCAAATTATGCCTACTTCATTCTTAAATAATATTAAAGAACTCCTGTAATCATTTGTTTATGTTTCTGTACTCTGATTCCCAAATTGTATTGAAACATTCCAGTGCACTGACATAAGAGACCATAAATATTTACAGTGCCTTTTACATTGTTGACACTCAAAAAAATATTAAGCATTGTTAATTTTTAAATATTTGTTTTTATAACTCAAATATTTTTCTATCAAACTGCAATTTTAATTAATTACTGAATTTATAAAGCTTCAAATCTAGCTCTCAAATAACTTTAAGAGTATTATGAATTAGTTTGTAGATTGCTAGCTCCATTTATAAATGGGGCAGTTCCTTCACATAGACATTAATACATGTATAATATCTTCAAAGATACTTATCAAGGGAAAGCTTTGCCATGCAAATAATTACAGTATAGATTTACCTGACCTGTGTCTAAAATTAAGTTTCCATTCCCAGTATCTCTAGGTCTCAAAAAGAGTGAATGGCTTTCCAATTGATGAACTGTCAAGTTGTCAGTGTTTATTCTGCTGCCAGTGGCTAAGTGTATACAATGCCTGCAGCCTTATCACCTTGAGCAGGGGTACTGTCAGCTCTCATAAGCTAAGCAAGGTTATTTCTGTGTAGGATTTGAATGTGAGATTGACCAAGTCCCAGATTTTGGACTAGTCTCAGCCCTCTTGGCATTGTATGAGTGGAGATTTCATTTTTTTTTCTTAAATTTGGTGAGAATATGAAAAGGATTATTTAGTTTTCACTGATGCTGATAAAACAAAGGTTTTTCTTGTTTTGATATTTTTTACATGTTGTTTTACTTTGATGTAAGGTGGTGATTCATTCAGTAAATGCTGTATTCAAGGTGTTAGACACTGTGTATCCTTGAAGATAAATTAGGTAAGCCAAATTTTGAAATCATCAAGGTTTTCTATATCCTTAAACTTTCTCCAAGAGTATGGTTGTTCCTGTTTCTTTTCAGCACAATATAAAATTTCCAAGAAGAAGAATAATTTAAGTAATAATATCTTATTCAATCTTCTAAAACTAAATTTATTAGTAGACATTAAAGTAAAGACTAAATTAAATAGTTAATTTAAAGGATCAATTGTGTTTTTTTCTTAGACGAGGAATTGACACGATAGTTTTTTTGCTTGTTTGTCTGAAGTCTTCTTTGGTTTGGTTTTACTAATGCTACACACTTTTTATTGTGAAGACTGAGCTTCAACATTAAAATTTAATACTCTAGATTTAATGTCTTTGAACTTTATCACAAACAGGAAAATAAGGCCAGGGAAAATAGATTAAAACTGGTTTCACAACCAATCTTAATTGCACAGTAATGCTTAGTATCTTCATAAAATTGTTTTCTCATGTAAGTGGATGAAATAAAATGGTACAGCAGTGATATTCTAGCTCCTAGGTATAATCTTTTTTTTTTTTTTTTTTTAATTGCGGTGCGTGGGCCTCTCACTGTTGTGGCCTCTCCCGTTGCGGAGCACAGGCTCCGGACATGCAAGCTCAGCGGGCATGGCTCACGGGCTCAGCCGCTCCGCGGCATGTGGGATCTTCCCCGACCGGGGCACGAACCCGTGTCCCCTGCATCGGCAGGCGGACTCTCAACCACTGCGCCACCAGGGAAGCCCGGTATAATCATTTTTTAGGTAGGTTTAGAATCTTTACTCAGGTCTCCAACATTAAATCCACAAATATAAAACCTACAGCTCTGTATTCTTGGGAACAATTTACTGTTTTTGCAAAGGGTATTATATAGATTGCCATTGGTCCATTTTTAATGAAATGTTTTACTGCCTAGTGCTTAGGAAGAGGAAATAACAGCCTTGCCTTCAAATGGCCAATTGTTAAATAGAGTACTGTTATTCTTCAGTGTTGTATTTGTATTCTGATTCTGCAGTATCTAAAATAACATTTTCCTTTTCATATTACCCTGCTTTATGTTTCTCTCTAGCACTTTTTGCAAACTGAAATTATATACATACATGTAATTATATATACAATTCTCATATATGTGCATATATATGTGCATATATAATTTATATACACACAGGTAAATATAATAAATTTACTTGTTTATAGTCTGTCTTTCCCATTACAGTGTGACTCCATGAGACAAGAATGTTTCTTTATTTTTGCTATATCCCCCAATGCATGGCGTATAGTAGATGTTCATTAAGTATTTAATGAGTGAACTAATGAACACATGTGCATACTGACATAAGAATCTGTAAGATTCTTCTCTGCATCTAAAAGTGTAACAGCCATGTTTTTCCTTTATTCAAATGAAAAATAATAAATATGTGCACATGAATTATTGTTGATATGCCACACTAGAAAGTGTTTATGTGATTACACCATTTCCATCATTGTATTCTTAATGCCTAGCAGAGTTGGCCCCTTGGGCACCAAAAATATAGTCATTTATTTTAGTGGTTATTAAGAAAGATTTTGTGTAATTTGTTTGCAGGGAATCATTGAGAGTAGGGAAATAGTGGATTGATTATTTTAGCAAATAGATTGGTTATTTTAAGCAAAATGGAAGGGCCCACAGAAGTGCAGGATTGTTGTGAATTATTGGTATTTGTAATTCAAGACCATTTCAACTAAGCTAGATTTAATATTTTGTAATGGGGAAAACTACATAGCCTTTGCTGACAGAGACACCTGGGTTGAAATTCTGTCACTGACTGTGATTTTAGGACTACTAAACCCAGTGAGTCTCAGTTTCTTTATCTGTAAAATTTGAATAATAATATGTATCCCTTAATATTGTAAGGATTAAGCGAAATTATGTTTGTAGGTTACATAATGAGAGATAATTAAAATAATGCCAATTTGAAAATGGACAGTAATCTATGTGATTCATTTTTAAGCCAATACAAGAAATGCAAAGTCTAGTTGCTCTTCTGACAAGAAATTGCTATGTGAGGCAGGGGAATAATTTCATTTTCGGTGTGATTAACAGAGCATTATGCATGGCAGTCACAGTGATAACATGAAAAATTAACATTTTTGTTTTGTTTATTGCCCTTTCTGAATCTAAAATTCTGCACGTCTGTTAATCAAACTTGTGAGGGCTACAATTCAATGGGAAGCTAATATTGGAGAATCTAGTAGCCAACATAGCCTGCATAAACCCAGTGTTTATAACTAAACTCATTCTTGGAAAATCTGCCATCCTTATTTACTGTCATATTTCCAACAATAAATTTATGTATTGGAAGGCATATATAATGGAGAGAATCTAGAAATTGCTGTGAATTGGCAATCTATTGTGAACGCTCCAGCTTTTTTTTCCCTCCCACCCTGCTTTACATATAATATACATGATAAACTTCGCTCTGTGAGTTTTTATTTTGATGCATCTTCAAGAAAATATTTTATACCCCAAGGTCATGTGATATTCAATCTAGTATCTTATAAAATTTCTAATATGTTAGACCTTCAAAATTATTGATCATGGCAGTTTCCTGACGGTTAAAGAGAATGCTGCACTCTTGAAAAGTCTATACTGTGGACTGGATCATTTCTGCTTCAAAGGGAACCCATCTCCTATTACTACATAGAAGAGAGAATCCAATGATGTATCTTATGATGTATCCAATGATGTTTAGAGTTACTGTGACCTCTCTGGAAGAGTTAGCTGTTGTTTGGATTGAGATGACTTCTGAGAGAGTCCTGCTTCAGGCAGGACTAGCTGCTATTGGCATGCAGACTTTTAGTAAATGTTTACAGACATGTATTCGCTCACAAAGAAACCCAGAGAGTCTGATTCATCAGTTACATGCTGAAGACTGACTCGGTTAAGAGCTCAGTGCCATACCTGACACAAAGGAGGCAAGGTTCAGTTTCCTTCCTAATCTATTGGACAGCACCCACAGTAAGACACACTGGAATATGCCTCACCCAACCTCTGAGACACACCCATGCACACACACCACCACCACCGATGAAACTTCAGTTCAGCTCAAACTCACCTACGCAATGTGATTTCAGCCACAGTTGGTGATTAAGGACCCACTATGAAAGCAATAATCTTGAAAGCAATCTAAGCTAAGAATACACAGAATTGAGAGACATCTGCTCATATGTTCTCCTTTGGCAAGGTCTCATTGTTGTGATTGAACTATAAGTGACAGATATCAAAGATTCATTTCAAAGAGGTTGCACGAGTGGGCAAACAATGCCAAGAATTGGTCACACAGCATGTGAGTCATTTGTTCACATATGTTGGAAATTCACAACAGACTAAGTTGTTATACAGTGACATTCCTGGTATGGTAGGTTGTGTTGAAGCATAATCCCAGGGGTTTGTCATTGTGCCTCAAATTACCTGCTTTCTTTCACTTCTGAATTTCTCATTAGTCTATTAAAATGTTTAATTATATATCTCTCTTATTCTCCCAGGCCTGTCTTGACTCTTTCAGGGGATTATAAATTCTCCTTCAACAGGAACTGGATTTTATACATTGGAGTGATTATAAAATTTTAATAGTCTGGGTACATAATCTCACCATATTTGCTAATAGAACTTCCAACAACTCATTTGTTTGGGGACTCTTCATTCAAACTAGCGAAATACAATGTTCATATCAGTGATGAATGATTGAAATTGTAGTCATGGCTTTTGGTCACTGCTGACTGCATTGCCTCCTTCCTGCCTTCCCCCCCCCGCCGCCCCCCAGTAATTTTATTTTCCTTTGTGACCAGGAGATTTGACACATTAAAGCTAGTCAGACACCATTAAGACTTTCATCCCAATTAAGCTCTTCTAAGGTAACTGGAAAATGAAGGGATTGATATTTGCTATTTGTTTTGAATAGAAACTATGATATTAAAAAACCTTTTTTTAGACTTTGGGATGGCTTGGATGTATGAACTATTGCCCCTTTTAAAGTTTCTGCTATTAATTTGGATTCTGTTTCTTCCAAGATTTCCTTCTTGATAAACAGGTGGTATATTGCAATAAAAACAAGTAACACAATTTATTGCATTTTTAAAGGGTTGAAACAAGTGATTTGTATGCTAAAAGTAATATATTGACTTTGCTAAAGACAGGAATTTGCTGTTTGACAACTGATCTTCATCCCCAACAGCATGGAGACTATTAACATATGGTTGTGAACAAACAGCATGCTCCTCACTCTATTCTTGGTCTTTGAGGAGAGGATATTCAAATGTATAGTATTGTTACTGAGACCTTGAGCTAATACCACCTATTATTAATTTCTTATATTTTCCAGATTTTCTGCAAATAAGTTTTGTTTTAGAAGTTAAAAATATTTTAAAATTCTCTTTGTATTTAGAGGAACGAAACTATTTCTGAAAGTTCATCAGAAGTATCAAGTAATTTAGAATTTGAGGGCAAAAGTTTTCTTGCTTGCAATTTGAAATTGAGTTTGCTCTCTAGACATAGCATTCTGTGATTCTTTCATTCCAATACCATCTTGCATTCATAAAACATTCTGAAGTGCTATTTTTAAAATGGCAAAACAATTCATTTTATTTATTTCCAGATACTTTCTATGACACTAGAAGATACAGTTTATATCTCATATTATTTGAAGCAGGACTATA
The DNA here is from genome assembly GCF_000442215.2 of Lipotes vexillifer. Classification (NCBI taxonomy): domain Eukaryota; kingdom Metazoa; phylum Chordata; class Mammalia; order Artiodactyla; family Lipotidae; genus Lipotes; species Lipotes vexillifer. The sequence goes on from NW_006775603.1 coordinate 3,954,967, forward strand.
CTATGTTGAATTAAGTTGTAGCCTTATTTACTAAACACTCTAATTTTAGATTAAGATGAAAATATCGAATGTAGTTTTACAGTATGGCAATTTTACATATAATAATAAACCTCAAAAATTTTGCCATAACCAACATTATTTTTAATATATGAAATATGTCTTCACATGATTTCCTTTGGTGAAGATTTGAAAGTATAAGAACTATAAAAAAGAATCCCTAAGAATTATAGATATATTTGTTTTAACTTAAAAATTAATATTTGATGCTTTTCTCTATAAAATTTAGGTTACTTAGATTTTATGAAAAGATATTAATGTAAAATAATTTATAGTTAAAGACTTTCATATTTACTGTAAGTTCTTACGAAAATATATAAATGTCCACATTGTTTCTTTTATATAGTAAAACTAGTAGTCCATGCTGAATCCCAAACATTTACTAACCATGAAAAAAGTATATAAATGATTGAAGAAATAATAAAGGAAGATTTTTAAAAGCTAAAAAATAAGCCATATCTTATTTTTACCCTGGTCTGCAGTTTCCATAGGAGCTTAAATTATCAAATATGTATCATCTAAAATTTTGTCATACTTGAAAGAATTCTGATGGATAGTTTTTTAAGGTGATGGTTAAATGTTTTTATTCAAAAATAAAGCCTTATTGTTTAGATGCATAGTATTATTATTATTAGTTATTAAGTTCATGCAACTTAGGTGTTGCTGATATATGTTCCACTTCTTGTTGAGGCTACAAATGTTATTTTGAGGAACTGTTGTTTTTGTTTTGTTTTGTTTCATTTTTGCTATAAATTGTAAACATTTTCACCAGGGCCTTAAATATCTTTCCAGTAAATTCTCTATGGATTTAGTAAAGAATTTACTGAAGTTGTGTAGAAAGCTAAGTTTGCATAGTGTTCTTTCCAATATGGAAAGTAAATATGTTTGGAAATGGAGATGCTCTTTTAGTAATTAGAGGCACTTTTATTAATCACAGTAATTCAGGTGCAATAAGGGACGTTTACATTTATTGGCAATGAACTTTGATTTTAAATTATTTAATAAATGTCATGGTCCGAATGTGGGTTAGAAAAGAATTTCCAGACACAAAGCAGAATGTAAAGAAGATAGAATTTCTTAGAGGGAAGGGTTGCTGCCAGAACAGTGGGCCAACTTCCTAGTAGTCTGGGAGAGTCGAGTCCAAACATGTGCTGTTGATCAGTTTTTATAGCCAGAAAACAAACGAATGGTCCGAGTGAAAATTTCGTTTACTGATCGGTCGAGGCACATATACCTTCCTTCTATAGAGTGGGAGTGGGACAGGCCAGATGCCTTTCCTTATTTGGGACAGGTCCCGGGGCCCAGGTGGGCTCAGGAATTTCGTAACCATCATCGATCGCAGCATGGTGGTGAGGGCGATTAAGAGTCCGGTAGGGGGTGAAAGGCTGAAACTTTTTCAGGCGGGATCATCCTTTGTCCTTGAAGCACCATTGTCCTCAGAGCACCACAATAAATACATTTTATCAGGTTTATTAAACTCCATTATAACAGTAAAATAGCATTTCTGGAATTCATCTTTATAAACAAAAGTGAGAAATGAATCTCACTTTAAAAAATAATTTTAAAATATCTTGGATTAATATAGGTTAGGCCTTGAAATGTCTAATTAATAAAATGAATGCATCTAGCTGAATATAATCACTCTGAGAAAGTCACTTGATTCTCATGAGGAGAAAAGTACTTATCTGCTGAAAATGTTTTCAAGCAATTCTTAATCAGAAGCTATAGAAAGCTTTATTACCCTGGAGTGCTTGAATAAAAGTAGTTTTTGTGGGTTTAAATGGAAAAGCATTTGAAACGCTGTGCTTGAGAATTTCTTCTTTTGATTCATTCAAGTTTGATATGAATCTGTATCCCAAACTGAGATGAGAAATCTTTCAGAGTCAAGACTCATGCATTTCCCAATGTCTGATTGTTGCCATTTGGAGCAATAATACAATTTGAATAAGCATATTTTCATTAAACAGGAGACAGTGTCTTTTAGAATTGTGAAAAAAAAGTCATATTTCTGTCTCTCATATAGGAACTGTTGTACTAATGGATAATTTTCCTCCCAAAGAAAACTGGAAACTGGAGAATTATTCTTGGGACAAACAATATAATTACAATTCAGGAACTGAGTTCTCATTCATTCTTAAAAGTACTCAAGTTTTTCCAAGTAGGCATATTTTTTGGTCCATCCCAAACACTTCTGAGGAATTACAAAATTAGGGGAAAAATATCAGTCATTTAGTGAAACGTCTGCATCTTACATATGTAGTCCTGAGTTTTGTGGGTTGGAGACCTTCCTAAATATCATTAGTTTGTTATGAAAACCAAGCTTAGACTTCTAGTTCAATGTTTTTTCCACTACATTAAGAGTTCTTTCCATAATTTCAAAGCCTATACCTGTTAGAGGTAAACAGTAAAGGTGAAATCTGTTCTTTTTTTTCTCTCATTTTTAAGTATGGAACCAATCTTTGAATACATTCATAGTTATTTTATAGTTATAAATCTCAAGGAGAAAAATCTACTGTATTTAAAATCTCACTAATAAAAATTTCTCACATTTTTCTAGAAAATAACATGAATTATCATGCTTTTCTCTTGAAATGCCTGATTGTTAAAATATGGAAATATTTTTGTATATATTCTACTCTTTTAACTTTATTCTACAATGTTTTATGTAATATTTAATTTTTAGTCTTGTCTTTTTTCTTTCGCTATTCAAATTTTATTTGTGATAGCAGAGATAATATTTCCACTCATTTGTTCAGAATCTTATTTTTCTTTTTTTCAATGACAGCCACAATTTGCCTCACTATGAATTGACATTCAGTTTTATCTTGTTGTTAACAGAAGCACATTTTGATTAAAAATAAATGAGTGCAGGGCTTCCCTGGTGGCGCAGTGGTTGAGGGTCCGCCTGCCGATGCAGAGGACACGGACTCGTTCCCCGGTCTGGGAGGATCCCACATGCCACGGAGTGGCTGGGCCCATGGGCCATGGTGGCTGAGCCTGCGCGTCCGGAGCCTATGCTCCGCAACGGGAGAGGCCACAACAGTGAGAGGCCCAAGTACCGGAAAAAAAAAAAAAATGAGTGCAGATGAGGGTGAGTTGACATTTCTGACAAAATTTTTTCGCAAATCATTTTTAGTTAAATATATTATAATCCAAAGTAGAGTTTTCCAGCCAAAGTAGTTTTTTGCCACAATATAGTCAGACAAAAACATACTGGGGCTATTATACCAACCATCTTTATCAAGATGAGGTTTAGGTGAAGCATGTCATAGCAAAGATAGCTCTATACTGAAGGGTAGAATTACAGGTCTCTGCAAGACCATATAATATCAGCAAGCAGTTATGAGTACTTGCTATTGGTAGAGTTATCTTTTTAGTGAGAATATAGATAGAGATGATAGATAGATGATAGATAGATAATAGATGATAGACACATAATAAAAATGATAGATGGTATGGATGTGGATATCTAAATAAACATAAAAAGGCAACATAGACCAAAGACATACTGTATTAATACATATACAGAGAGAGAAACAGGACGAAAGATTTACTGTATTAATACATATGCAGAGAGAGAAACAGGTAAGATATTTTGTGAGTTATACTGTATGTTATAGGTTCATAACAGATTTACATACAAATAGCTCTGATGCTGCTTTGGATCTTATACTCAAGTAGTATGGTAGCATAAGATATAGAAATCTAAAGTCATTCAGAACATTAGAGATTGTGCCATGCTTACATGTTGATTGTATAACTATATTAAAACAACTGACTTGAAAATAATTTGCTTATTTGCCAGGGGCGGGGGCGGGGTGATGCATGTAGAACAAAAAAGAAATAGTAGTAGCAGAAGATCTGCAACTAATTTAACAACTTAATATTCAAGTCAGTAATAAGTAGAAGAAAAAGGAAGTTCATTCTGGATGATTTGAAACATAGAAAATAACATTGTATATGTAGTGAGTGCCTAGCATTCTAATCTGATTTATCTGATCTACTTAATATCAACAATGGAAATTATTTCCAAATATAAGAGATATAAAGAAACTAACAAAAGTTTTGAGTGTCTGATGCACTAACTTGGTTATAATTAATTAAATTTAGAGATTACTGATGAAAAGGAATTACATAGCCTCATTACATTTTAATCAGTGATGCAATTCAATGCAATGAAATTCCATTGTGTTTAAGGGTAGTGTTCAGTAGGAAATGAATCAGTAATTTATTTATTAGTCTACTAATAATAATTTTTAATGTTATAATTTAGGAAATATTCTAATCACTTTTATTTATAGAATACTAATTTTACAAATACTAAATTTTACTATCCTTCCAAGGATAGAAGGACCTTATACCTGTACGGAATAAACTAAGAATGTATTTCATATTTTTATCTTTAGTTAAGAATTCTGTTAATATTAATCACTTACTAAAAAGAAGTGTAAAAGTTTTTTAAGGCATTTTGTATTTTTAATGTTAAAGCCTGTCTTTAATTTTGATAGTATTTTATGAATTATCTTTTCTGCATTATATAACAAAAATACACATTTTTGAATGATAACATGGTGTGTGAGTGCCCCTACCTGGTAATATCCGGTCATTATTTTCCTGCTTCCCAATTTTTTTCTTAACTTTAGCATGGCATAAGAACAAAATATAATATTACTCGTTTATTGCTGGGAAAAGTATATAAAAATATTTTAGTTTTATTAAATTATTATAAAATATATATAAACATAATTACAGTAATACTATAATTAATTAAAGATGACACTTTTTAAAAATATCATTCTCACAGAAGCACATAATTCTTGATTAAAAAGATAAAATTTGATTCTGTTTGAATAGTGAAGTCTCTGTTTTTAATGAAAGGACAGCTAATGGGCCTTAACTAACAAAAAGAACCTGGACAGAGATAAAGGCCAAACTTGTCACCTGCAATAAGAAAAAATGGCAATGATAAAAATTTGCAGGGATTTTTCTTAATAGAAGTTTAGGTGAAAATGAACCAAAGATTTTAGTTGACCACAAGGTCAACTGAAACAATAATGTTATGAATCTGCCAAAAAGCTAGTAAGATTTACGGAGGTCTCTAAGAAAGCTATGTTGCAGGAGAAACCCATGAAGGAATTAAAGATCTTAAATATAAATATAAGGCACATCAATACTATTTTCATGCATTTAATGGCAGCCACGTGCAAAGAGAAATGATGATGTTTTATATTAATTCAGGTTCATGGTTTGAATCAGAGAGTCAGTTATAGGTGGAAAAATGTGGCTTTGTTCATGTTCCATTGATCTATATGGTTTCCTTTCCTTCATGGTAAATTTGAAAAGCAGTAGGATGATGCTTATCTTCACTCAAAATATGTTTAATCATCCGTGAAGGTGCCGATAGTTTGCTGTTAATTATGCAGTGCAACATGTAGACACCAGCTTTTATAATGAATTGAACAGAAGGGATAACCACTTTAAGCTGTAAATAACCTGTAACTAGAACATGGATTTACTTATTGTCCTCTCTCTTCATAAACGGAATGTGTGTGGAAATAGGGTAGGAGGGAAGAATTAGATCTTAGAGCTCTGCCGGAAGAAGTTAGCCCAGGTGAGGAATATTCCTAAGGGCTGATGCACTAACTAGAGTAACAGTAAGGCAGTGGAGCCAGGGAAGATACATTTTCAGAGACAGCGAGAGAAGAACAAAGGGAGAAGCATACAACAGGTAACTTTTCCCTACTTTACCTTTCTGTTTAAAGTTGAATTTGGTTACATTCTCAGATTGTAAATATCTGCTCAATTAATGTTGAGTCAAACGAAACACTGGATAATGATAGGGACAGGTAACTGGAAATCAAGTCAGTTGGCTTTATAGGGCTTAATATCACCATGCAGAATTAAGGTTCAAAACTGTGAATGTATTTAGCTTCTCAATAGATTATCAATTAATGGTATTGCTATTAATATATAGACAGCTTCATATTAATCATAATTAGGCACTGAGACTCCCAAAGTCTCTGATTTCTCACCAGCTAGATTTCTAGTACCCTAAAGAAGAAATCAGTATTCCTTTTTTTTAAACATCTTTATTGGAGTATAATTGCTTTACAATGGTGTGTTAGTTTCTGCTTTATAACAAAGTGAATCAGCTATATGTATACATATATCCCCATGTCTCCTCCCTCTTGCGTCTCCCTCCCACCCTCCCTATCCCACCCCTCTAGGTGGTCACAAAGCACCGAGCTGATCTCCCTGCGCTATGCAGCTGCTTCCCACTAGCTATCTATTTTACATTTGGTAGTGTGTATAAGTCCATGCCACTCTCTCACTTCATCCCAGCTTACCCTTCGCCCTCCCCACGTCCTCAAGTCCATTCTCTACGTCTGCGTCTTTATTCATGTCCTGCCACTAGGTTCTTCAGAATAATTAATTAAAGATGACACTTTTTAAAAATATCATTCTCACAGAAGCACATAATTCTTGATTAAAAAGATAAAATTTGATTCTGTTTGAATAGTGAAGTCTCTGTTTTTAATGAAAGGACAGCTAATGGGCCTTAACTAACAAAAAGAACCTGGACAGAGATAAAGGCCAAACTTGTCACCTGCAATAAGAAAAAATGGCAATGATAAAAATTTGCAGGGATTTTTCTTAATAGAAGTTTAGGTGAAAATGAACCAAAGATTTTAGTTGACCACAAGGTCAACTGAAACAATAATGTTATGAATCTGCCAAAAAGCTAGTAAGATTTACGGAGGTCTCTAAGAAAGCTATGTTGCAGGAGAAACCCATGAAGGAATTAAAGATCTTAAATATAAATATAAGGCACATCAATACTATTTTCATGCATTTAATGGCAGCCACGTGCAAAGAGAAATGATGATGTTTTATATTAATTCAGGTTCATGGTTTGAATCAGAGAGTCAGTTATAGGTGGAAAAATGTGGCTTTGTTCATGTTCCATTGATCTATATGGTTTCCTTTCCTTCATGGTAAATTTGAAAAGCAGTAGGATGATGCTTATCTTCACTCAAAATATGTTTAATCATCCGTGAAGGTGCCGATAGTTTGCTGTTAATTATGCAGTGCAACATGTAGACACCAGCTTTTATAATGAATTGAACAGAAGGGATAACCACTTTAAGCTGTAAATAACCTGTAACTAGAACATGGATTTACTTATTGTCCTCTCTCTTCATAAACGGAATGTGTGTGGAAATAGGGTAGGAGGGAAGAATTAGATCTTAGAGCTCTGCCGGAAGAAGTTAGCCCAGGTGAGGAATATTCCTAAGGGCTGATGCACTAACTAGAGTAACAGTAAGGCAGTGGAGCCAGGGAAGATACATTTTCAGAGACAGCGAGAGAAGAACAAAGGGAGAAGCATACAACAGGTAACTTTTCCCTACTTTACCTTTCTGTTTAAAGTTGAATTTGGTTACATTCTCAGATTGTAAATATCTGCTCAATTAATGTTGAGTCAAACGAAACACTGGATAATGATAGGGACAGGTAACTGGAAATCAAGTCAGTTGGCTTTATAGGGCTTAATATCACCATGCAGAATTAAGGTTCAAAACTGTGAATGTATTTAGCTTCTCAATAGATTATCAATTAATGGTATTGCTATTAATATATAGACAGCTTCATATTAATCATAATTAGGCACTGAGACTCCCAAAGTCTCTGATTTCTCACCAGCTAGATTTCTAGTACCCTAAAGAAGAAATCAGTATTCCTTTTTTTTAAACATCTTTATTGGAGTATAATTGCTTTACAATGGTGTGTTAGTTTCTGCTTTATAACAAAGTGAATCAGTTATACATATACATATGTTCCCATATCTCTTCCCTCTTGCATCTCCCTCCCTCGCACCCTCCCTATCCCACCCCTCTAGGTGGTCACAAAGCACCGAGCTGATCTCCCTGCGCTATGCAGCTGCTTCCCACTAGCTATCTATTTTACATTTGGTAGTGTGTATAAGTCCATGCCACTCTCTCACTTCATCCCAGCTTACCCTTCGCCCTCCCCACGTCCTCAAGTCCATTCTCTACGTCTGCGTCTTTATTCATGTCCTGCCACTAGGTTCTTCAGAACATTTTTTTTTTTTAATTCCATATATGTGTTAGCATACGGTATTTGTTTTTCTTTTTCTGACTTACCTCACTCTGTATGACAGACTCTAAGTCCATCCTCCTCACTACAAATAACTCAATTTAATTTCTTTTAATGGCTGAGTAATACTCCACTGTATATATGTGCCAAATCTTCTTTATCCATTCATGTCAGTGGACACTTAGGTTGCTTCCATATCCTGGCTACTGTAAATAGTGCTGCAGTGAGCATTGTGGTACATGACTCTTTTGGAATTATGGTTTTCTCTGAGTCATGCCCAGTAGTGGGATGGCTGGGTCATATGGTAGTTCTATTTTTAGTTTTTTAAGGAACCTCCATACTGTTCTCCATAGTGGCTATATCAATCTACATTCCCACCAACAGTGCAAGAGGGTTCCCTTTTCTCCACACCCTGTCCAGCATTTAATGTTTGTAGATTTTTTGATGATGGCCAGCCACTATGACTGGTGTGAGGTGATACCTCATTGTAGTTTTGATTTACATTTCTCTAATGATTAGTGACCTTGAGCATTCTTTCATGTGTTTGTTGGCAATCTGTATATCTTCTTTGGAAAAATGTCTATTTGGTTTTTCTGCCCATTTTTGGATTGAGTTCTTTGTTTTTTTTTGTTTTTTTTTTGAGTTCTTTGTTTTTTGATATTGACCTTCATGAGCTGCTTGTAAATTTTGGAGGTTAATCCTTTGTCAGTTGCTTCATTTGCAAATATTTTCTTCCATTCTGAGGTTGTCTTTTTGTCTTGTTTATGGTTTCCTTTGCTGTGCAAAAGCTTTTAAGTTTCATTAGGTCCCATTTGTTCATTTTTGTTTTTATTTCCATTTCTCTAGGAGGTGGGTCAAAAAGGATCTTGCTGTGATTTATGTCATAGAGCATTCTGCCAATGTTTTCCTCTAAGAGTTTTAGTATGTCTGGCCTTACATTTAGGTCTTTAATCCATTTTGAGTTTATTTTTGTGTATGGTTTTAAGGAGTGTTCTAATATCACTCTTTTACATGTACCTGTCCAGTTTTCCCAGCACCATTTTTGAAGAGGCTGTCTTTTCTCCATTTTATATTCTTGCCCCCTTTATCAAAGATAAGGTGACTTGGGCTTCCCTGGTAGCGCAGTGGTTGAGAGTCCGCCTGCCGATGCAGGGGACACGGGTTCGTGCCCTGTTCTGGGAAGATCCCACAGGCCGCGGAGCGGCTGGGCCCGTGAGCCATGGCCGCTGAGGCTGTGCGTCCGGAGCCTGTGCTCCGCAACGGGAGAGGCCACAGCAGTGACAGGCCCATGTACCGCAAAAAAAAAAAAAAGATAAGGTGACTTCATCTGCATGGGTTTATCTCTGGGCTTTCTATCCTGTTCAATTGGTCTATATTTCTGTTTTTCTTCCAGTGCCATACTGTCTTGATTACTGTAGCTTTGTAGTATAGTCTAAAGTCAGGGAGCCTGATACCTCCAGCTCTGTTTTTCTTTCTCAAGATTGCTTTAGCTATTCAGGGTCTTTGGTGCTTCCATACAAATTGTAACATTTTTTGTTCTAGTTTTGGTATCAGGGTGATGGTGGCCTCATAGAATGAGTTTGGCAGTGTTCTTCCCTCTGCTATATGTTGGAAGAGTTTGAGAAGGATAGGTGTTAGCTCTTTTCTAAACGTTTGATAGAATTCACCTGTGAAGCCATTGGTCCTGGGCTTTTGTTTGTTGGAATTTTGTTAATCACAGTTTCAATTTCAGTGCTTGTGAGTGTCTATTTATATTTTCTATTTCTTCCTGGTTCCATCTCAGAAGGTTGTGCTTCTCTAAGAATTTGTCCATTTCTTCCAGGTTGTCCATTTTATTGGCATATAGTTGCTTGTAGTAATCTCTCATGATCCTTTGTATTTCTGCGGTGTCTGTTGTAACTTCTCCTTTTTCATTTCTAATTTTATTGATTTGAGTCCTCTCCCTCTTTTTCTTGATGAGTTTGGCTAATGATTTATCAATTTTGTTTATCTTCTCCAAGAATCAGCTTTTAGTTTTATTGATATTTGCTATTGTTTCCTTCATTTCTTTTTCAGTTATTTCTGATCTGATCTTTATGATTTCTTTCCTTCTGCTAACTTTGGGGGTTTTTTGTTCTTCTTTCTCTAATTGCTTTAGGTGGAAGGTTAGGTTTTGTTTGTTTGAGATGTTTCTTGAGGTAAGATTGTATTGCTATAAACTTCCATCTTAGAACTGCTTTTGCTGCATCCCAAAGGTTTTGGTTCATCGTGTTTTCATTGTCCTTTGTTTCTAGGTATTTTTTTATTTCCTTTTTGATTTCTTCAGTGATCTCTTAGTTATTAAGTAGTGTATTGTTTAGGCTCCATGTATTTGTAGTTTTTACAGATTTTTTCTTGTAATTGATACCTAGCCTCATAGCATTGTGGTCCGAAAATATACTTGATATGATATCAATTTTCTTAAATTTACCAGAGCTTGATTTGAGACCCAAGATATGATCTATCCTGGAGAATGTTCCTTGAGCACTTGAGAAGAAAATGTATTCTATTGTTTTTGGATGGAATGTCCTATAAATATCAATTAAGTCCATCTTGTTTAATGTGTCATTAAACGCTGTGTTTCCTTATTTATTTTCATTTTGGTTGATCTGTCCTTTGGTGAAAGTGGGGTGTTAAAGTCCCCTACTATGATTGTGTTACTGTCAATTTCCCCTTTTATGGCTGTTAGCATTTGCCTTATGTATTTAAGTGCTCCTATGTTGGGTGCATAAATATTTCCAATTGTTATATCTTCTTCTTGGACTGATCCCTTGATCATTGTGTAGTGTCCTTCTTTGTCTCTTGCAATAGTCTTTATTTTAAAGTCTGTTGTGTCTGATATGAGAATTGCTACTCTAGCCTTCTTTTTATTTCCATTTTCATGGAATATCTCTTTCCATCCCCTCACTTTCAGTCTGTATGTGTCCCTAGGTCTGAAGTGGGTCTCCTGTAGACAGTGTATATACGGGTCTTGTTTTTGTATCCATTCAGCCTGTCTTTGTTTTTTGGACGGAGCATTTAATCCATTTACATTTAAGGTAATTATTGATATGTATGTTCCTATTACCATTTTCTTAATTGTTTTGGGGTTGTTATTGTAGGTCTTTTCTTTCCCTTGTGTTTCCTGTCTAGAGAAGTTCCTTTAGCATTTGTTGTAAAGCTGGTTTGGTGGTGCTAAATTCTCTTAGCTTTTGCTTGTCTGTAAAGATTTTAATTTCTCCGTCGAATCTGAATGAGATCCTTGTTGGGTAGAGTAATCTTAGTTGTAGGTTTTTCCCTTTCATCACTTTAAATATGTCCTGCCACTTCCTCCTTGCTTGCAGAATTTCTGCTGAAATATCAGCTATTGACCTTACGGGGATTCCTTTGTATGTTATTTGTTGTTTTTCACTTACTGCTTTTAATATTTTTTCTTTGTATTTAATTTTTGATAGCTTGATTAATGTGTGTCTTAGTGTGTTTCTCCTTGGATTTATCCTGTATGGGACTCTCTGGGCTTCCTGGACTTGATTGACTCTTTCCTTTCCCATATTAGTGAAGTTTTCACTATAATCTCTTCAGATATTTTCTCAGTTCCTTTCTTTTTCTCTTCTTCTTCCGGGAACCCTGTAAGTGGAATGTTGGTGTGTTTAATGTTGTTCCAGAGGTCTCTAAGACTGTCCTCATTTCTTTTCATCCTTTTTTCTTTATTCTACTCTGCAGTAGTTATTTCGACTATTTTATCTTCTTGGTCACCTCTCCATTCTTCTGCCTCAGTTATTCTGCTATTGATTCCTTCTAAAGAATTTTTAAATCCATTTATTGTGTTGTTAATCATTGTTTGTTTGCTCTTTAGTTCTTCTATGTCCTTGTTAAACATTTCTTGTATTTTCTCCATTCTGTTTCAAAGATTTTGGATCATCTTTACTGTCATTACTCTGAATTCTTTTTCGGGTAGACTGCCTAGTTCCTCTTCATTTGTTTGGTCTGCTGGGTTTTTACCTTGCTCCTTCATCTGCTGTGTATTTCTCTGTCTTCTCATTTTGCTTAACTTACTGTTTGGGGTCTCCTTTTTGCAGGCTGCAGGTTTGTAATTCCTGTTGTTTTTGGTGTCTGCCCCCACTGGGTAAAGTTGGTTCAGTGGCTTGTGCAGGCTTCCTGGTGCAGGGGACTCGTGCCTGTGTTCTGGTGGATGAGGCTGGATCTTGTCTTTCTGGTGGGCAGGATCGCATCTGGTGGTGTGTTTTGGTGTGTCTGTGACCTTATTATTATTTTTGGCAGACTCTCTGCTAATGGGTGGGGTCGTGTTCCTGTCTTGCTAGTTGTTTGGCATAGGGTGTCCAGCACTGTAGCTTGCTGGTGGTTGAGTGGAGCTGGGGCTTAGCGTTGAGATGGAGATCTCTGGGAGAGCTTTTGCTGTTTGATATTACCTGGAGCTGGGAGGTCTCTGGTGGACCAGTGTCCTGAACTCAGCTCTCCCAACTCAGAAGCACAGGCCTGACACTCAGCCAGAGCACCAAGACCCTGTCAGCCACAGTGCTCTAAAATCAGGAACAAGACAAGGATGCCCATTCTTGCAACTTCTATTTAATATAGTATTGGACGTCCTCATAGAATTTATTGGATAAAGTGAAAGCAGTGCTCAGAGGGAAATTTTTGGTTGTAAACACCTTGGATGAGCTCAACCGTAGACTGGTCACAGCTGAGGAAAGAGTCAGTGACCTTGAATACAGGTCAGAATTTCCGAAACTGTAGAGGACCGATGGTAACCACTATCCAATAACCAGCCGACTTCTCCCAGAAACCAGCAAGCACTTATTTATTCCTTTATCGCGGGGTCGCCTGCAGGCCCTGGATGGGGCTTGGCCTGGGTGCACGGAGCAGGGTTTTCCATGCGGGCAAACAGGGCATGGTTGGAGTTTTGGGGGCTGCTAACTGCCCTCAGGTGCATAGGGGCAGTAACTGGGGTCTTGGGGAGCCGCCGGGAGAGGATGGGCTGGGATTCTGCAAGCCCCGTGGGCAGCTCATGGAACTGTGAACTCAGGCCTGAGGTTCTGCCGCTGCAACCTCTCTTCCCAGTATTCCTTTTGAAAATAGCTTTGAATATGTTCATTTTCTTGATTTTTGAAATAGTTTCACATATGCATATAGATGTCAAAATTTATCAAAAGATACATTTTAAATATATGAAATTTATACTGTCAGTAATACTTTAATGAATATAGAAAAGCCCATTGCAGAGCTAATTAAATTAATAGATGAAATTGTTTGATCATCAAAACTTATATTTGTGATTTTTATGCAAAGTCTTTGATTATCCAGATGTGTATAAACATATGAAGGAGCTAAGACAGTCAGTTATGTGTTTTACCTCATATTTCACAAAGAAAGGGGATGTAATGATCATATGTGATGTTCAAAACTTTGTCAATTTATTTTATAGTGGAAATTAGACTAGTTCTTTTAACTGTATACATCATCACTGTCCTGGGATTCTAGTTTTCTTAATTCTCTGAAAATGGCCGTATTTAATGCTGTCTAAGTAATTTGGAATGTGTTTTTAAAATATGTACATTTCTGCTGCCATTTTCATTAGTAGAGTAAAGTTAAATAAATAGGGACAATAGATTTTTTGCAAACATAACACATTGCCAATGAAATATTATAGTTTATTGTTCTCAGTATAGGTTTACTTGGGAAGATTTAGGTGAATTGATTCTTTTATGTAGGATGTATCTGTACAAACTGTAAGTAGCTATTAAATTATTCTAGCTTTAATTCTCATTTTCTTACATATAATGTAGAGTACTTTAGAATTATATTACAAAAAGTATCAGTACTTTGCCACACTTGAGAGGATGATTCTCACTAGCATATCTGATCAACTACAAATGCATGGGTTTATTACAAAATCAATTTTGTATTACTTTATTTTGGAAACAAAAATATTTATATTTTAAATTCCTTTTTTATTCTATATATTATCTGTATAAGAGGAACTGATGAAATCTAATATATATCAAATTTTAATAAGCAGAATATATCTTTTGAGCACATGGGCTATAATATTTTCCAGAAAGACAAAGAAACCCTGTAATGAATAGAAACAATAGAATATTAAATGACGTAAGAAAAATTATCTAGATAGTTCTTTCTTTATTAGATAATGTGCAGCTTAAAATAGTGACAGACTTTGCATACCACTGCATTGAAACAGTTTAAATAAATTTAAGTAAAGCAAAAGTAAAGAGGAATTGGAGCATCAACTGTTATTTATACTGAAAATCTGGCTGTTCTATTTTATTTTATTTGGTCATTGTAAAACACTCAAAATATAAATCACTGTTCTATAACCTAATAGCCTTATACTGTGGTAGTTATGAATACTGGTTTGTACTTGAGGTTAAGAGATCCTACTGTACAGGATTATAATATGGTTTTTGTGTAAGTTGTTGTATAGACTTGGGTGAATTAGAATATAAACCATACTCCCTGAAATCCTCTCAATATAAATATTTAAATACAAGAGACATGGGTAGCAAGAACTGCACTTGCAGAAATCTTAACTACACTCAGTGGTTGACTTCCCAACTGGTCCTAAATGAAATGTCCCGTAGAAGCAAAATTATAACTGCCAAGGCCTAACCAGCACAACGTTCTGTCACTTAAGACATTGCTCCTGAGAGTAATGCATGATCAGTGTTAGAATCTGTATTTTGAACAACATGGTGTCTACAGACCCACTGCACTTTAAAAACCACTGTTTTATAGGAAGCTTGCCAAGTATTGGGTTATATTAGGGAAGACAAAAAGAATAAAATGTGGTCCCTGCACCTAACTGATTTTCAGCCTCTATTTGGGACAATACGTGTACACAAGTCAGCGTTGGTAAGAGGGTCTTGTAAATGTCATATTACAGGGTGTGATTTCTATTTGAAACTCTATAATTTAGCAATCAGTACATCTGGAATTGCCAAGGGTATCAGGAAATAATGGAAGAAAGAATATTCCAAATGGAATAGCCTATATACTCAGAGTAAAAAATAAGAGGAGTCAAGTCTTGAATAGGTGTTTGAATAGATTGAATGGATTGATTATAATACTTATATTAACAGAGGAGCTTAAACAGGAGTATGTATTCCTACTGTGAAGGATTTTAAGAGACCCTCTAAAGATGTAGCTGATTAGTCACCTAGCCATCTATCTAATGCAGAGGTTGGCAAACATTTTCTGTAAATATTTTAGGCTTTTATTTAGAATTTTTGAATTTTATTTATTTTTTTATACAGCAGGTTCTTATTATCCATTTTATACATATTGGTGTATATATGGCAATCCCAATCTCCCAATTCATCCCACCACCGCTCCCCCGCCACTTTCTACCCTTGGTGTCCATACATTTGTTCTCTACATCTGTGTCTCTATCTCTGCCCTGCAAACCGGTTCATCTGTACCATTTTTCTAGTTCCACATATATGCTTTAATATACGATATTTGTTTTTCTCTTTCTAACTTACTTCACTCTGTATGACAGTCTCTAGATCCATCCATGTGTCTACGTATGAGCCAATTTCATTCCTTTTTATGGCTGAGTAATGTTCCATTGTATATATATACACCACATCTTTATCCATTCACCTGTTGATGGGCATTTAGGTTGCTTCCATGACCTGGCTATTGTAAATAGTGCTGCAATGAACATTGAGGTGCATGTGTCTTTTTGAATTACGGTTTTCTCTGTGTATATGCCCAGTAGTGGAATTGCTGTGTCATATGGTAATTATAGTTTTAGTTTTTTTTGTTTTTTTTTTTGCGGTACGCAGGCCTCTCACTATTGTGGCCTCTCCCATTGCAGAGCACAGGCTTCGGGCACACAGGCTCAGTGGCCGTGGCTCACAGGCCTGTCCGCTCCGCGGCATGTGGGATCTTCCCAGACCAGGGCACGAACCCATGTCCCCTGCATCGGCAGGTGGACTCTCAACCACTGCGCCACCAGGGAAGTCCTATAGTTTTAGTTTTTTAAGAAATGTCTATACTGTTCTCCATAGTGGCTGTATCAGTTTACATTCCCACCAACATCGCAAGAGGGTTCCCTTTTCTCCACACCCTCTCCAGCATTTGTTGTTTGTAGATTTTCTGATGATGCCCATTCTAACTGGTGTGAGGTGATACCTCATTGTAGTTTTGATTTGCATTTCTCTAAGAATTAGTGATGTTGAGCAGCTTTTCATCTGTTTCTTGGCCATCTATATGTCTTCTGTGGAGAAATGTCTATTTAGGACTTCTGCCCATTCTTGGATTGGGTTGTTTGTTTTTTTAATATTGAGCTGCATGAGCTGTTTATGTTTTGGAGATTAATCCTTATTCCGTTGATTTGTTTGCAAATATTTTCTCCCATTCTGAGGGTTGTCTTTACGTCTTGTTTGTAATTTCCTTTGCTTTGCAAAAGCTTTTAAGTTTCATTAGGTCCCATTTGTTTATTTTTGTTTTTATTTCCATTACTGTAGGAGGTGGCTCAAAAAAGATCTTGCTGTGATTTATGTCAAAGAGTGTTATTCCTATGTTTTCCTCTAAGAATTTTATAGTATCCAGTCTTACATTTAGGTCTCTAATCCATTTTGAGTTTATTTTTGTGTATGGTGTTAGGGAGTGTTCTAATTTCATCCTTTTACATGTAGCTGTCCAGTTTTTCCAGCACCACTTATTGAAGAGACTGTCTTTTCTCCATCATATATAATTGCCTCCTTTGTCATAGATTAGTTGACTATAGGTACATGGGTTTTATCTTGGGCTTTCTATCCTGTTCCATTGATCTATATTTCTGTTTTTGTGCCAGTACCATATTGTCTTGATTACTGTAGCTTTGTAGTATAGTCTGAAGTCAGGGAGTCTGATTCCTCCAACTCCATTTTTTTCCCTCAAGACTGCTTTGGCTGTTCGGGGTCTTCTGTGTCTCCATACACATTTTAAGATCTTTGTTCTAGTTCTGTAAAAGATGCCATTGGTAATTTGATAGGGATTGGCCTGAATCTGTAGATTGCTTTGGGTAGTATAGTCATTTTCACAATATTGATTCTACCAATCTGAGAACATGATATATCTCTCCATCTGTTGGTATCATCTTTAATTTCTTTCAAGGGTGTCTTATAGTTTTCTGCATACAGGTCTTTTGTCTCCATAGGTAGGTTTATTCCTAGGTAGTTTATTCTTTTTGTTGCAATGTTAAATGAGAGTGTTTCCTTAATTTCTCTTTTAGATTTTTCATCATTAGTGTATAGGAATGCAAGAGATTACTGTGCATTAATTTTGTATCCTGAAACTTTACCAAATTCATTGATTAGCTCTAGTAGTTTACTGCTGGCATCTTTAGGATTCTCTGTGTATAGTATCATGTCATCTGCAAATAGTGGCATCTTTACTTCTTCTTTTCCAATTTGGATTGCTTTTATTTCTCTTTCTTCTCTGATTGCCATGGCTAGGACTTCCAAAACTATGTTGAATAATAGTAGTGAGAGTGGACATCCTTGTCTTGTTCCTGATCTTAGAGGAAATGCTTTCAGTTTTTCACCATTGAGAATGATGTTTTCTGTGGGTTTGTCATATATGGCCTTTATTATGTTGAGATAGGTTCCCTCTATGCCCACTTTCTGCAGATTTTTTGTCATAAGTAAGTGTTGAATTTTGTCAAAAGCTTTTTCTTCATCTATTGTGATGATCATATGGTTTTTATTCTTCAATTTGTTAATTTGGTGTATCACATTGATTAATTTGTGTATATTGAAGAATCTTTGCATCCCTGGGATAAATCCCACTTGATCATGATATACGATCCTTTTAATGTGTTGTTGGATTCTGTTGCTAGTATTTTGTTGCGGATTTTTGCATCCATATTCATCAGTGTTATTGGTCTGTAATTTTCTTTTTTTGTAGTATCTTTTTCTGGTTTTGGTATCAGGGTGATGGTGGCCTCATAGAATGAGTTTGGGAGTGTTCCTTCCTCTGCAATTTTTTGGAAGAGTTTGAGAAGGCTTCACAAGCTTCACAGGCTTCATCTGTGAAGCCATCTGGTTCTGGACTTTTGCTTGTTGGAAGATTTTTAATCATAGTTTCAACTGTAATTTCAATTAAAAATCATAGTTTTACTTGTGATTGGTCTGTTCATATTTTCTCTTTCTTCCTGGTTCAGTCTTGGAAGCTTATACTATTCTAAGAATTTGTCCATTTCCTCCAGGTTGTCCATTTTATTGGCCTAGAGTTGCTTGTAGTAGTCTGTTAGGATGCTTTGTACCTCTGCGGTGTCCGTTGTAAGTTCTCCTTTTTCATTTCTAAATCTATTGATCTGAGTCCTCTCCCTCTTTTTCTTGATGAGTCTGGCTAATGGTTTATCGATTTTATCTTCTCAAAGAACCAGCTTTTAGTTTTATTGATCTTTGCTATTGCTTTCTTTGTTTTTTATTTCATTTATTTCTGCTCTGATCTTTATGATTTCTTTCCTTCTATTAAATTTGGGTTTTGTTTTTTCTTCTTTCTCTAGTTCCTTTAGGTGTAACGTTAGATTGTTTATTTGAGATTTTTCTTGTTTCTTGAAGTGGGCTTGTATTGCTATAAACTTTCCTCTTAGAACTGCTTTTGCTGCATCCCATAGGTTTTGGATCATCGTGTTTTCATTGTAATTTGTCTCCAGGTATTTTTTGTTTTCCTGTTTGATTTCTTCAGTGATCTCTTGTTTCTTTAGTAACGTATTGTTTAGTATCCATGTGTTTGTGTTTTTTACGTTTTTTTCCCTGTAATTAATTCCTAATCATATAGTGTTGTGGTCAGAAGAGATGATTGTTATGATTTCAGTTTTCTTAAATATACTGAGGCTTGCTTTGTTACCCATGATGTGATCTATCCTGGAGAATGTTCCATGCACACTTGAGAAGAAAGTGTAATCTGCTGTCTTTGGATGGAATGTCCTATAAATATCAATTAAATCTATCTGGTGTATTGTGTCATTTAAAGCTTGTGTTTCCTTATTCATTTTCTGTTTGGATGATCTGTCCATTGGCGTAAGTGAGTTGTTAAAGTCCCCCACTATTTTTATGTTACTGTCAATTTCCTCTTTTATAGCTGTTAGCAGTTGCCTTGAGTATTGAGGCGCTCCTGTGTTGGGTGCATATATATGTATAATTGTTGTGTCTTCTCCTTGGATTGATACCTTGATCGTTATATAGTGTCCTTCCTTGTCTCTTGTAACATTCTTTATTTTAAAGTGTATTTTATCTGATATGAGTACTGCTACTCCAGCTTTCTTTTGATTTCCCTTAACATGGGATATCTTTTTCTATCCCCTCATTTTCAGTCTGAATGTGTCCCTAGGTCTGCAGTGGGTCTCTTGTAGACACCATATATATGGGTCTTGTTTTTGTATCCATTCAGCAAGCATGTGTCTTTTGGTTGGAGCATTTAATCCATTCACGTTTAGGTTAATTATCGATATGCATGTTCCTATGACTATATTTCTTAATTGTTTTGGGTTTGTTTTTGTAGCTGCTTTTCTTCTCTTGTCTTTCCCACTTAGAGAAGTTCCTTTAGGGTTGTTCTAGAGCTGGTTTGGTGGTGCTGAATTCTCTTAGCTTTGCTTGTCTCTAAAGCATTTGATTTCTCTGCCGAATCTGAATGAGATCCTTGCTGAGTAGAGTAATCTTGGTTGTAGGTTCTTCCCTTTCATCATTTTAATTATATCATGCCACTTCCTTCTGGCTTGTAGAGGTTCTGCTGAGAAATCAGCTGTTAAGCTTTTGGGAGTTCCCTTGTATGTTATTTGTCATTTTTCCCTTGTTGCTTTCAATAATTTTTCTTTGTCTTTAATTTTTTCAATTTGATTACTGTGTGTCTTGGTGCGTTTCTCCTTGGGTTTATTCTTCCTGGGACTCTCTGCGCTTCCTGGACTTGGGTGGCTATTTCCTTTCCCATGTTAGGGAATTTTCGGCTATAATCTCTTCAGATATTTTCTCGGGTCCTTTCTCTCTCTCTTCTCCTTCTGGGACCCCTATAATGCAAATGTTGTTGCATTTTATTTTGTCCCAGGGGTCTCTTAGGCTGTCTTCATTTCTTTTTATTCTTTTTTCTTTATTCTGTTCTACGGCAGTGAATTCCACCATTCTGTCTAACAGGTCACTTATCCATTCTTCTGCCTCAGTTTTTCTGCTATTGATTCCTTCTAGTGTATTTTTCAATTCAGTTATTGTATTGTTCATCTCTGTTGTTTAATTCTTCTAGGTATTTGTTAAACATTTCTTACATCTTCTCCATCTTTGCCTCCATTCTTTTTCTGATGTCCTGGATCATCTTCACTCTCGTTATTCTGAATTCTTTTCCTGGAAGGTTGCCTATCTCCACTTCATTTCATTGTTTTTCTGGGGTTTTATCTTGTTCCTTCATCTGGTACATAGCCCTCTGCCTTTTCATCTTGTCTGTCTCTCTGTTAATGTGGTTTTTGTTTCACAGACTGTAGGATTGTAGTTCTTTTTGCTTCTGCTGTCTGCCCTCTGGGGGATGAGGCTATCTAAAAAGCTTGTGCAAGTTTCCTGTTGGGAGGAACTGGTGGTGGGTAGAGCTGGCCCTTTTTTTTTTTTTTTTTTTTTTTTCCTTGCGTTATGCGGGCCTCTCACTGCTGTGGCCTCTCCCATTTGCGGAGCACAGGCTCCGGACGCGCAGGCCCAGCGGCCATGGCTCACGGGCCCAGCCGCTCCGCGGCATGCGGGATCCTCCCGAAACGGGGCACGAACCCGCGTCTCCTGCATCGGCAGGCGGACTCTCAAGAGCTGGCCCATTTTTTAATCAGATTGTTTGTTTTTGATACTGAGTTGAGTTGAGTGAGTTCTTTATATTTGGGACATTAATCTCTTATCAGATTTATCAGTTGCAAATATATTCTCCCATTCAGTAGGTTGCCTTTTCATTTTGTTGATGGTTTCCTTTGGTGTGCAAAAGCTTTTTAGTTTGGTTTAGTCCCATTTGTTTATTTTTGCTTTTGTTGCCCTTGCCTAAGGAGACAGATCCAAAAAAGTACTGCTAAGACTGATGTCAGAGAGCATACTGCCTATGTTTGCTTCTAGAAGCTTTATGGTTTTAGAGCTTACATTTAAGTCTTGAACTCATTTTGAATTAATTTTTGTATATTGTGTAAGAAAGGGGTCCAGTGTGATTGTTTTTCATGTAGCTGTCCCATTTTCCTCATGCCTTTTTTTGAAGAGACTGCCTTTACCCTACTATGTATTCTTGACTCTCTTGTTGTAGATTAATTGACCACATAAGTATGGGTTCATTCCTGGCTCTCTGTTCTGTTTCATTGATCTATGTGTCTGTTTTTTGTGCCAGTACTATATACAGTTTTGATTACTATAGCTTTGTAGTATAGTTTGAAATCAGGGCCCATGATACCTCTAGCTTTGTTCTTCTTTCTTAATATTGCTTTAACTATCAAGGGGTCTTCTGTGGTTCCATACGAATTTTAGGATTATCAACCACATACAATATTGTATGCAATACCTCTAGTTGTTCTTCATTAAATATTGCACTAAGATATTTAGGCACTAATATTAGCTTTTAAACAGTGGCAAAATCATTTTTATTTTTATTTGAACTTAAGCTTTCTAAATGAAACAAGCTATAGAGGAGATATTTTTAAACTTTAAACTGAAAACTATCTTGTGTACATCAGATTTAAATCATTTACCTTAAGCATGACACCTGGGAGAAATAAGCTTCATGGTTTCTATGTCATACAATTTCTCTTCCTAGAGATATGCCTAGGTTTATTCTGATTAATTTTTCTGAGTCCCACACAAGGAGTTGTATTTAAGTTTGAATACTATAAAAATTCTTTAATAAAATTAAAATTACATAAATTCTTGGTAGTCTGTTCAGAATTCCATTTTGCCAGTTCTCTTATGCAGCTCTTCAAATCTCATTTGAGTTTTAGGTATCATTGTCAAATCAGAAACTAGAAAAATAAGGTGCACATCTGCCTACAGTTGGTACATATAGAAACAAGTTTCAATTTACAAAAAAAAAAAAATCAATTTACAGCAGTTAGAGGCCAGGTGCTCTCTTCTTCTTATAAGGTTTAGGAAAGCTCTCCATTTAATTATTCTTAACTTTCTTATCTCATCTATCAAACTATGCTGTGAATATTCTGAAGAACCACTTTATCAAGTGAGTGGGAAGTGATTAAATTAGAAACTGTGGGACTTCCCTGGTGGTCCAGTGGTTAAGACTTCGCCTTCCAATGCAGGGGTGGTGGGTTCGATCCCTGGTCGGGGACCTGGGATCCCACATGCCTCATGGTGAAGAAGCCAAAACATAAAACAGAAGCAGTATTGTAACAAATTCAATAAAGACTTTAAAAATGGTCCACATCAAAAAAAAAAATCTTAAAAAAAAAAATAGAAACTGTGCAAGATACCCATTCCATAGAAGGCTAACTAAAACATAGTCTGTAACACTGTTGGCTATAGGAGAGAGAAAAAACAATATCATCTCTAGTAACACTTCATAAGCCATCTGTGTTCTTTTATATGTCCAGAACAATACCACCATTATCTTTCATATCTTTGATACACACACACACTCCACACCCTGATGGGTTGGGCTATGGCCAAAGCTGTACCAAACCTGGCATCTCTCATATCAATCCCATAGACTCCATGGTCCAATAATGGACATGTCACCCAAGGTATATCAACCAAAATCCTTTCTCAGGGTTTTTATAAGGGAAACTTGTAGGAAAGTTTCCTCTTGATCCTAGGCTTAAAGAATAAGAAGTCCAGAGATGCCTGCAGTCCTGGTTCTTGGAGATAACCAGACTGACAGAATAACGCCAATACTCAAATGGAAAGTAAGAGGCATAGAGAGATTGCAGACAGTGTTTGAATTCTAGAAGGATCCAATTCTCCCTAGTTAGAATTGGGTTTTCTGTAGTCTGCAACTAATAGAGTCTTGACTACCACCTTATCATATAATGCTATTTAATTCATTTGTCAGGAAGTTTGCAATTTAATCTCGTATAGATAAAAGGAATTCTTTTAAATCCATTTCCAGGAACGGCCCTGGAAATTCTACCATTATAAGTGATGTTTAGATCTCAAACGTTCCATCAATCAATTATAAGAACTATAATATTAGGAAAGTTTATTAAGGTCTAACTAGGTATTTTTGACTGTTGTAATTCTCCCAAAAGCTATATGAGGTAGATGGCTTTAATGTATGTATATTTCACACATATGAAATACAGAGTTTAATTAACTTCCCTGTAAAAGTAATAGGCTTAGTGACCAAACTTAAATCTGTTTGTGTGTTCTTAACTCCTCCACTACCTTGCCTCTCTTCTGGCATACCTACTGTGTGCCAGTAATGGTCTAAACAGTATAGATGCAGGGAGAACAAGACATAGTCTCTGCTTCACAAAGTGTATAGTTAAACATGTAGTCTAGTGGGGGATATAGGTAAATCATAGACAATCTTCAACACTGTCTCAGTTTTCTCAGGCTATCATAACAAAATAACATAGGCTATGTGGCTTAAATAACAGAAATTTATTTTTTCACAGTTCTCGAGGCTGAGAAGATCAAGGTGCCAACAGGGTTGGTGTCTGGTCCGAGCTCTCCTCTTTGGTTGCAGGTGACTGACTTCTCATTGAGTGGGAAATGAGATTGAGAAGAGATGTTCCTGTCATACAGCATTCACATCTATTCAAGCTGTTTGCTAGCTTATTCTCCAGTCCCTGAGAATCTAGTGGTATCTCTAGATTTTTCTATAGTGAGGTCTGTTTGTTACTCTCTGTGGCCTATAAAGTGGGATCTAAGATAACCCCAAGCAAGAGGCATTCTGTCTTCTATATGGCTTATATCTAATCCATGGAACTCTTCTTTGTGTAGAGAGAAAGAGAGCTCTCCGGTGTCTCTTCTTATAAGGACATTAATCCTGTCAGATCAGGGCCCCACTCTAATGATTTCACTTGACCTTTATCAACTCCTCCCAGAATCTATCTCAAAACACAGTCACATTGGGACTTGGGCATTTACCATATGAATTTTGGGGGGATACAAACATTCAGTTTATTTAAAAAGGGGGGAAGGTAAATTCACTAAAGGGTAGGGTAAACCCAAGACTTTATAGGAACTACATCATAAGCTCAAATAAGGCCTCCCACAATGATTTTGGTGAAATGAAAATAGATTTTGATAAAGTATAGATTTCATACATTTCTGCCACCTCTTGCATGTTGTATTTTACTTAGCTTAGGCTAGGAGGATCACAGAAGATGTAATTATGCAAATGAATACATAGAATAAGTAAGGGTCAACGACTTACTGAACTATAGCCAGATACCTAAATTTATTTTTATTTATTTATTTATTTATTTATTTTTTGCGGTATGCGGGCCTCTCACTGTTGTGGCCTCTCCCATTGCAGAGCACAGGCTCCGGACACGCAGGCTCAACGGCCATGGCTCACGGGCCCAGTCGCTCCGCGGCATGTGGGATCTTCCCGGACTGGGGCACGAACCCGTGTCCCCTGCATCGGCAGGTGGACTCTCAACCACTGCGCCACCAGGGAAGCCCCAGATACCTAAATTGATGTTGGTACCTTGGCTGGAAAAATATAAAAGCAATGAGCCAAAGCATATCCATCTCAGAGAGCTGAATTAGAACAAGAAAGAAAGGCCTTTTGTATGATTCTGGGAGCCTGTGCTGTGTTAAATTGATGGACAGCTGAATGACTGGTTCTCCCTTTCCTGTACCTATTTTCAACTGATGAGGGGAAATACAAGTTTTATGCCTGAACATCATAAAATTATGATAATGGTGGAATCTATTTCCTGAAATCATATCTCTACAGACATATAATTTTGAAATCAAGAAAAATTAACATGCCAGTATCTTTGAATTCTGGGTCATATCCAGACATAATTCAGGATAATTTTAGTCAATGCTAGGAAGCCTCTAGAATACCCATGTCTAGAATAAAATTATGGTCAGCCTAATTCAGCAGTTCTTAAGCTTTTTGCACAGTACAGTCACCTGAGGAGCTGGTAAAAATACCTAGTTCCTGCTTCCTGCCCCAAATCAAATAAGTCAGAGTTTCTGGGGATAGGACCTGGCCTTTTAAAAAGCTTCCTAAAATATTTTACTGTGCAGAGAGCTACTAGCCTAATGTTGAGAAGCCACGACCTAAGGTAGCAACCAGTTAAACACCTTGCTCTAAAATTAGAAGGCCCAGCCTGTGTAGACCAAAGTATTCTTATTAGCCAATGCTTGAGTATAGAAATTTCACCTAAAGGTGGTCAAAGCTCACTGAAGAGTCATCACAGCCAATCGTTAGTCAAATGGAATCAAACATTGTTGAGTGGCAACTGAAGATCGAAGGCCACAGTTGGGGAGTGGCTTAGGGAAGTGTCATTTTCTGAGACCAGATGGTGATTAAAGACATTGAACCTGGCTTTCTGTTTGTAAGGTCCACTGAGGTGATAAATTTTACTAAGTCTTCCTTGAAAAACTAATTGGAGACACTTGGTCATAAGCAGCACTCAGGTAGGAAATTTACTGCAATTTAGAAACTTTAGAATCAAGTATCCCTTCAGGGACTCAAGTCTGTTTAAAAGGAAGTCCTGTTCTCTCTTGGACACATGGGCAGTGATGCAGAGGACCACATCCCAGGCTGCCTGTCAGCACACTGCCAAGTAGGGAGGAAAATTTGTTGTTATCATTTGATGTGGATGACTCATTTTCTTTTCCAAGCATTGAGATTTGCATATGACTTCTATAACCCTTTAGGAATGACTCTGCCAGAGTCATTCTGTCCAATAATAAGGTAGCTTCTGTCCAATAATAAGGTAGCACAGTAGGACACTGAAGTGTTCAGATTTTGTTTGCTTGTTTTTGCCAGTAAGCAAGTAGAGCCGTTAAATCCCTCTGAGCAAGTAAATTACATGCATACAGTAGTATCTAAGGAACTTCCCTCTATAGAAAGATGTAGTTGGAGAAGGAGAAAGAATAGGCAAAAAAAATCAGCTGGAAAACCTGGTAATAACTATTCTGAGGCAGTGAGGACCTAAGCTATCTATCTAAAAACACACACGCACACAATGGAGGCTGCAGGGTTTGTGTTTTTTTTTTTTAATAGAAATGTAACAGGATGGTAAATTGAAAAGTTTTTTGTGGTATCATGATACAATACATATGACACTCCAAAATGGATACAATGCCAAAATGAAAAATTGTCAAAGGAAGGTACAATCAATGCTTATACTCTTCTTAAATGCCTGCTCACATAGAAGATAAAAGCATGCTGGAAGTTAGAGACATTTTGGAGAAGATTTCTTAGGATAGAGCTGTTGCTGTTCTATGAGTCCTTCTACTGCACATCCCACCCACTCACCCTACTCCCACGGAGAAGAGTTGAAAAAGTTTTCAGCCTTCACCTCAGCCAAGAGAGAGGGTAAGGAAGGAAAGAGGGAAGGAAGTCTAATTAGAAAATGTAATATGTCTTTCCTGCAGGATGGAAGACACGGAGGCCTAGTGGCTGATTCGTGCCACTTAAACATGAGTAACTATTTAACTAACATTTAGAGCTGATTGAAGGAGAAATTGATGCCACATTGTGTAATTTGAATCCTCAGTGTTTATAGGGCAAATTATACATGTGCCCTGTGTAGTAGATATAAGCCAGACAGAAGATAGAATATCTCTTGTCTGAGTCATCTTAGGTCCCATTCTAAAGGCCAATTATAGGAACAAACAAACCTCACTAGAGAGAATTCTCTAGCGAATCTGGAAGTACCACTGGATTCCAGGGATTGGGGAGGAAGCTAGCAACCAGCTAGAGTAGATATGAAATCTGTGATAGGAACACCCATGAAAATGCATGTGTTAGGAGGAGAAAGGATAAGTGCCATGGTTTCTAAAGATCCATGAAAGTTGCAAATGCAGGACCAAGAATAATAATACCCTTTTCTTTCTCTTCTGCTCTCCTGTGCTCCAACAGTGAGGGAGCCAGAAATCCTAGTTAGAAAACTAAGAGAGCAGAAATCACAGAACAGCTGGTCTGGGAATGAGAAAAAAGTCAACTATATTTCCCCAGCTAAAAATTCCCCACCTGCAAGATGGGGGAGGAGAGAATCCCCAATATCTAACCAGGGTCAGAGTTTGAACTTTTACTAAGACTAGAGATTTTTAAATCACTGAATTAAGAATGTGACCAATGTTCCTTTATTGCTTAAGAATAAACACAGGAGTCATAGGGCATGTCAGAATCTTTATCCAAGAATAAGGGAAAATTAAGCCTGCAGAATAAATTTTAAAGGATTGTGAGACACAAAAAAATAAGGTTATTTTTAATTGTATTTTATGAGTGTTGCAAATGTAATCTAATATTTATAAAACTTAGTTAAGAATGACTGGGAAAGGCACAGAGTAATAATCACATTTCATAGCTTTGCAGTATCTATATTTAATAATTTCATATATATTCTCTTATTTGATCCTAAATATCCTCAAGATAGGACAGAAATATATATATATATATATTTCCATTTTACAGGAGAATAACCTGAAGATCATGTTAATAAGTGGTATATCTAAGGTATTAACCCGGGTTAGAGTAGGTTTTAAAGTTAAGACCAGAATCCAGATATACTGTCTCTAAGTCTTACCCGAGGGCACAGCTCCTTAGGTAAGAAGTAACCTTTGAAATTTCCCTAAAAGCTGTTTCCATTAATTCACTGAGTAAAAGTTACAGATCATCTTCCATGTACCAGGCATTGTTGGGGATTCATTATGGAAGAAATCAGAAAATTCCACTGCTCTCATAGAACTTCCATCCTAATACAGGGAAACAGACAATAAACAAATAGAACAAACAAATAAAATTTTATGTCAGGTGGCAAATTCTGTGAAAATATTCATAAAGCAGGGTATGAAGGATAGCAAGGGTCAAGAGTGGGAGTTCCTGTATGTTTTGTAGGCCATAAGGCCTGAGAGAGGAGTGCACTTACAAATAACCAAAGACACTATGGCAAGAGCAGGGTCAGCAAAGGAGGATGGTGGGAGATGATGCTCAGCAGTGCAAGGAGGCGGTGTGGTGGGGGGTGGGGAACGGGGGTGAGGTTTGAGGAGAAGACCATATAGTACCTTCTAAGACCTGGTAAGGAATTTGAGTTCACTATGAATACAATGGGAAGCCACTTAAATGGCTTCAACAGAGGACTAATTTTGCCTAACTTAGCTTTTTTTTTTTTTTTCTCAAAAAACAGACATTCTGGCTTATATGTAAAAAATAGAATCTAACAGGCAACGGTGGGGATAGGAAGACCAGTATAGGTGCTACTAATAGTCCAGGCAACAGCTAGGGTGGTGGTGGAGGTGTCGGGAAGTGTTGACTGTCTACAGTTTTGATTTGGCAGGCAGTCCTCAGGCAGCCTCAAGGTGTATTTCCTTAGGTCATGTTTGTGCAATTTATAACAAAAGATGTCTATAACAAAAACGTTTACTCTCCATGCCCAAGGGTTCTTCACTTCCTTTGTTGGGAAACATGAAATCCTTCAGGTCATTGCCGTTTAAAATAATCTTTGACCATCCGATGCAGCTCGCCTCACCTGTAGCAGAGTCCTCTGTCACTAAATGCTACTCTATACTATTTATGCTGTTTTCTTTATACTACTTACTGTAAGTTGTGATTGTACATTTATTTAGGTGTTTATGTGGCCATTGCTCATTTCTCTCACTAGACTTTAAGCCCTCAGAAGGCAAGGTCTATTTGTGTTTTGTTCATTTTTGCATACTGAGTGCCTAGTCTACAACTTATACAAAGTGGTTACTCAAAAATATATTTTGAATTGATGAATAAAAATAATATCACCTTATATTTTCATTGTAAGGTATCCCAGTCATCTTTTTCTTTCTCTATTTATATCAAAAAGCTAAGGAAAATATCTGATTTCAATTTTTAAAATTCTTTTTTTTAAGAAAAAAGAGACCATCTTGCCCCTCCCCCCTACTAATTAACAACTACATTGATTATATACTGTGGTAGGCAGAATGGTGGCCCCTTCAAACATGTCCACACCCTACTCCTCAGTATTTTGAATATGTTACATTGCATGAGGAATGTGATAGGGAAAGGAGAATTATACAGAAAAGGGAAACTAACGTAGCACATGGAATTAGGGCTGCTAATCAGCTGACTTTACAGTGGGGAGATTATCCTGGAACCACCTGAGCTCTAAAAGGGGAAGAGAGAGAGTAGACCATGAACTAAGAAATGTGGATGCCAGTCTCAGTTTAAAGCCTGAAAGAGAGTGGGGACCCGAGTCCTACAACTGCAAGAAGCTTAGTTCTGCCAACAACTCATATGAGCAGGAAATAAATTCTCCCCTACACTCCCAAGGAATTACAGAGATATAGACACCTTGGTGTTTCTCTCATGAGAAACATACTGGACTTCTGACCTAGAGAACTATAAAATAAATTGATGTTATTTTACATAACTAAATTAGCAGTAATTCATTATGCCAGCAGTAAAAACTAATAGAATTTCTTGTGTAGGTATTCATTTAGCTGTCTTGCTTGTTAGTTTTTTAACTTCATGTATTTTTTATAATTATTTTGTAACATAATGGCTGATATATAATTGGAATATATTTTTACTTTGAAAACTTTCCTCGTATTATTATAAGAACACTGATGTTCTTAAAACCTTGAGTAACACTGATAGTGAATTTTCAAAATCAAAATTTAAATTTAAAGAATGTTCTAGATACAGTTAAATCTTAATTATGCCATTTGTTTACTAACAAGACATTTTCTAACACGTCCTATTGCTTTCTTGGTGTTTTTATTGTTGTCTCATTGTTATGGCCTTATTTTATGTTTTCAGTCCTATAATTATTACTCAGAGCTATAAGACTGGATATGAGGAAATGAGAAAAATTGAAAGGCAACTTGAATCTGTTTATTACTATAACTACTCAGAAGGATTACTAGATTTAAGAGAAAAGAAGTAAACAATCTTTACAAAAATGAGAATTAGGATAATCCATGAATTTCACTTCACAGCACTTCTCATTTTTTATAAGGTTTTAAGTACACTGTAGAATTTTAGGAATGGTCAGAGACAAGCTAACATTCCCCTGAGTGACAGGGACTAGCACCTTAGCTCTTTCTTCTGTGTACCAGTAGGAACTAGGGAACTTTGAAGCATATTCAAAGAATTATATTTCTTTGGGAGGAAGTCTGGCCATGCATTCCTGAGTCAGGGTTAACAGAACGTGGAGAAATAAGTTAGCTTTACAGAAAGAGACATTGCCACAAAATCTAGTCTTGAAATTTTATTTTGTTAGTTATTTTTTGTTGAGTTTTTTTTTTTTACATCTTTATTGGAGTATAATTACTTTACAATGGTGTGTTAGTTTCTGCTTTATAACAAAGTGAATCAGTTATACATATACATATGTTCCCATATCTCTTCCCTCTTGCGTCTCCCTCCTTTCCACCCTCCCTATCCCACCCCTCTAGGTGGTCACAAAGCACCCAGCTGATCTCTCTGTGCTATGTGGCTGCTTCCCACTAGATATCTATTTTACGTTTGGTAGTGTATATATTGTCCATGCCACTCTCTCACTTCATCCCAGCTTACCCTTCCCCCTACCCGTGTCCTCAAGTCCATTCTCTAGTAGGTCTGTGTCTTTATTCCTGTCTTACCCCTAGGTTCTTCATGACATTTTTTTTTCTTATATTCCATATATATGTGTTAGCATATGGTATTTGTCTTTCTCTTTCTGACTTACTTCACTCTGTATGATAGTCTCTAGGTTCATCCACCTCACTACAAATGACTCAATTTCGTTTCTTTTTATGGCTGAGTAATATTCTATTGTATATATGTGCCACATCTTCTTTATCCATTCATCTGTCGGTGGACACTTCGGTTGCTTCCATGTCCTGGCGATTGTAAATAGAGCTGCAGTGAACATTGTGGTACATGGCTCTTTTTGAATTATGGTTTTCTCAGGGTATATGCCCAGTAGTGGGATTGCTGGGTCATATGGTAGTTCTATTTGTAGTTTTTTAAGGAACCTCCATACTGTTCTCCACAGTGGCTGTACCAATTCACATTCCCACCAGCAGTGCGAGAGTGTTCCCTTTTCTCCACACCCTCTCCAGCATTTATTGTTTCTGGATTTTTTGAGGATAGCCATTCTGACCGGTGTGAGATGATATCTCATTGTAGTTTTGATTTGCATTTCTCTAGTGATTAATGATGTTAAAAATATGGAACGCTTCACAAATTTGCGTGTCATCCTTGTGCAGGGGCCATGCTAATCTTCTCTGTATCGTTCCAATTTTAGTATATGTGCTGCCGAAGCGAGCACTTGTTAGTTATTCTTTGAAAGAGAAGCCTGTTTCACTTCCTGAAGCAAGTGCAGATTGAAAAAATATAACAGCTTTATTGAATTATAAGTCAAGTACCATAATATTTACCCTTTTAAAGTACACAATTCAGTGGTTTTAGTATATTCACAGTTATTCAACCCTCACCATTATCTATTTTAAGGATATCACCCCCAAAATAAACTCTGTACCCAATAGTAGTCACTCCTCATTTCTCCATTCTCCCAGGCTTTGGCAACCATTAATCTGTTTTCTCTTTCTGTGGATTTGCCTCTTCTGGACATTTAACATAAATGGAAATATACAATATAAGGACTTTTGTGACTGACCTCTTTCACTTAGCATTATGTTCTCAAGATTCATCCCTATTGTAGCATGGATTGGTACTTTGGTACTTCATTCATTTTTTTTTTTTTTTTTTTTTTTGCGATATGTGGGCCTCTCACTGTCGTGGCCTTTCCCGTTGCCGGATGCGCAAGCTCAGCGCCCATGGCTCACGGGCCCAGCCGCTCCGCGGCATGTGGGATCCTCCCGGACCGGGGCACGAACCCGTATCCCCTGCATCGGCAGGCGGACTCTCAACCACTGCGCCACCAGGGAGGCCCCTTCATTCATTTTTATTGGTAAACAATATTCCATTGTCCGGATATACCACATTTGTTTATCCATTATACAGTTTATGGGCATTTGTGTTGTTTCCACTTTTTGGCTATTATGAATAATGATGCTATTAACTTCTATGTACAAGTTTTTATGTGATCATATATTTTTCATTGCTATTCACATATATCTTGAAGTGGAATTGATCATTCATATGATAACTCTATGTTTAACGTTTTGAGGCTTACTGAACTGCTTTCCAGTGTGACTGTACCACTTAGCATCCTCACCAGCAATGTGTGAGGGTTCCAGTTTCTTCGCATCCTTAACAACACTTGTTATTTTCTAATTTTATTAATATTAATATTATTATTATAGCAATCCTAGTGGCTGTGAGGTGATATCTGATTATGGTTTTGATTTACATTTTTCTAGTGACTAATGATGACCATCTTTTCATGTGCTTATTGGCCATTTGTGCATACTTGAAGAAATATCTATTCAAATCCTTTCACCATTTTTAATTGGGTTTTCTTTTTATTGTTAGGTTGTAAAAGTTCTTTGTATATACTGAATACAAGTCCCTTATCAGATATAGGATTTGCAGATATTTTCCACCAACTGTGGGTTGTCTGTTTACTATCTTGATGGTATCATTTGTAGCACAAAAGTTTTGAATTTTCATGAAGTCCAGCTTATCTATTTTTTCTTTTTTTGTAGCTGGGGTTTTTGGTGTTGCATCTGAGAAAACTTTACCTATAACCCAATGTTACTATGATTTACTCTTAAGATTTCTTCTAATACTTTTATAGTTCAGCTCTTACATTTTAAACAGTGATTCATGTTGATTTAATTTTTGTGTATGTTGTGAAGTAGGGGCCCAATTTTGCTCTTTTGCATGTGGATATACACTTGTTCCAACACCAGTTGTTGAAAAGAACTAGTCTTTACCCATTGAATGGTCACGGCACCTTTGTCAAAGTACAGTTGACTATAAGTGCGGATGCTTACTTCTGAACCCTCAGTTCTATTCTATTGATCTATATGTCTGTTCTCATCCTAATCCCACAGTATCTTGATTATTGTACATTTGTAATCAGAGTATGTAAGTCATTCAATTTTGTTCTTATCAAGATCATTTTGACTACTCTGGGTTCCTTTAATTTCCATGTGAATTTTAAAGTCAACCTGTCAAATTCTGCAAAACAGGCAGCTAGGATTTTTATAGAGATTATACTGAATCTGTAGATCAAATTGGGGAGTACTCCCATCTTAAAAGTATTAAATCTTCCAGTCAATGAACATGAGCTTTCTGTCAATTTATTTAGCTCTTCTTTAATTTCTTTCAACAATGGTTTTTAGTGCTCAGTGTACAAGTCTTACTCTTCTTTCATTGAATGTATTCATGAATATTTTATTCTTTTCGAAGCTATTATAAATGGGATTGTTTTATTATTTTACTTTGGATTGTTTGTTGATTAGATATGAAATATAATTGATTTTTGTATATTGATCTTATATCCTGCAACCTTGCTGAAGCAGATACAGTTTTTTATATGTACTGTATTTGCTGATTTTAAATCAAATGTGGGATATTTAATAAAACTTTCACTCCTATGCTTTTTAAAAAGTTTAGACCTTATAATAGTTTCTTTAAGGAACAAAATATTTATTTCATATCTTCTGCTTCCATAACTATGAACAAGTATTTTCAGTAAGATACAGTATGAAGCAGAATGGATACAAAAACATACCCCATATGATCCTTGCTCTCCATAAACTTATTATCTGTTAGAAAAGATGATATACACACGTAACTGTTTTTATGCAATGTTACAGGCCCTATACTTAAGGCATACAAAAAAGTAAGCTATCTTTTTTTTTTTAAGATACATCTACTTGCCTTTCTCTGCATAAAAAGAAACCTCTTATGTTTAGTTTGGTTTCATTTTAACTCAAATTTTTCATTAAATAAGTATCTTATTTTTATGTTATTTTTACACATTATTTGATGTGTCTAATAATTTTACTTGCAAAACAGCAATATGACATCACAGTGAAACATAAGTAGAGACATGGCACTAGCAACGTTAGCATAGTTATAAATAGAGGATTAACAATGGATATACTTTATCTTTCTTTTCACTATATTGATTTTTTAAGTAGGTTTTAAACTTTAACATGTGAAACATAGTTCAATATAATAACAGAAACTGCAAGACATTTAAGCTTTAAACCTTCAGTTGGCTTATTTTTTTTAATAATATCACTTATAGTTCATTGATATTTTAAGTGCTTACTAGCTATTTGTTATGAAAACTTTAAAATATAGTTTTAAAATATAGTAGTAATTTAAAAATATATCTATAATGTAGTTATTGTTTATTACTGTTCTCTAAATTCAGGTATAAATTGAACGTCTTCGCCAAGAATAAATGTGATATTCATATTTTCATTACATGTATTAAAGTGAAGTCACCACTCCCATCCCCACCTGCACCCCCCTCACACAAGACTTGCCATTCCTACAGTATCTGCTCATCTTTATAACTTTAGTCCCTGTAATAGCTTCTGACATGTGAGTGTTTCATAAGTGTTTAAGTGAATGAAAAAACAAAGAAAGGAGACATCTACTGAAGTTTTAAGAAAAAAATGGATCACTGTGAAATTGAGGATTAAAAGAAGTTTCCAAAGAGAGTATTAGGCTTATAGAGATTCATAAGACTTCCATGATCAGAAAAGAAAAGAGGGGGCCTTTGAATTGTGAAAGAGTCTATGGAAGTGAGATGGTGATTACATCTGAAGGAAAACAGCAGATAAATGTGATTGGATTAGACACAGGTGTGGGCTCTATATGGCCCTCCAGCTCAATCTAGTCTCCCCACCACCTGTTTTGTTATGTAAAGTTTTATTGGAACATAGCCACACCCATTTCTTTATGTGTTATCTATGGCTGCTTTTGTGCTATGATGCATGGTTGGGACAGATACCATAGACTGTATGACCCACAAAGCCTAAAATGTTTATGATCTGACCCTTTACAGAAAAGTTTACCAGCCCTTGGATTAGAGCATCCATGAAAGGAAAGCATGGGAAATAAGATGTAGGGAGTTATTATGATGCTAGAGCACAGAGCATTTAAATTTATAGCTAAAGAATTTGGACCCTATTCGTATTTGAGGTTGATCAGAGGACTGATGTGTATCAGGTTGGTAGATCACCCTGGCAGCAGCACTTGAGGTAGATTATAATGAGAGACAACACTCAGGAAGAACAGTCAGCCAGCTGCTAAATGTGGGAGATGATCTGGACATGAACTGTGGTGGCAGAAACCAGGACGATGGGGTGATGGTGGTAGAGAGAATGGTAGAAAAGGACAGATACATAGAGAAATAAATCCTCAAGGAGACTCACTGAGAATGGGAGGAAATGTACTGAAAGAGCGAAATGCCAATAATGATACCAAGTTTTCAGTAGTGGGTAACTGGAAAAATAATGTTGCTCATGCTAGAAAGTGAGAAAACCACAGACTATGCTGGCTTTGAAGAAATTATTTTGACTTTTTAAAGCCATGTTATTTGCTGAGATGAGAAATCTTAATGTCTGGCAGGTAATCATAAACATGGTGCTGGAGCTCAAAGGCAATTGCTGAAGTACCTGTACTGATTTGAGAAGGAGTGGTTAAAACTAAGAGTAGATGAGCTCTCTGGGGGAGAACTGGTGATGATAAGGTACAGGGTGGGGGAATAGGTATTAGCCTTAGGGAGTGCTTACTCCTAATGGGTATGAGGAAGAAATAGTGACGCAGCAAAGGTAGCAAGAGTTTTACAGACAGAGCATAGCGTCACCTTATCCAGAAAATTATTCAAAGATGAAGGATGCACTTAATTTAGTAATATTTTGTTTGAGGATGTAATGAACGTACAGAGCAGGCTATAAGCAGCTCGTAGTCCACTGAAGAAAACAGAATTTTAAACAGAAAAAGAGAAGGATTCTGACAGGTATTGTAAAAACCTTATTATAAGTCATAGGAAAAGAGAAATAACTTTGCATTAAGAGGTAAACGATTGGTTCATAATGACTCGTTGGTGTCTTTAAGGGTGGTTTTTGTGGGCAGAAAAGACCATGTAGGAGTTGATTTGGTTTTAAAATAAATGTACAATTTATTAAGGTTACAAATTTAAAAATCTACTCTCCTATTAAGACTTTAACTTTTTAAGTCTTTAGTCAGTCAGCCTCTCTCTACTCATTCTTCACACCCTCCTTCTGTTTTAACATTTTTTTTTTTTTTGCGGTACGCGGGCCTCTCACTCTTGTGGCCTCTCCCGTTGCGGAGCACAGGCTCCGGACGCGCAGGCCCAGCGGCCATGGCTCACGGGCCCAGCCGCTGTGGGATCTTCCCGGACCGGGGCACGAACCCGTTTCCCCTGCGTCAGCAGGCGGACTCTCAACCACTGCGCCACCAGGGGAGCCCAAAGGTTAGCAGTGGTACGCGGGCCTCTCACTCTTGTGGCCTCTCCCGTTGCGGAGCACAGGCTCCGGACGCGCAGGCCCAGCGGCCATGGCTCACGGGCCCAGCCGCTGTGGGATCTTCCCGGACCGGGGCACGAGCCCGTGTCCCCTGCATCAGCAGGCAGACTCTCAGCCACTGCGCCACCAGGGAAGCCCAACAATTACTTTTAAATATTCGAAAAATATTTGGTGTCACTTAAAAAGTTAATGAAACATCTTTGAATATTATAAACTGCAGTTGTAAGTTAAGTATATTTGTTCACCTTTTTAAAGTGCTCTACTTCGGTTATATCATTAACAAAATATCCCAGTATTTGAGTATTCTAATAAATGTATAATTATATGGCATCTTAAGTTTGTTTATAATCTCCAATACTATATAACAACTTAATAAAATTTCCACTTTAACATATAAATTATTCAATTATGTATCACTTCAGTTAGGCACGTTATAAGTACACAAATATTGAACTTTACTAGTTCATACATCTAACATGAATAATATTAATATATCTGATTTTATTCTCTTAAAAATTTTTGTTATTAATTTGATATCTCTCTAGATTTGAAAAAATCTTATCCATTAAAGTAATAATAAGGTAATTCTAACCAGTTTGGGGGATACTGAGCCAAGATAGTAACAGGCTTTTGTTTAGGATTGTATTAAATATACTGAGGTCTAGAAATGATCTTTAACATAACTTTATAAACTGGAAGAACTCATGTGTGTAGGTCCCCGATCTAATTATATTGTTTGTAAACTCTCCACACTTTTATAGAACTTGATTGGATTTTAGATAATTTTTTGACACCTAAGATATATAAATATTTGTTTCCATTTAACTTGAAAGACCTTTGAACTTGATGGAATCCTTTATTTTTTCATATCCTCTAAATCCACATAATTACTCTATTAATACTTATTATGTATTAAATTAAGTTAATTCTGAATATATCTCATTGAAACTGTATATTCAGAAAATATAGAGTCACACTAGATCCAGGGCTCTGTGAGACTTTCTGGGTCAGGACCTTCATATGAGTAAGGCAAGAGTGGAAGATACGACAGAAAAATTAGCTCACATTTTGAAAGGACATTGTATACCAAAGTGCGGAGTTTGGATTTTATCTCATGTGACAGGTTTTGGGGTGTGTGTGTGTGTGTGTGTGTGTGTGTATGGTTGCTAAAATATATATATTTTGTAAAACATATATTTCAAATACAGTTGACCCTTGAACAATGAGGGTTTGAACTGTGCTGGTCCTCTTACACGCAGATATTTTTCAGTAGTAAATACTGCAGTACTACATGGTCTAAAGTTGGTTGAATCGGAGGATTTGGAGGAACCACAGATATGGGGGCTAACTATAAATTATATTCAGATTAACCCCTGAGTTTTCAAGGGTCGTCTGTATACACATCAGAAATAGCTCCTCACATATGAATCCAATCTCTGTTACTTTCTGTCTTAAAGAATTCTGTTGAATTAGGAAACTGACAGGCTGTAAAATAGTGAACTTAGTATTAAATAAATTTCCCAAGAAAAATTTCTCTATCCCTTCTTTAAGAGTCTGTATTCTCTTGGTTTTAATAAATCTTGGTTTATGATTCTGTATCCTCTTGGTTCCTTGCTTTACATCCCCCTTTGTGAGTAGGTGTTTTGTATTTGTGGTTTAAACAGGGAGCAGGATTTTTATTATCTGGTTACCCCTGACTCTGGGAAACATAAATTATATACCAGTCAGCACTCCTAGTCATCTCTTAAGGATCTTGCAGAAAATCTGACTTTCAAGCATAGGAACAGTTATTCAAATGTAATAACATTATGATGTAAACAGCTTTGAGTGAGGCTGAATTCCTTTAAGGTATTAGCTGGAACAAACAGACGATATTGGCTCATTTCTTTCCTTTTGTGGTTGCCTGGTCTGAGAAAAATAAAGTATGAAATTCAACAATCAACAAATACTTAACTGCTTATTATGTGCTAAACAATGTTCTAGGCACAGAGAACATAGCAGTGCACAGAATACATAAAAATAAACAACATTCTCCACCCTGAGGGTGGGTGGGATGAGGTTTACATTCCAGTGTAATTAGAGAGATTGTGTGTGTGTGTGTGTGTGTGTGTGTGTGTGTGTGTGTGTGTGTGGTGCATGATACTTAGTTGATGATAAGTGCTTTAGGAAAAAATAAAGCAGGGAAGGGGAATAATAAATGAGGAGGGTGGGAAGGGAGGTGTTGAGAGTGGAGGAGGCCTCAGAGGAAAGATATTGATATTTGGGAAAAACTGGAGTTGGTGAGGGAGGTAATCAGAGAAAAATGGCTCATGGACAGAGGAAACAGCAAAGGTCAAGTCTGGACATATGCTGGGCCAAGTGTCCTTGAGGAACAAAAGCAAGAAGGCTAATATGGCTGCATCTGAAAAGAGTAGCAAGAGGTAAAGCAAGAAACATTACAAGGAAGAGAGAAGTTCTTGCAGAATGTACAGGTCTTATAAGGATTTTGGCTTTTACTCTGAGTGAGATGGTAAACTCTGGGAGATTTTTGAAAACAGGAATGACATAATCTGATTTACCTTTTCAAAAGAATCAAGGATATAAAGTGGGTCAGAAAGCTGGAACTTGAAACCAGGCAGTCTGTCTCCAAATTTGCCAATGCAATCAGCATCATTCTGTGAAGCAGTTGTAAGGAATTGGAAGTTTGGGGAATCTGGACCCTAGTCTCGTCTCTTACTACTACCAAGCTGTACAGTTTTGAGTTAGTATGTTCACTGCTCTGGGTAAAATAAATAGGAAATATCTGAAGTTGTTTTTTGCTTTAAATTCCTCATTCTGCATCCTCAAAATGTCAGACCACATATAAAGAAAGCTGGGAATCATATAATCTTTCTCCTATAAGGAAAACTTATGATTCACTTCTTTTTATAATATTATAAAATAATGATAAACACTAACCTTCTAGAACATTACCAAAATTTATTCTATAAGAGTGTTAAAGAGCAAACAAACAAAACTAATCTCATCTTCACTTAGGCTTACCATACAATTAAAAAAGAATGATGGAACAAAATATATTCTTTCATTTTCATTCCATTGTTGACTGGTAGAGTGGACAAAACAGAAGGAAAATGAGGTAAGTGTTTATCACATTATTCTTTATTTTTTAAAAAATTGTATTGGAGTATAGTTGATTTACAATGTATTAGTTTCAGGTGTACAGCAAAGTGATTCAGTTATACATATACATATATACACTCTTTTTTACATTCTTTTCCCATATAGGCCATTACAGAGTATTGAGTAGAATTCCCTGTGCTATACAGTAGATCCTTATTAGTTACCTATTTTATATATAGTAGTGTGTACATGTCAATCCCAATCTCACCATTTATCCCTCCCCCTCCCATTTCCCCCCGGTAACCATAAGTTTGTTTTCTACATCTCAGAATGGGAGAAAATATTTGCAAACAAAGAAACCAAAAGAGATTAGTCTCCAAAAATATAAAAATAGCTCATGCAGCTCAATATCAAAAAAACAAACAACACAATCAAAAAATGGGCAGATCTAAATAGACATTTCTCCAAAGAAGACATACAGATGGTCAACAAACACATGAAAAGATGCTCAACATCACTAAATATTAGAGAAGTGCAAATCAAAGCTACAGTGAGGTACCACCTCACACCAGTTAGAATGGGCATCATCAGAAAATCTACAAACAACAAATGCTGGAGAGGGTGTGGAGAAAAGGGAACCCTCCTACCCTGTTGGTGGGAATGTAAATTGATACAGCCACTATGGAGAACAGTATGGCGGTTCCTTAAAAAACTAAAAATAGAATTACCATATGACCCAGCAATCCCACTCCTGGGCATATATCCGGAGAAAACAGTAATTCGAAAAGATACATGCACCCCAGTGTTCATTGTAGCACTATTTACAATACCCAGGTCATGGAACCAACTAAAATGTCCATCAACATAGGAATGGATAAAGAAGATATGGTACATATATACAATGGAATATTAGCCAAAAAAAAGAGCATTATTCTTTAATATGAGATCTTGAGATTGATTCTACTACTTCGGCTAGGCTACAAAGTTTGAGCTGCTCTAGGAAGGAAAGAATTGTTGTTTCCTATGAGGATCTCTTTGCTTTAAAGAATTTTGGCAATTCTTTTGTATAGGTCTGCCCTCAGGTAGTACAGACAACTACAGGGACCAAAGCAGTAACACTGTTGAGCAATCTCTTAAGTCTGTCCACAACCTCTTGTCCTCTCTAATTTCACAAAACGTTTTTGAATTTTGTGTCCGTAATATACAGGATGGGAAAGGATGCTTTATTAAATGTTATGTTCTTGTAAATTTTATTAACGTAACCAAATATACCCCAGTGGTTATAGCCACTGAGGTCTGATGTGGCCAAAAACAGTCCCTTTCTGATCAGTGGTACTTTATTTATACAAAATGATACTTTTTCTCTGGAAACAGACACTGTTTGTATATAATTGGAACTCTCACGACTTGCCCCAAGTCTCTGCTCAAAATGAGTTACCAATGTCTAACATATCATAATCACCCAGAATTTTACGAAAATTACAAAGCCCTGAACATACAATCAAGATTTCTGAGAATGAAGCCTAGGGGTATATATTTTAATAATTTTAATTTTTCTAAACTTTGAGACCTATCAGCTTGGGAGATGTGTAGGGGCAGTTAATTCTCATGGCCTCTGGGAATTGACATAGGGACCCTAGGAGGTCAGTTAATACTCTGTGATGGTTCACTGTGTGCATTGGGAAGAATTTATATACTACATCTGACTTTCCTGCCTATTGCCTACTTTTTCAAAGTAAGTAAAGCCCCACAAGTAGCTAAATAAGCAGCTTCAGACAATTTAGAAAACACTGAACTGGGAGTTTAGTTACCACTCATCTTTACTGTGCTTTCAGAGAACAGATGAACTCCAGTGGATTCACAGAATTCATGATCATTTCAGAATTTAATCTCAGGTCATACTTTATACACTGGAAGCACCTAACTCAATCTCTATAATATTTCATGTCATAGAAGTATATTAATGGGTACACTTTGTAGTTCCAAGCATTAAACATTTTATAGTTAGGTTTCACTGTTCATTACTTTTGCACCAGCAGTCATTTTTTTCATATCTAGTATGATTTTCCGTTCCTTAGAAAAATGTCAAATTTTCTACTTTTTCATACTTTCTTGCTGGCAGCTTCTTATCTCCTTTTATTAGTGTTGAAGTCTTCAATTTGTTGCCCTAATGTACCCATATAACAATAGCTTGATTCATTTGTATCAAAGGGAGGAAGTGAAAACACAGTAATGCTTCTTGCCTATTTTACTTTCTATTTCTTTAAATGCCAATTGAAAATATTAGAAGACATAGGGTTAACCACTCAAGTTTTTCATCATAGTCTAAAAGAAATGAATGCAATAGAAGGGCTATATTTTTCAGTTGCCTCACATTTTTTTAAAGGTGGGGCAAGATCTTAGTGCATATGTATATCTGTTTATTTTTTGAAGAATTACAACAAATTTTATACACATAATTATATAGTTATATTATCTTGAAGAAATAGTGTAATTGTATTCTTTCTGAAATCTGTGAATAAAAATACAGTTAGAATATAAAGAACATATTTTGTTACCCTTTGGGACAGTTTTGTGTTTTTAAGAGGTCTTGTCCCTTAAAACTGAAGGTATATCAGTCATTATGTCTGTAACACCTGGCCCACATAGTAGATGCTCAGTAAATATTGGGTGAATGAGTGAGGAAGGGAATGGGTACGTGATTAAATGAATCGATGTCATACACATTATTTCTTCTAACTTAACTAAATAACAGGAAAGAGAATGACTCAGCATTATTTGAGTTTTCTTAAACCACAGAAACTTTTCAATTTCTTAATATGTCATCTGACTTCATATACTATACCAGCAATCACAGGCACACCTGTATAATTAAAAACACTCTATAAAAATTGTACATCCAATATGTAATACCTACTTCCTGAGAAAGCAAATTGTATTACAAATATTGCCCAAGTAAATTTATGTGGTTGAACCATGGTATTTTTATGTTATTGAATGAGTCTGAGCACTTCAAATGCCTTAAAAGATCCTCTCAGTTATAGGATATTAGAATTCTTCATGGCTGAGAAATCCTGTCTGTCCTGATACTTCTCCTTTGGCCAAACATGTCTAGATGTTTCTTATTATTGTACATTTTTATATAAGAACGATAGTTAATCTTCTATATATAAAATTCTATCATGTAAAGAAGAAAAATAAAACATATAAGAGGAGAAATGTCAGGAACTATATGTCTCAGGTCAACACAGATTTGCCTTTTTAACTGGATATATTAAAAACAATACTAAATAGTTGACATTGCAAAATTCCAGTGATATTTAA
This sequence comes from Lipotes vexillifer, assembly GCF_000442215.2. Taxonomy (NCBI): domain Eukaryota; kingdom Metazoa; phylum Chordata; class Mammalia; order Artiodactyla; family Lipotidae; genus Lipotes; species Lipotes vexillifer. Next base: position 3,998,124 of record NW_006775603.1, read on the forward strand.
AACATGAATGATTTTATATACATATATTTTTTTCTGTATTTACTATTTTTATGAAAGATTTTGTGGAAGGGAAGGAAATTAAGTATAAGCTCCTATATGCTTAAGGCCAAATATGTAAGTTAATGGGAAAATAAAGGCTTTGAAATTTTAAGTTTAGCAAAATCATTATACTGCAAATGCTAAAATATAAATTAAATTCATACTTTTTAAACAAGCATTTGGAGTGCTATGAAAGTCAAGAGATGACAGTGACAGTATAATTCTTCCTACTGCTGTAGGAATAAGATTGCAGAATTGGTAATCAAGGCAATTTATGTTGTTCTAAAATAAAATTCTGCACACTGAATCGGATCTACAAAGACTAAACTTTTTTTCTAAATCCAGGAAAAATGATTTTTAGTCTGTCTAAATTATTTTGTGTTAAGACTTTAACAGTCTTTGGATGTCAATAAACTGTTTAGAGTGAAACTGTTTGGAGTGAAACTGTAATTTATTCCTAGATGTATCTAAACTTCAAAGAACAATATATGTCAGAAGAAAAACCTTTTTTTCCCTGCCTATTGTGAATATGCCCTTGAATTTACATAAAATACTGCAATAAATTGTGACTGATGTGAAAAACAAAACAGAACTATTATATAAGCGAAAGGCTTGAGTATACTATAAAAATAGACTCTGAGCACCATACAAGTTGAAGCCATCTCTTGTAAGTCAAGGTTACTGGAATGTTGGCTTGATGATAATGAATGAGTTACAGCACCCAGTGTAGTCTATTAGGAGGATGGATGAACCAAAAATCTTCGAATACGCCAGTGAAATCTTTACTACTAGGGACTATCTCCCAGAAGTACCTGCGACCTAATTTTTTTCCCATGTCCAAACTTGGTACTATTTTCAAATTTGTCTTCCTCCTTTTTGTAGCCTAAATCTACTTTCCAGCTTTTGAGAACTACATGCTCTCCTTTAGTTCATACACCTTGTCTGTGCTTGTGCCATTAACTTCACCTGGTAGTTTCCTTAAAACCCCTTTCCCCAGCATCAACCTCCAATACACACACCTTACAAAAGTCTATCATTCAAGACCTATCTCAAAGACCATCTCCTTGGAACTCTTCTGATCCCTTCAATCAGGAAACACTTTCCTATTTTTTTTTTCTGTTTCTGTTTGTTTGTTTTGTTTTGTCTTAACAAAGGACTTTGTACATTGGTTGTGGAATTTATCTTAATCCAATCAGTGTTATATACAGTGTTTAGATGAGTCCCTCCCACAAGATTATGCTTTGCCTTCTGAAACAAATTATATTCCAAATTATAATTCCTTTACATAAAGTTCATCATTCCTCTGAAATTAATAGAGAACTAAATTCTATGAAGTAAAAGTTGATATAATAGATAATCAACATTTCCCTAAGACTTAACTCTAGCAGAAGTTTCCTTACTCTTAAGGTGAGCAAAATAGTGATAGGATTATTGTGAGGCTAAAATAAGAAAAAATAAAATAGAATACCCAGCACTAGATAGTTGGCAAAAAAAATCAGGTCTTTTCTCTATATATTATATATAATCTAAGTGAGAGAAGAATAAAAAGAAGTGAACTGGTATTGTAGTTTAGACACCCAAGTAGTCAATCACCTTATTGGAAAAAAAAAAAATCACCCTGAAGTTGAATAAGGCTTACGAAGATGCTGGAAAATATATATTGTTTTTTCCTGCATCATTACTGTTCTGTTTATGAGAGAAAAGACTCTGGAATAGAGTGTAGGAAGGAGGAAGTATCGGACTTTACCTGAATTACCTGTTTATTCAGAGATGAACTGCAACTGTCACCAGGGTGACAGTGAGAGAAGAACCGGGTGCTTCACTTCAAGCAGGCAGGAAACTGCAGAGCAGGAAGTCTTCACAGTGCTGTCCTAAGGCAAGGCAGGTAGAACCTCAAAAGGTGATTTCAAACACCACTCAGTAACTTCCAGTTGCTTCATAGCCTCTGAAAGGAGAGAATATGCCTTCAGAGCATTTCTCATGGCAAAGAGGAATTCAGAAAAGTTGCAATGAATTAAGAAGAAATTGAGTTCAACTTAACTGAAAGACATTTACTTCTTTTTATTTTGCTTCAAATGGCATTTAAAAATATTTCACTACCATATAAATATGTGATATCAGCATATTAGCTAACTGGATGTGTCAATATACTTTTCTTGTGTTAAAAGAGGCAAAATTCATTTAATGAAATGAATATATTCACTGTAGTCCATGATAATTGGTCTGATATTGTATGGCCAATTCTGGAAGCAAAACCCAGTTGAAATTTCTTCATTACACTAGTTTCATCAATAGCAATCTGTCAGAATTACAGGCATAAAATCTCATAATGTGTTTTCAGTGAATGGTTGAAGGTCTGAATGGATAAATTAGAGGACACATCCTCCCCTCCTATCTCAACTTTACCATCTGTAATAGTTGCACTTAAATGACATGACTAAAGTTACTTAACCCTGATAAAGTGTCTCTACATAATAAAATTTACCCAAATGTATTTTTAACATATGTCTTGTGCCAAGAAATGTATTTTTCATATAGATTTGGTACATTTTCCCATCATATTTTATTGACAATATCCTCAAATGATGTTACACTTTTCATTGAATGCTTCTCATATTGCAGACAGGGATACAGGCATCATGAATGTACTCAATGGCTTAATTTTAGCATTGCTTCCAGTACAATATTGCTGGGATGATGCAGCAATTGTATTGATATAAACATCAGAAAATTTCAAAACAATAAAAATATAGTCAAAATTATTGTCAGACTCAGGGATCTACTGTGTACTTGAGCCACCTTTAAATGGTGTACTTCTATTCATACCAAGTATCAGCTGCAGAGGGCCCAAGACTAGAACTTGTGCTAAATGCATGCATTGCCTGGGGGATTCCCAGTGCTGTTGGTGATAGACAGGTGGTACCCTGCCCCTTGTGCAGCACCAGCATTGCCCTTAGATGGCCACCATCTTGCAGGAGAAATGGAGTCTGACTGCCTCAGGTGCACCATCTGTCCAAAGAGAGTTGGTTACCACATAATTCTGAGCTTCCTTATCTACATCGTTTTTTTATTACATACATTAAAAATGAGACTATCCTTTCACATATTCTGTTAGAATTGAACTGTGTCAAAGTAAACGTTTGTGTTTATAGTAAAAATTTTTGTGTCAAAGTTTGTGTTGATAGTAAAAATTTTGACTTATTCTTGTGAAGGTTTAAAGATGTCTCTTCACACGAGGTTCCCAAATTTATTTGTTTTCTTGAATTTCTCCTAGTAATTATGTTTCCTATGCTTAATTTTTATTTTTCCCATATTGTGTGAATAACAGACTTGTTAAAATGAGAAGTAGTTTTGCTTTCTTAAAATATTACGTTGATTTTCTGTTCCTTGATTGAATCATTCTTAGTGATCTAAGTTCTTTCCTGTAATATTCTTTCAAGACAGATATAGTATTTGTTTAAGTGTGAAACAACATACATTCTTTTGCCAAAAAGGCTGTAATATAACAAGAAACCTTTTAGGAAATTAAGTAAATCTATTTTTTAAATGATACATTCATTGTATGTATATGTCAGTTATAAATGATCATTTATGATCCTCTAAAGTTTTGTACAAAACTGGTAAATTTTGTGCAAAGAAAAGAAGCTCCATAGGTAGATGATTAACTGTTAGTCATTTTGTTTGAATGAGAGCATAATGAACCTTTTTGGCTTCTCTTATCATGCTGACACAATCAAACTTATAGAAGAAAAATGTTAGCTGAAGCAAAGAAAATAGGGGTAATTGTTCCGCCTGTACTTTTTTTTTTAAGTGACTGGATTCAATGCAATTTCGAAAAATCTGGTAACTTATACATCTATTGTTCTATAAAATAACTTACTGGAATACTTTGAAACATATGGCAAAGCCAGAGATTGTTAGGTTTCCACAGAGAGAATTCTTTAAGGGATACTACTGGTCACCTAATTTTGCCCACTCTTTAATAGTCAGTTTGGCTTCCTGAAGTTCAGGTATCCACACATGTTGGTGCACATAGAGATTCTTTATTTTGAGCACTTAAAAACACAAGAATTGGATTTGTTTCTATAACATCTACATATACATATATCTAGTTTCTTTTAGGTAAAGATATTCAACTAATATAACATGCGTTATGATATCAATTTACAATTCCCCCTTGTCAAGGAAGAGTAGTCACCCTTGGTCTGTGTTGCTAAGGCCTATTTTCTTCTGTGTTCCACACAAGGCAGTGTTGGAGTGTCTGCTTCTTTTTTCAGGTCCCTTATTGTTATTTGTGTATATGTATGCATAACATACATTGATCCTAAAACATTCAGTATGGCTTTAAGATATTGCCATGTTAAAACAACTAAAGATAAGTGAGAAAATTAGAGTAAAGAGCCAATAAGGTAATAAAAATATGTGAAACTAGGAGTAAAGTTTAACACCACTCTTTCTAGAGGCCCAGATAACAATTCTAGATCAGTTATGCAGTTTTCAGCATATTTTAAAGTGCTTAGGGACACAGTTATTCTTGGCACTGAGAGAAATGTGTTCCTTTTTATCTTCATAAAAGACACATTGTGTAAGGCATTGACTCACTTAAAGGTTTAAAATCTAACAAAACTGCCCAATAGTTCATAAAAATGGCAATAGCTTTGTAGTGCATTAACAATAAATTTCATGTTAAAGTTTCTCAAAGTTGCTTATGGTCTGATACTAAAGTCTGGTTTTGCAGGAGCAATTCTATGGCATGTGACTGCTTGTGAGTTTGTGTTTGTAAGTGTGAGTGTGTGATAAGGAGATGGAATGGGGGAGAGGTATCCTCAAGGCAAAGGGACATTACAAATCTAGTCCAGTAACAAAGATTTCTGTGGTGTAATTAGAAAAATAGTAACTATCGTATCTAGAGAACATGAAAAATCTTAGTCATCACTTAACACATATGTTCATATTTAATCTTTACTGACAGACATCAACATCAACTGATTTATTTATTTTTTCTTTTTGTATTGTTGACTTTGCTCTTATATTTCTTTAACACTTTATTAACAGTCATCTACTATGCATGCATTTTGGGGAACTAAAATATTTATTTATTTATTTTAATTTTATTTTATATCGGAGTATAGTTGATTTACATGTTTAGTTTCAGGTGTACAGCAAAGTGATTCAGTTATACATATATCTATTCTTTTTCAGATTCTTTTCCCATATAGGTTATTACAGAGTACTGAGTAGAGTTCTCTGTGCTATACAGTAGGTCCATGTTGATTATCTCTTTTATATATAGCAGTTCGTATATGTCAATCCCAAACTCCCAATCTATCCCTCTCCCCCCTACCCTTCCCCCCGGTAAACATAAGTTCATTCTCTAAGTCTGTGAGTGTGTTTCTGTTTTGTAAATAAGTTTATATGTATAATTTTTTATATTCTGCATATAAGCAATATCATATGATATTTGTCTTTCTCTGTCTGACTTACTTCACTTAGTATGATAATCTCTAGGTCTATCCATGTTGCTGCAAATGGCATTATTTCATTCTTTTTATGGCTGAGTAATATCCCATTGTATATATATACCACAACTTCTTTATCCATTAATCTACTGATGGACATTTAGGTTGCTTCCGTGTCTTCGCTATTGTAAATAATGCTGCAGTGAACATTAGGGGGCATGTATCTTTTTGAAGTCTTGTTTTCTCCAGATATATGCCCAGGAGTGAGATTGCTGGATCATATGGTAGCTCTATTTTTAGTTTTTTAAGGAACCTCCATACTATTCTCTATAGTGGCTGTACAAATTTACATTCCCACCAACAGGGTAGGAGGGTTCCCTTTTCTCTACACCTTCTCCAGCATTTATTGTTTGTAGACTTTTTGATGATGGCCACTCTGGCCAGTGTGAAGTGATAACTCATTGTAGTTTTGATTTGCATTTCTCTAATAATTAGTGATGTTGAACATTTTTTCATGTGCTTTTGGCCATCTTCTTTGGAGAAATGTCTATTTAGATCTTCTGCCCATTTTTTCATTGGGTTTTTTTCTTTTTTGATATTGAGCTGCATGAGCTGTTTGTATATTTGGAGATTAATCCCTTGTCGGTCACATTGTTACCAAATATTTTCTCCCATTCTGTGGGTTGTATTTTTGTTTATGGTTTCCTTTTATGCAACCATTTTTCTATTCTTTATCCTCCCCCTCTCTTTCACACAGACATACAAATTTACACAAATAAGACCAAAAAATACTTGTTTTTATTGTGGATATTTTTGTCCTTTTTTCTCCTTCCATCCCATCAACATCCTGCCCCTCATTCTTGCCTTTTCATTTAACATATTAATAGCCTAATGTTATTCATTCCATATTTTTCTCTATACTCATATAACCACGTACATATACCACATATACACACGTACTTTCATGTATATGCAAACACACACCTATACATACCTAAATATACATATGTACAACATTTTGGTCATTATTTATCTTACCCAAAATGGTATCTTACTATATATACATTTTCAATATCTTGCTTTTCTCACTCAGAATTTCCTCATGGAAATCTCTTTACCACTCTAAGTCATCAGGCATAGGTCTAATTCAGTCTTTGAAATGACTGTATAATAAAGTCATGGAAAGAATTTTTCACATTGTGTTCACTCACTCCTCTATCAGTAGGCCATGACCTTATTTACAATTCTTGGTTACTTTAAAAATGCTGCAGTAAATATCATTTACCTTTAATACTGGAATAAATTGGAATAGATTCCCCAACATGAAATTGCTCAGCCAAAGATATGCATAATTTTAATTTTAGTATATATTGATAATCACATGCCTAAAGGCTGTAACACTCCACATTTCCACTAAAAATGTATAATATTACCTTTTATTCCTCCAGCAAAACTATCTAATTCCTGATAAGACACTACTGTGATTTTTATTCAAATTATATTAAATATATATATATATATATATATTAATTTTAAGAGCTATTAATTGATTTTACTAAAGATTTACTAAATATGCTATACAAGCTACTGACTCTGACTCTCTGGATTAATGGCTATTTGATGAATATTAGATGGCAGAAATAATATACATAGAAATTTAGTTAAAAGCAAATATCCCAAACGACGTTTGCACTTTTTTCCAACTCCTTCAGTTAATTACGGAACATTATAGGGAGTTCCCAGCTTTGTATGCATCTTTAAGTGTTGTTTCTTACTCCTAATTTTTGGTGAGATTATTTTCTATTCCTTTATAATTGACCCTTAGTTTATTTCTTAGTTTAGCTCTTTATATTTGTAAGAAGTTGGAATAATGTATCTCATAATTGGTGGTTAGTATATACTTATTTGATAAAGAGTGTTTTCCCATTAAGTTGTAAGGTCCATTGAGGCAAGGATTATGTAAAATTTTCTTGTCATTTTTTTTCCTCCAGATCATAGTGGAGTGCCTACAGTAGAAAATGTTATAAGTAAATGTTGAATTTATGAATGAATTAAATGTTTGACATTAGAACTGCGACAAAACTTTAAAATTCCCTTTTGCACAGATATAAAGCTGCCGTACTTTCTATATGATAGTACTAAGCCAGTGTTTTTCAAATGTTTTGGGCCATAATTACATTAAGAAATGCACTTCACATACAACTGAGAATACATATATGTATTTGTTCCACAAAATATTGAATAATATTTATCTATACTGTGTGCATTGAGTTCTGTTATTTATTTATTCTATTTTACATGATTATATTTCAGTTTTTATGCAAAGCAAGAAAATTAAACTAATTTCATGATCTACTAAAGGGATAAAATAGATTGAAAAACAATTCCTTGAATATTATCTTTTTCACAACTAAGAAAGGTAATATTAGTAATAATATAATAATACTAGCACTCACATATGTCAGATACTGTTTCAGGTGCTTTATATGCGTTGACTTACTTAATCCTTATGACGAAGTATGGAGTTGTTACAGGGGTACAGGGCAGTACTGAGAGATAAAGAAATTTGCCCAAGGCATAGCAAGCAGCAGAGGTGGGATTAGAGCTAGATAATGTCGTTCTAGCGTCAGTGCCCCTAACCACAATAGTCTGCTGCCTCTTCATTAACAAAAACCTGACTTCCCAATTTCATTCTACTGGCTACAGTGACCTGGAGGGCAGGGTGTGGATAGTTTATGAAGGTGGGAAATGGATGTGATCCAAAGAAACCAAAGTTCTGATGCAACTGATTGTTACTAATTCTCATTTCTAGCTATGGTTTTGAATACCAAGTATTCAAACTTGGAACATTCCAAGTTAAAAGTTGGCCAAGCGTTAGTAGTCATTTCTGCTCTGCCTAGCCATGATTCCACGCTTGCCTGATGCACTCTAGTGCCCTGGAGAGATCAGTGATGTTTAACTAGAACAAGTTGCGGCTCCAGGCCTTAGAAGGCATCAGGAATCTGTCACATTTGGTATTTCTGGTATCACGATTGCTGTGATTTTTGATAGTGTCTTCAGAATAAGCATATGCTCACATGTGTATAATGCTATAGTATTGATGAAGGTGGATTATGTGATCAGTTTAGAGAAATTCAACCAAGATGAGTAGTCAGTAAAACTGACCTTACAGTCATTTCTGCTCATGGTAACATTTTCAAATCATATGCTGATTATGCTTTTACAGTTCTGTATACTCTGAACACAAACTAAGATACTTCATTTACATCTTACCATAGAAGAATTCAAGAGTATACAAGTCACTTTTTAATTACTTTATACATATGCAGCTGAAAGCTCTAAGGCACTGAATTGTTTCATCATTCTTGTTTCCCATTTTATCTCATGTCAGAAAGCATCAGGCCAGTGGTTAAGAGCACAGGCTTGAAGGTCAAAGGGGCCATGGTCATAATTTTGGGTCTGCCATGTAATAAGCAAGTTAATTTGGGCAAGTTGTTTAACATGACACTCTGAATCTATAAACCGAGGAAAACAGTAGGACTTTGTGGTAGGTTTTTCTTAAGATTAAGTGGTCCTCACAGTGTTTGGTATACCATGAACAATGAATTAAATATTAATCATATTATAATTTCCAAAAACTAGGCTCAGAAGGTAACAAACAGCAAACAGATAATTTCGTGGGAACTAAGGTAAACTTCTGATAGGCTTTTCAACACTAATAAAAATAATTTGAATTTTTAGATGATTTAGAGATGTTAAGACTGAAAAGCTCATAAAATATTGAATGTAAACTATTATTTGCTCCTCTCTTTTCAAAGAATATACTTATTTTATTTGTGTGACAGATCCATGGAATTTGTCCATTCTCTCCTTTATCAAGATGGGCTTTGTAAATTCTCATTCTCATTCACAGGATGGAGTACCATCTGACATGATCATGACAGGGCCTTTCACAAGATGGCCCTCATAAATTTCTTTGCTTTAGTAATTAACATACTAATTTTATCTAATTCTAATTTACTATTAACATAGTAATTTGATATTTTTAGAGGAAAATAAGAATGAAACATATTTCACAACTTATATAGTTTTCTTGCTGCAGTGGATGTTTCTAGAGGAATAGCTATGGCCCTTCTCCCCTTATCTTTGAGACAAAAGTGTAAGGAGCAGAAGCATGGCCTTTTCCACAGAGCATACCCCTGCATCTTGCACCCTACCCATGCTCTGTAAATATGATTTCACTCACCAGGCACTGACTGAGGATGTGCTATATGCTTAGCGTGGTGCTTGACACTGAAGACAATTCAAAAGCTGGGGGAAAAATTAAGGGTAAGTTAATGGAAGAAGATATGGGCTGTGAATAGACCTAGGAAGTAATGAGTCACAGAAGGTAAACCATTACTCCTGTTATTGCTGAAAAGAACAACTATTCTTTCAGGCCCTTTCCTCTCCCATGTAGTCATCTGAAGTCACAACAAAGTTGGGGTTAATTTTTGAACTCAGATAAATTTGTGCCAGCAGCTAGCAAGTTTTGAAATCCATGCAGAAAATGCCAGAGTCACTTTAGCCTTACCACCAAATTTGAACTTAGTTGGATATCTAAAGACTTAAGTTACAAATTTTTTAAATGATGGTCTTTATGTTAAAATATTTTTGTCCTCTCTGAGATTCAAAACTGCCACATTGTTAAGAAAGAGACCATTATTGAAACATAAAGTTTCTCTTGCAAGTTCACAATTGCCTTCCCTGCTTCCTTTTCCTTCTACAAATAGGTCTCCTGAGCTACAATGAAAGGCATATACTTCTCTCTTAGAACTGTATATATACAGTGAGCCCCAGTAGAAGCAGATGGTAGGTGTGATCATTTTTAACAGCCCTGTAAATGTCCATATGCTATTCAATAATGGGACATCTGCATGGCCCTTTAGCTCTGGAGTGTAGTTTAAACATAAGCAATTTTTAAGCAACAAGGTGTCACACCATTCATCCATGTGAGGTAAATCAGGGCTTCTGCACTCCTGAGTATACTCGGTGAAAACCCTTAGAGTACTCTTAACCATCCCTCCTCCCCAGGCACATGGCACACGTATTCTTCTAATACGGTTACATTATTGTGCCACCAAGTCAAAAAATTTTGTGAGGTAAAATAGTCATTCAATTAACACTGGAGTCACCAAGTCACTGCTGTACTGTTGTTTCCCAACAGTGAAGCATGGGAGCATTCATCCAGCTATGGGCAGTTGCCTCTACATCCTGCTCTCAAACAGCTATATACTGCCAAGTCTAATTGAGGCACATTCCATACAAATCAGTAAAAGTAAACTTTATAGAATAAGGGAGGTTCAATTAAGTTAATTCTGACACACCTAGAGTAGCTCCTGATTTTTTTGTCTTGAATCTCTAACTAAAACCATGTGTTGTATTATTTTTCTAAGCCCTATGTCCTTTCTTTTTTTTTTTTTTTTTTTTATTTGGCGGTACGCGGGCCTCTCACTGTCGTGGCCTCTCCCGTTGCGGAGCACAGGCTCCGGACGCGCAGGCTCGGCGGCCATGGCTCACGGGCCCAGCCGCTCCGCGGCATGTGGGATCTTCCCGGACCGGGGCACGAACCCGTGTCCTCTGCATCGGCAGGCGGACTCTCAACCACTGCGCCACCAGGGAAGCCCTGTCCTTTCTTTTTTTAAAAAAAAAAAAAAAATCCTCTTCCATCCTTGAACCTTTAACTTCAAGCAAATTAAAAACAGATCGAATAGGTAATAATTACATCCTGACAGATACATTACTGAAAAAAGTTAGCACACAAAATAATTTCCACCAAAGTAATCTGGGGGGCAGTCAAGCCACTAAGCAACGTTACAAAAATAAGATAGAAAATGACTGCGCCTGATAAAGATTTTGTGATTGTCCTGTTAAATGTTCTTATATTTGTTCACATTGGTTTATGGATCTACCCAGTCATAAGCAGAAGTACATTTAGTCATTCATTTACCCATGAAGTATTTATTAAATACTTACTATGTGCCAAGCACTGTATTAACCACCCCCCCCCCCAAATATGGCAGTGAACAAAACAAAGATGCTTGACCTTAAGTAACTTATATTCTAGTGGTGGGAGACAGAAACTAAATAAACATGTAAAATATATATCGTACATCAAATGCTGATCAGTGCTGGGGAGGAAAATAAAGAAGGTACAAGGGATAGAGTATAGATACAGGAAAGAGATTGTAATTTTGCCTGGGATTAACATGAATGATGTCGCTAGTGAAGTGATATTTGAGCAGATGACTGAGATGGAGGTAATGGAGCAAGCCATGTGGGCACAGGACAAGAACACATAGAGCAAAGGATGCCCAAATTTAAAAAATCCTGAGGCAGAAGCTTTCCCTGTTTGTTCAAGGAAATTGAAAAGACTAATGTGGTTGGATCCAAGGAAAGGAGAAAAATAGTAGCGGGAGTTGACCCATATATGAAGCCTGATAAGCCGTTGAAAGAACTTTGGCTTTTATTCTGAATCATAAAGCTACCAGAGGGTTTGGAACAGAGAAGTGATGTGATTTGATTTCTATTTTAGAATATTTTAGATTGCTAGCTTATCTATTGAGAATAGTGTGTGTGTGTGTGTGTGTGTGTGTGTGTGTGTGTGTGTGTGTATACACATGGTAACAAGGACAGAAGAAAAGAGACCATTTAGGAGCTTAATGCAATAATACAGGCAAAACATTATGGTATTTTGGAGCAAGTCAAGAGAGAGAGGACCTGTTTGGGATATTTTCAAAGGTAGAGTCCACTTTATTTGTTAATATATTGGGCATGCATGTGAAAGAAAGGGAGATGTCAAGTATGACTTCAAAGTTCTGGTCTGAGCAATAGGAAAGATTGGTGCTATTTACTGGGAAGGGAAGACTACAGGAGGAGTAAGTTTCGTGGAGAAATTGAGAAATTCAGATTTAGAAATGTTATGTTAAAATGCCTGTTAGAAACCTGCGGAGGAGATGTGAGATGGGTGTTTAAGACTAGGGTTTAGGGAAGAGGTCCAGGCTGTAGGGTAAAATAAACACAAGGGATCAGCACATAGATAATATTTAAAATCATTTACTGAGTGAGTGAAATAGAGAAAAGACATCCAAACACTGAGCCCTGGGCTTCCAAACAGTAAGCAGTAAGAAATATGAGGAAAGAGCAAAGGAGACTAAAAGAAGCAGCCGGTGAAATAGGAGTGAAACCAGGAGAGTGTGATACCTTTGAAATCAAGTGTATCAATCAGAGCTGAACCCAGGAAATAGAACCAGTAGGAAATAAATATAATGATATTTATTGCAAGGAACTGGCTTACATGGTGTGGGAGCTGTCTTGGCAAGTCTGAAATCTGCACGACAGGCTGTCAGGAAGGGCAGGCTGGCGCTGAAGATGCGATCCACAGCTGGAACTATTTCTCCTCCTTTCTTTTCTTCCTCTGCAAAGCCTCAGTTTTCATTTTAAGGCCTTTCAAGTTATTGAACCAGGCCCACTCAGATGATCTGGATAATCTTCCTCATTTAATGTCAGCTTATTTTAGACTTTAATCACATCTTCAAAAAAAAAAAAAAAACCTATGTTAGTGTTTGATTGAATAACTGGGACTATATCCTAGCCAAGTTAACATACAAAACTGACCACTGCACCGACTAAAGAATAAAAAGGAGGGAGTGATCAACTGTGTCACACACATAGTGCGGGCAACCTGAGTACATTGACTGTTGGATTTAGGGGGTCATTTGTGAATTTAACTGCTGCAGATTTGTTTTTTGGAACGGAGCTGTATTTGTTTCTATGGTTACTATAATAAATCAACATGAACTGGATGGCTTAAAATAACAGAAATGTTTTCTTTTGGAGTTTTGGAGCCAGAAGTTCAACATTGACCTCACCAGACTAAGGTGTTAAAAGGCCACGCTGGCTCTGGATCTCTGAATTGCTTCTTCTGGTAGCTGCTGGCGTTCATTTGCTTGTGGTGGCACCACTCCCATCTCTGCCTCTGTCTCTGCACTGCTTTCTCTTCTGTGTGTATCAAATCCCCCTTCTCCTCACTGATAAGGAAATGTGATTGGATTTAGATCCCCCCTCCCCAGTCAATCCAGTATAATCTCTGCACCTCAGGATCCTTATTTTTATCACATCTGCAAAGACCCTTTTTCCTTATAAGGTAACTTCTACAGCTTTCACCTGGTACCTTTGGGTGGCTATTATTCAGCCTACTACAGAGGCAGAGTCTGATTGGAGTGGACCAGGAAAGTGATCTATTTCAGAATGTTTCTGTAAAGGGGAGTAAAGAAGTGGGGTGATGGCTGAGGGAAGGGTAGAAATTGTACCCCTCCCCCAGTCATACTCACAGACCTTTCTTTCTTTGCACACACATAGCTTCCAAACAAACATAAGTGATTCCAATTTCATGTATTTCATACTCTAATCATGCGTGTCTATTCATCTCTCTTACATGTTTAACCAAAGCTCCTATGGTAGGTTAATATCATTATTGATTGCACATTGAGAAACACTTGGAGCACTTGATGGACAAGAGATAGCTTTCATGAGCCTAAATTATATTTTACAACCTTTTCAGTTTTTTTAGTTTTGCCTTCCAAAGGTAAATCTCTGTTCTTGAAAATTGCAGTTAGTACATTTTGAAAGTATTGCATATATTTGTCCAGTTTAGCCTGTAAGTCAGATCTCTTATCATATCTGAATATGATTGCTGTATACTGTATTCCAAAACTTTGAATTACTTTACTTTTAAATTTTAAAAATAGGTATACTGGAGTTGCCAGTTGAAAAATGAATTCCCATGTGCTTATCTCTTTATTTGCCTTCCAAGTCACTTGAACCCTGTCTTATCTGTGGCATAGGGATATCTGGAGGAAAAGGGAACCAATATAAAAAGAAGGTCTTATTATTTTTTTCCTAATTCACAAGGTCCAGGAAACTTTAATTTATTCTGAATGCCTATTTCTATTATGCATGGGCTGTCTAGCATATAGCACTCAAGAACAGTTCCTAATACAAGTGCTTAATAAATACCGATGAATGAATTAGTGAATAAACAGAAAAATTATATGTAAGAAATTTTATATTATTTTTATTATTATTCTGTTGCTATTAAAGGCTTTTATAAGCAACATAGTTTTTAACTGGTGTGTATACATTTAGAAATACATGCTTTTTTAGGTGAGAAAACAAAGTGTAATTATTCATGTGATTGATAATGGGTTTTTTTTTCTTTTTTTAGAGTGATTTATTTCTTTTTTTTTTCATATATGTATTTTATTTATACAGCAGGTTCTTATTAGTTATCTGTTTCATAGATATTAGTGTATCCATGTCAATCCCAATCTCCCAATTCATCACACGACCACCACCAACACCTCCGCTTTCCCCCTTGTTGTCCATAGGTTTGTTCTCTACACCTGTGTCTCTATTTCTGATATGGTTTAATAACTTAAAAAAGAATATTTCTTTTGAGGAAAGCATTTGGCTACACAATGTTATACACAGAAACAGTACAATATAGTAGTGAAGAAAGAATTTAGTCTCTAAAATGAAACAGACCTACTCATTTTAAGTATCCTTCATTTGTTCTTTTTCAGATTTGTGACCTTGGCTAAATGTTTTATGTATGTATTTCTTAGTTTCCTCATCTGGAAAACTGGAATGTCTATCTCATATGATTTTAAAAAACTAATTAGAGTAATACATATAGAGAACCTAATATTTTGCCAGACATATAGTATTGACTAATATTTTTGTTGTGGTCAGTCATCATCATCACTGATAGCTAATCTTTTACTCAGGTTTAATAGCACAACTAGTCTTTTTAAACTTTTTATAATATGAATATACATCACTTGACCAATTTTCTGCACATAATTTAATGGAAAGCCCCTTGAAATTCCCCTATGAAATCATATAGAGTGTAAATACCAAATAAATGAATATAATATTGTCAACCTCTGTTAACATTTTTTGCTTTTTTTCCTAAACTTTTCCTTACCTAGATAATATGTAAATTGCTGTTTAAGTCCTAGACTTTGCCTCTGAAATCCAGATCCCCATATTCAATTGCCTTCTTGGCTTTTAGCTCTTGGATACTTCAAAAGCAGCGTGTGTAATAACACATTCGTGATCTTCCCGCCCCATCTTTGCCAAAGTCTGGTCATCTTTAGTCTTCTCTTTTCATCAGATACCACCATTGTCCATCCAGTTGGGCAAACCCTGAATCTAGCAGTTGTTTTTAATATCTCCTTCTCCCTCACCCTCCATATCCCTCCTCTCACAAAGACCTCTGATATTCTCCCTAAATAACCCCCCTCAAGTTTTACTCAACCCTTCCTCAAATCTCAGCTCAGTCATCACTTCCTGAGGAGACCTCCCTTGCTGTTCTCTCTTCCCTTCCCCAGTACCAGTGTGGATGTTCCTGGCATATACACCCTTCTTCATTCCATGTATCTTTACTTTGCAGCGATTACAATGTTAATTTTTATATTTAAAAAAATTATTTAAGTTTATCTAAGATATTTCAAGGAAACATGGTGTCTGTTTAGCTCATCATTTTACCTTTAGAATCTAGTGTTTTTCAAAATGTCAGTTGTAACCTTTTACTGAGTAGTAAAATCAGATTAATGAGAATTGTGAAGTGTTTCTTAATAAAATAGGGTAGAATAAAAGAAGGTTTTTCAGAGTGAATAAGATATGGTAAACATACATATTGTATGCTGAAGCTTTTTTTTTAGTTTTGAGCATATCTATGTATTCGTACATTATATGTTTGTGTGTATGTCTTGAGGTAAAATATATTTGCTATTGTAGGTTGCAGCCAAAAATTAGAAAGCCATGGATGCAGGGGATTGACTGACACCTGGTAGGCATTCAATAGATATTTGTTCCATCAATCAATTAATGCCTTTTTCTTCTCCTTTTATTATTCAGTTTGGTCACTTTAGGCTATAGACTTGTGAATAGAGTTTGCAAGTAGGGTGGCATACTTCTGTATACATTTTTCAAAACAATATTAGTAATTCACAAGATTCTCAAGCAAAAGTTTCTGCTTCAACTTAATGCTAGTCCAGTCAATGAATATGAATATGGTTATTTAGTAGCTAAACAGTTCAACTTTGTTATTAATAATTTGTGTAATGTTGCATTGGATTTAAGGTTTATTCAATTCCCACTGTTGCCTTAATCAGTATTAATGTATTCTTTATTAGCAGTCAGATAGAGTGTTTCTTTTTTAAACAATACTGGCAACTTTATGCACTCGTATATTCCAAAACATTAATTGGGTGCCTACTTTATGCCAGGCATTCTGCCAGGACCTGGGTATATGATCAGTTCAACTTCAAATAATTTGAGAGGTGATCCCAGGAAACACTGACAGGAAGTGGAGAAGGAAGATAAGGAAAGGAAAGCACCCAATAAGGACTTGGTTTTCAAGCAAGCTACCTCTATAAAGAACTGGAAGCTTATCCTGCTGGGAACTCTGGGAACCAGCATAGAAGTGACCTCAGTTATCCTACCTGGTAATTGCTACTTTCTTGTTGGCTGTTCCAGGCAGTGTAATTCTCTCAGACACTTGCGTCGTGCCCTGCAGGTGGTTAAGGTCCTGATGTAGATTTGCAGATACTGGCACTACCCTCATCTAAGTATGTTAGAAAGGTAAAGCCTGGGGAGGGGGTGGGTATAGGTAGAGCAGCAGCCTCAGAAGACTCGGTGAATAATGAATGTCCTAGACTTCACATATTAATTCATTTTAAATGAATGTGTGAGTATATTATACTATTGTTTGAAATTGAAAAAGATAAGTGTCTTCATTGACTGATGATCTCCTTTTAGTTGTCTTTCTGCAATACGGGAATTAAATGTCTACTTTTTTTTTTTTTAAGGATGTTGGGGGTAGGAGTTTATTAATTAATTAATTTATTTTTGCTGTGTTGGGGCTTTGTTTCTGTGCAAGGGCTTTCTCTAGTTGTGGCAAACAGGGGCCACTCTTCATCGCGGTGCGCGGGCCTCTCACTATCGCGGCCTCTCTTGTTGCGGAGCACAGGCTCCAGACGCGCAGGCTCAGTAGTTGTGGCTCACGGGCCTAGTTGCTCCCGCGGGATCCTCCTAGACCAGGGCTTGAACCCGTGTCCCCTGCATTAGTAGGCAGATTCTCAACCACTGCGCCACCAGGGAAGCCCAAATGTCTACTTCTTTAACCTTCTCCTCCTGCAATCTCTAGTTTTAAGTTATTGAATTACTTTCAAGTTATTTAACTGTTTTCATTACTCTGTATTTTACCTTCTCTATTTTATTTTTATTTTTATTTATTTATTTATTTGTTTGTTTGTTTGTTTGCGGTACGCAGGCCTCTCACCATTGTGGCCTCTCCGGTTGCGGAGCACAGCCTCTGGACGCGCAGGCTCAGCGGCCATGGCTCACGGGCCAAGCCGCTCCGCGGCATGCGGGATCTTCCCGGACCGGGGCACGAACCCGTGTCCCCTGCATCAGTAGGCGGACTCTCAACCACTGTGCCACCAGGGAAGCCCTACCTTTTCTGTTTTTAATTTAAGGCATAGGAATACAAATATGAGTACGAACAAGTATAACTAAAGTTTATTGAATTTCTTATTATGTGCCAGTAATTGTTAATAGGTTTACGTAAATAACCTTACTTAATCCTATAACATGTTGAAGTCCTTATACTCATTGTCCTCATTTGCAGATAAAGAAACTGAGGGGGAGGGCTTCCCTGGTGGCGCAGTGGTTGAGAGTCCGCCTGCTGATGCAGGGGACGCGGGTTCGTGCCCCGGTCCGGGAAGATCCCACATGCCGCGGAGCGACTGGGCCCGTGAGCCATGGCCGCTGAGCCTGCGCATCCGGAGCCTGTGCTCCGCAGCGGGAGGGGCCGCGGCGGTGGAAGGCCCGCGTACCGAAAAAAAAAAAAGAAACTGAGGGGGAAAGATTGAAAAATAACGCCCCAAATTTCAGAGCTAATAAATAATGAGGTCACAACTCAAACCCAGGTCTGTCTGATTTCAAAAGTGCATGCTTTTCATCTGTGCTCTGTTAATCTCACACACAATCAAAAATGACATGCTAGAAAATTCCACATGGAATCAAAACCGCAGAAAGAAGCGATGCCTCTCAACTATAAATAAGTTCATTTTGAAGCTAACAAAAAAATTATGGGTTAGAATTTAGGCAGAATATATTATAATTTGGATAAATTGGGCAAGAATCTGGGCAGTGGGCTTAGGACCATCTTACATGGTTTGGAATCCCAGCTCCACCACTTGGAACTCGTCAGTGTGGATAAATTGGTTAACATCTCTGTATCTCTTCTACGTTTCTCTACATAAGAAACATAATGCCATCAAACTCAGAGAATTGCAGTGAGGGTTAAGTGAGATCATATACGAAGGCGGTTAGAACAGTGCCTGCTCCATAGTAAGCTTTCAATTAATGTTAGCCGGAATTAATACTCACAATATGACAAGAAAATATTCAGAAGAAATTAGCCATTTGTGCATGCAAAATATTGTATAGTGTTACTTTAAATATGAATACCAAAATTCTTAATAGCCTTATTACCCCCAAAAAGTCAATAAAGAACATAAACACCCTGATATTGTAAGCCCTGAATAAATATTTGTTAAATGAATAAGTAAAATGTTGTTTTCTTGAAGAGGTATGTACCCCTTGTTAATTTTTTATAAATACCCTGGTATTGTAAGCCCTGAATAAATATATGTTAAATGAATAAGTAAAATGTTGTCTTCTTGAAGAGATATGTACCCCTTGTTAATTTTTTATAAAAAGCCCACTAAATATGCAAGTCAAAATAACCCTTGTGGTTGAAAGTAGATCTCTCAAGAAAAAAATAGTATTCTATGAGACAGGTTGCTAGTTTAGCCTGCAACCTGCATACATGCTTTTCCTTAAGACAACTATCCCACTTGTAGGTAGCAGAATTGTTTTATGTATACCCAGAATATTAAAAGATATACACTCAAGGGTCAAGTTAAATAAAATGATAATATTTCAGTGTTTCATCAAAGACATTCTTGACTTTTGTTTTCTTTTAAACTGGGAGTGCTCAGTAGTGGAGAATGTGACATCCACCAGTACAGTCTGCGCCGGGCCTTGATCTGTGCTGAGGGGGAGCGCTTTACCCACCATTGTTTGTGCTCCATCAGCGCCAATGTCAACAGAGCAAACAAGACAAATATATCCTTGGATTATTATGAAAGTATTTTTGGCCTTGAAGAACTCTTTGAAAAGGTCTTGGGGTCGTGCTTTGAGAATTGCTGGCCTATAAATACAAAACTTTCCTAAATGTACATATGAAGTATTTCACAATAGAAAACATATATTATTCTTTTAAAAAGATGTTAAATGTTTAACCCTAAACTGTCCTAACTTCCTAAATCACCTTTTTTGGATGTACCATTTATTAATTTATCTCAACTATTTAAATAATTTTTATATGTTTAACCTGTAATTGTTTGGATGGTAACAGACATTGTTTGACTTTCTAAATTAAAGAGTTCAGTTATTCTCTGATTTATTCCACTTTTAGTTTAAACTGAAGTTTGTTAAAAGTTAATACAGAGAATAGCATATTACAAATAATTAAATATATTGAAAATAATTAAATAGATGCTCCACACACATTGAATGATTTGGGGGATCATAGTTTCCCTTAAGAAAATTATACATTGATGATGATAACGTAGAGCACAGAAGAATGATGGTCGTCTTCTTACCAGATTTATTTTAAAACAGCAACTGTCTAGTTTGAAGATTCCGTTTTGTGGTTTATCAAAGTATCCTACAAGCTATTTTTTATTCTTAGTTATATAATACAGTATATAATTAAGTCAGTGCTTATAATATCACCATAATTATTTGATAAGTTTACAGTCTCTCAGATTATCTGGCTATTTACTATTGAATTAGAGTGATTACAGTCAATTCTCTGTTTTGTTTTGTTGCTATTGTTGTTGTGAAATGTTTTCCACTAAAAGGCAGATTCACTTAGATCATCAGTTGTCAATGAGAAAACAAAGGATGGTAAAATAAAAATAAAACTCATTAATTCAATGAGTGCTTACTGAGGGCCACCTACATGAGGCCATTTGTTAGAAGCTATGAAATGTACAATACTGTCACCACGTAACCTAGAACCTAGTAAAGATGTCTCAGAGTGAAGTAGATAAGAGGGGCCATGAAACACAATGGTAAAATCTGGAGTTCAGAGGTGGGAAAAATTGCTTGCGAATGGGAAAAATGTGTTTTCACCATGAAATAATAAAATTTGTTCTTATGTTTTTAGTTTTCAATCATGCTTCAACTATTAGATCTCTTCAATTCTCACATCTTGCATTATTAAAGTTAAACATTTTATATGTGCTATTCAAGGTATTATAAAGTTATCAAGTACGGTGCAAGCTTCCAAATATATGCTAAAATAGGGTTTAAGCAGTTGAAACAGTTCTAGTGCTATCTTCTCTGTAGGAGATAAATGTAGGCAGTCAAGTGAGTAAAGCCTGAATTTTATACCATTTATTTGGAACAAATTGTGATTAAGGGCCCCACTGGCCTCGTGGATACAGCACTCGGGTCTCATGAGATCCTGTGTTCCAGTTTTGTTTCATCATACTTTGCAGAGCAAGTCTAATGGAGCAGTGTAAATACAATGTCCGTTGTTTTCCATTTACAATGTTTAATTTTTGTTACACACACACACATTTCAAAAAATTTGGAATTACAGGTAAACTTTATTTTCAAGTAATTTGACTATTTGTATATATACATCTTCTATATGTTTATGAATGTAAGTATAAAACCTAACATCTCAGTGGCAGTTTAGCAGGTCACTTTACGAGACTTATGCCTATTTCCAAATAAAAGCAACAATATATCCAACTACACAGTATTCTAAAGAGAAACTAATTATAATGATTACTATTGTTGAGAGATAATTCTACGTGAATATTTCATGTTACTTCAATCTGAGCTCTCTGAACAAAAAGCTGGCAAAACTTGGTTAAAGGATGACTGAATAATAAACATGTCCTAGAAGCTAAAACTTGTGTTGCTTCAGAGGGATTTACAAATCTATCTTCCTCAGAGCCAGTTGTTTGTGCTCCAGTGTGGTGAAAATAGAGAACGTCGCCTCCACTCCCCAGAGATTTCTTTACATTCCAGAGTAAGAGTGTCTCTCAGTCAGGGGTTAAGATGGTCCAATGTGCCAGTTACCCTTTGTGAGTTCTGAGTCCTGTAAGTCTCTCTTATGGTTCAACACCACTGCATGCACAGGGCAACATCAGACTCTCCCCACATCGCCCCATGGGGGTCGGGGCTAAGGAACCAGTGCTAAGATGCGATATGAGCAATAAATGATCTGCTCTCTGACCCACAGACTAGTATTTCCCGTCAGAATATCTGTCTGTCTGTGGCTGGCTGTCTGTCTGTCTGCCCATTTATCTATCCGTCCATCCATCCAGCTGTCTAAACTTATCAGCTATCACTTATAGTACTGGCTTAGATTATCCAGAAATCTTGTGACATTCTTTTCTTCCTTCCTAGCGTTAAGTAATCCATGGCAACTGAAAGAGTATTATGGTTTCATAAAGAAAATATTACTTTTTAACTTTAACTAATTTGATTTTAAGGTTTTCAAAATAATATTTCAAGTTAAGTACATTAGTTACTTGTGTTATATTCTTCTTCCCTCAATGTTTATATTGCATTCACACTCAGTGATTTCAAAAGCATTATTAAATATGGCAAAATAACTTTTCTAAAGTATGTTTTAAAGGAAAAATGAATATTATTAATATTGAGCTACTTAAAAGAAGACGTGTGCTTATTTTCACAAAAATCTAAAATTTAATTTCTCAGTCGATCCATAAAAAATTAGAAACACTTTCTGATTAAGGACAGTACCTTGAAAAGAATGGTTTAAAATATGCCTGTAAGAAAGAACCCTGTTACCTGTTTTATAGTAACTGGGAATTTAATATATCAGGAAAGTTGTAGAAAAAGAATGATGTATATAGAGAGTTAAAACACTAAACAAACAGGCAACACCACATGTATATAGGATCTTTGCTAGAGGTATTTTTTTTTCCCCTTAGGAAAAATATAACTTCTCTTTGGGAAAATTGAGATTTGGTCACACTTCAGAGCCTTTGATAAGTACTTTGATGTTCAATAAGAAAGAAAAAAGGATGTTGCTTTTGCAAAGAGAATCAAGAAAATAATACCAGTTTCAGCAAAAGGGCATTGTGTTATGTATTTTACCACACATTACCCAGAATGTAAAGAGGACTTTTCATTAAACTAGAGTAAGTATATATTGTTTGAACACAAATAGAACACAGATATGAAAATAATAACTAAACTAAAATAATGCAGCATACTAATTACCTTGTATATAATAGGTAGTCAGTAACTTTTTAAGTTGAAAGGAAATGCTCTAAGTAAGCTACATAGAGGATATCATTTACAGCCAAATATTTGTCCTTATAGTAGAAACGTTATCACTCTAGTAAACAGAGAGAATACAGTTTGGTGTGGATGTAAGCAAGGATTTTGTAAAAGGCGATGTTTTGCTCAGTTTAAACAATGACATCCAAGAAGGTGATACGGCACTGTTCTACTGGGCTTTTATTTGAATGCAGTATTTGACAGCTTTAACAAAAGGTCCATATTCATAAAATGGTGGACCGTTGTAAATGAAAAAATAATTTTTAGTAAATCTGTTTTAAGGGCTTTAATGCAACTGATAGATTAGGACAGTAATAGAGCTCTGATAGATACAAGAAACAGGTCACCTGCTTCCTAATATAAGGGAGAAAGTCTTGGGGCAGTGCCTATAGAAATGACAGCTGTAACAAGAGCACCTTTCTCCCCAAAAGGTGACAGCAGAACAAGGTATGAATGTAGCTGTCAGATGAGGAAATAACTGCAGTAACATGTGAAAGTGAACTTAAGTATTTGAAAGATTTCAAAGAGAGTCAGTATGCAGAATTTTTGGATGAATTTGTTTAACATGCTAATGTGTGTGGGCCAATGAGTAGATGAGCTAAATTCGGGAGGGAGGGGATCGGAACCTCTGGGTGAGGTGTCAGGTTTGACTGATGTTTCTAGGGGTAGAGTGGGAACTTTTTATGAGGTTCTTCCAATGCTGAGAAAGGTTCCATTGAAGAAAGTACGAAACCTAACTAGTGGGCAAGTGAGAAAAACTTCCTAGGAATAGTGTAATTATTTGGATAGGGAAAATATCGGATAGACAAAAAGTATAAGGAAAATAATGCAAGAATCGTTGGAATTTAGAATGTAAATAAAGAAGGAAATCTCAGTCTGAAGACCAAGTGAGGTTAGGTCAAACCAAGGTGAAGTGACAGGAGCTGCCAGTATATCTTCCTTAATACCATTAATGGTGGGTCAGACCTTTATTGCTTCTTGCTGGTATTATTTTAATAACTTTCACTTTGATATAGCACACCTATAATCCATAGATAAGGTTACATTCAGAGTCAAAAGTCTGAATCATAAGTTAGTAATCTGTTCATGATGCCAGGCTCACATGATCCAAGGACCACATCCTCAAGCTCCCTCGCCTGAAATTAATCCTTCTTTTGCTTTCCCATAAAACTTTGGTTTGATTTCCATTTCAATAATTAATTCAAGTCAGCATAAGTTGTAACTTGCTTTGGTACATGTCTCTAGCATACGGTTTGAAACTTCTTTAAGGTTAGGATTTTTCTTACTGATATTTTATTCTTAGTCTGCTTAACTAAAGCACAACAGAACAAAAGATATTCTGTCTCTGAAAGTGAGGTTGCCTGGGCTAAGCCAGAGCTAAAAATGGGTTGCGATTACAGAAATACTAGATTTCAATTAGTAGCTCCAGATCTTAATCTGAGAATGAAAACTGTTTTGCAGTTATAATAGTCTTGATTCTCAAGAAAAAAGGAAAAGAAAAGAAAAAGAATACAGTTTACCTTAAATATAATGATGAACTTTCCAAATTGCTGATAATTCCGTTGCACATACTTCAGATTCTGTGATCAACTAAAACGGCTTTAAATATTCCCATATTTCTCTAAAAGGTACATGATAAGGAACATTTTTAAAGAAAAGGGGAAAGTGCATGACTTTACCCCCACTTTTACTTCCAGATGTATTTAGATTTTGATTTTTTGCAAACTAATTTTATACAGACAAATACAAATTCCATTGTATTAATCACTTTCTGACTTTTTTACTTTTTTGCCAGAGGGTTGTTTACATTACACATGCAGATCTTGCTGGCAATTCAACATAGCGATTCGGCTGAGTTCTGCCAAAGAATAACTAACTGTTCCATTAAGAGGCAAAACCTTGGACCTCTTCTTAAATTTCACAGCTTACTTATCAGAGAATGTAATGTAAATAGCCATAACACCAAAAATGGATTCTTTACTCTAGGTTCTCTCACTGATATGAGGAAAGCCAGTTAGCTGCTCTGTAAGCCCCCTCCTCTAGGAAAAGGGTCTAACCAGAAGCGGTGGTTAGATTTTAAGTCCTTTGACAAAGCCCGTCTGTAGCCTGCTTTATTGTGTCACCTTAAGCTGTGTTTTGTGGTTACCAGAAGTGGCCGGCATGACTTGTGAACAGATTACAGCTCTAAATCAATTCTGTTCTGTTTCCCTGGTTCACATTCATTTCCATGAGAATTAAGAGCTTGATAGAACAGCAATTTTTTTCTTAGTGTTGATCCTAGCTGATTGAAACATCTCCAGGAACAAGCCACTGTTCCTTGTTACGCAAATTGTAAACTCAGTAGAAGTGGACTTTAGGGGCAGTTTCCACACTCCTTGTTTAATGAAAAAAGGGAAGGGTTTCTGTTTCTGTACGTTGCTAAAGGGTTTCTAAAGCCTAAAAATAGGTTTGAATAAATTTGCATAATGGAGAAAGGCAGTGATGAGAGAGGAAAAGAGGAAAAGTAGAATTAAGTACTTTGTGAATACTTTGGAGAACCTGTTGGAAACCAGACTTTCTTTTAATGTATATAAATGGCTGTCACCAATGAAATAAGATTTTTGTCAAAATGGTTCTCACCCCTGTAAGCAACTGACGTGTTACTTTGCTGACTACATCATGTAATGAATATAGCTCAGTACAAAATATTCCTTATGCCAGGAAATTTGGTCTTGTTATAACTTTAAGAAATCTGAGGGTGGGTAAGAGTTCATATCTAAAATAGATAAATGGTAACTTAGCTACATACAGATTTTTAACAAACAGACATCCCATCTAAAATGTCCAACCTTCACCCTGCCCTGCCACATACTTACCCCCTCTCCCCCTTCTCTGTATTATTTTTTTACTTTAGAATATTATGTGTTTTACCTACCTAACAGCGTGTGGTATGTGTATGTGTGTGTGTGTGTGTGTGTGTGTATGCACATACATACATTATTTATCATGCTTATTGTCTGAATTTCCCATTGTACTGTAAACTAGAAGGCAAGGATGTTTTCCTTTGAATTCACTGTTGTTTCCTCGCTCCTAGAATGGGGCCTGACATATAATTGTGCTCAATCAGTATTTGTTGAATGATTAAAGCTGAAGAGTCTGCTGCAAAGGGAAGCCTGGGGTTGCTATGCTTCTCTTCCAAAGAATGAAAGATGCCCCTCATTTCTAGAGTGAGGCACTAGCTTTGGAAGATGAGGTATGTGATCAAGGCAATTGAGTGTGCCTGGGGCCACTTTCCTGATGGTGACAAGAGCAGTCAAAAGGGCTCAGTAAACAGATTCCTTGAGGTAAAATTACATAAGGGCACAGTAAGTGTGAGAAGGGGAAGTGGACCTCCCCCTTGGTGGCAAGAGTATTTATTACTAAAGTTGTATAAAGGTGTTTTGGTATATTGATAATAAAACTGATGGCCTTTGAATTGCTTTATTAATTGTTTATAAATACTCTGCAGAGACTATATGTCCTTACTGCCTGCACAGGGCACATAGCCACCCACTCACCTCTATCCCTCTACCCCCACCCTTTACTCCACTGAAAGGAGAGGAATGAGATAATACATGCATTACCAATCGTATTTATTTATCCAACTAATATTTACTGGGGAGATAAAACAACACAGTTTGGTGGATTCAAAGATGGGTAAGTAGGGCTTTCCTGGTGGCGCAGTGGTTGAGAGTCCGCCTGCCGATGCAGGGGACGCGGGTTCGTGCCCCGGTCCGGGAAGATCCCACATGCCGCGGAGCGGCTGGGCCCGTGAGCCATGGCCGCTGAGCCTGCGCGTCCGGAGCCTGTGCTCCGCAGCGGGAGAGGCCACGACAGTGAGACGCCCGCGTACCGCAAAAAAAAAAAAAAAAGATGGGAAGGTAAAGGGAAGGACCTGTAAGTTTTGGGTTTACCAAGTCAGATATATTGATGGGTTTATTAAAGTAGGAAGCACTGAAAGATGAGCAGGTTTGTTTGGAAACTCCTAAGTTTGTTCTTGGACAAGTTGATTTGGAGATGTCTAATTTCCCAAATTATTGCTCTACCACCTCTTAAAAAGCAAAGTTAAATGCATTGGAACCTACTGCAGTAAGAAACTACCTTTAAATAGTCTTAGTGTCTCAAAGGGGGGATATTTTTTAAACTTTGGGGTCTAGAATCAAGAAATCTAAGGTAGGTTTTTCATGATAGAGAACTAATCGGAATTCATGAAATAATATTCATGAAATAATTCATGAAATAATAGTTTAGGATTGTTGGGCGCAGCAAGGCAAGGTTCTTGAAGTCAGTCTTGATAAGTAACCTTTCTCAAGTGAGCAGACTGCTGTCTCTAAATTGATCTGCTAGAATTTTCTGAAGCAACCAATGGAATTATTCATAGAATTACAGTTTTATCTTTCCCGTGTAAAGGTTGACTGGAACAAACAACTAGGACAGTTTGACACATGTTGTCTCAGTACTCAGAGGTAGCTTTTGAGACAACCAAGTGCACTTGTTGAATAAACAGTTGGGACTCAGATAATATAAAATTTAGGGGTAATCAATATATAAATTATAATAAAGATCTGGAGATAATTCTGTTCAAGATTACTGAGGGAGTGAGAAGAAGTGGCTTAGGACTGAGAAACGTCAACATTTAATAGCACGTTATTAGAAGGTGAGCACTGAAAGGATATTGGGAACTGGTCAGAAATGTATGAAGGTGAACAGGAGAGTGTAAGGAGGGAACTTCAAGAAGGAACAAGTGATGAACAAGGACAAATGCTGCCTAATGCTCAGGTAATATGAGAACTTGGAAATGTCCACTTAGTAACTTCAAGGTCATTGTTATTCTTACTTTGAGCTATTTTGGTGAATTTATAGAGGCAAAAAAAAAAAAAAAACAACCAAACCAGAAAAGATGAAAAGTGAATGAGTAGATAGGAAATTGAAGGTACTTCAAGAATTTTGACTGAGCAAGCGAAGAGAAAGATAAGCTGGTAATTGTAGGAATGTTAAAAAGTTGATTTTTTCCCGGTGGGAAAAATTTGAATATATTTAAAAATGCATGTTCTCTGCTTCTGTTCTCACTCCGTAATTTTATAAGATAATGGTAAATTCAACCCTTCTTCCTTCTGTCCTTCCTTCCTTTCATGTACTGACTCATTCATTCATTTTGTCAAGCAAAGAACAGACATAGACCTTGGCCCTAAGGGACTTACGATCTCATAGAAGATCAATATGTTGAGGGGGGATGTGAGTAGATGTATAAACGTCCTATTCCTGTTATTGCATCATTAGTATAAATGCACTTTAAGTGTTTTTTTAATTATATTCCAAGGTGATGACTTTACATTGCCTTACAGTGTAATATTCAGCTAGATTAGATCGTGTTTTGAAGCCTCTGAACCAAATTTCCTCCAAATATAGCTGGCTAGCACAGGGATGAAACTTGAGACCTGGGGCAATTTGTTAACACAAACAGTCAAGTGAACTAGGAGGTACAAAACAAGACCAAAAAAACCCATCATTTTTAAAATTAATTGTAAAAAACTAAGTTGAGGGTGAGAGAATAAGAGTTCAATCTGTTGAGGCAGTTTCAATCTGTTCTTTACAGTCCACCAGAAATTACTATTCAGTCAAACCTGCCTCCATTTCAATGCTAAAAATACTCATTTTCCCTAAACCTCTTAAACCAAAGGTACTATATCCATGAACCAGAATACACATAGGAAGTGCTGCACATACACATGCTGCATTTTCATGTTGCTAATTAGAATTTTGATGAATATAATATAGAAGCAAGACAAGAGTATTTCCATTAACTTCACTACCCATGTTTCTGCATCTTAATAAGAGCCTTGTTAATATTTAAGTCTGCATTTAAGCCTCAAGTGTATGGACAGTCATAGAAGTTTCATTAATAACTATAATTAGCATAAAAGAATACATGCCAGAGACAAATGTTCAAATAGAGAGTTTAATTGGAGTTACAAAAACTTACTTTATAGCTCAGAAATGTAAAAATAAAATACTGCTGGAGGAAATGAACTTACGTTTCTACTTATCTGCTAAGATACCTTGTCATTTATCATTCATTGAGAAAAGGTAAGATTTTTATCTTAAAATCATATTTCTCCATCAGCTATATACCACTATTTTTTGAGAAAAAGTAAGATTTTTATCTTAAAGTCATATATCTCCATCAGATATATGCCACTGTTTTTTCATGTAGGGCTATTTTGAAACAGGCACAAGGGAAAAGGATCTATAGGGAAAAGATATTGACATCACCTGAAATGCGTTCTATTCTGCAGATTCTGAGCTGTGCAGCCTTGCAAAGGGATATAATGGAGCAGAGAAAGCTGTCACTCTAGAGCTGTGACTCTTTTCTCCTTCAGCAGTCATGCTTCAAATGGGTCCTTCTGCAGAGCGATGGCTTGAAGTAACAATCACCATTCCTTCCTCACAGCAGTCTGCCACAGAACAAAACTGCCTGGAATAATGCCAGTTGAAATGGCGCAATACATCTTTTCTGTGCATCCACAAGGATGCTTACCTAGTGTCTTCTAGGTTCTAAAGGAGAGAACAGAGTTCACTGTTACTAACTCCACTAAATCAAGATACTATGTGCAAGTTACTCTTTTATCAAAAAGAGGAAAGATACCGGGGACTTTCTAACACATAACAAGCATATTCAGATCTCTATTCTTAGGATAAGCTCTGATTCAAATAGTGTTTTATGCTAAAGATTAGCATGGAGATTGCATTCAACGTTAAGTTTACAGAGAAGAGACTTTTTAGAAAAATATGATAATCACTTATGAGATGTTACTAGATATCCCCAAAGCTTTTATGCAAAGTGACAGAAGGCGTCTTTAAACCAAAACAGATTGAATTGCTTGCAGTTTTAGCAAGTGGATTGGTACAGAATTCCTATCAGAGGTAGTTGATGAAGTTGTCACTGTAGTGGTCTTTGACCTGACGCACGCACTACACAAAGGACAGCCCTACGCGTAAACAGCTACTACGTGTAAAAACTCTACCTGAAAAAACAGGACTCCCACTTTCCTGTCACAGAGCATTGTATCTTGGAACTACTGTGTAAGAATAAAAGTCCAAGTCCTTCCTCCACAAAATTGCTTGGCTAAGTAACTCTGTTAGCTCTCTCAGTGTTTCCTTCAAGTTTCCCTTCCTATGGGGCCTACTCTGATTGTCTTACTGAATTGTGCAACTGCCCACACCCCAACTCCCCCTTACCCTGCTCTAATAGTTTTTTCATAGCACTTACCACTATCTAATATAAAACAAAATTTCTACATTTAGTATGCTTATTTTTCATTGTCTGTTTCATTCCCTGCATGAGACACCATCTCACCCCATGTAATCTCTATGATTAGGGTTCTTTGTCTGTTTTGTTCATTGTTGTATCCCAAGTGCTGAGACTGTGTCTGACACATTGTAGGCATTTAATAAATATTTATTGAGTGAATGAATTAATGAACCCCATGAACCATCTTCTCATTACCCTGGAAGGCACTAGCTACATACTCCCCTATACAAAGTTTTAAAAGTACTTAACTTAGTAACTTAATTTCCTGTTAATAAAGTCCCTTCTTTAGGTTTAGACTATGACACCAGGAGGTCCTTAAAGTAATGCATTTTGATAACTGCAATGAAAAAGCATGTTGACAAACTCACTAGTAACTATTTTCATATTGACTTTATCAGATTACCTAACTCATATTTAAGATAGCAGGGATCTGAAAGAATCAAACTAAGAACCTAGTTTTTGATGAGACTTGAAAGTTTACTGCTTGCTAGAGTATGGTAGGACAAAGGAAAGAAGCTGGTTATTCCAGGGCACTTCCAGAAGAAAGAGGAGAGGGCAGGGGTGAACCTTTATTTTGGAAAGCGGTATGTACATGATGGAGGAAAAATATCTCCAACAAGGGAGGGGAAAACAGAAAGAAAAAGTTGTTATCTTTTTTATAGTTTTAACAAGGCCAGCCTAGCTTGTTGCATTTCAACAAGTCTTTGGGAAAAGCCTTTGGTTTTCATCATCTTATTAGGAAGTTTGGAAATACATGTACCCACTAAAGGAAAAACAATTCACACAAATAGGAGGTGCATTGACTGTCCCTTTCTATAAAAGAAGAAATAATTGAGAAAAATGGAGGATTTAGTAGGCATCAAGATTAGAGCTCTGATGGAAAAAAGCATCGAAAGGCAGAGTTTACGTTCCTCCAAAGGCCAAACACTTGGCTTCTTCTCTCCCCCAAGTCACTCACCCAGGCACTTTGAGTCCTATAATGATTCTTTATCCTAGGAAGTCCATTTCTCTGGCCATGTTAATGACCTGAAAGGAGGCAACAATGACGGTGTTAAACACATGCATATTTTTACACCACTTCTACCCTAATAACAGGTGGCACCATTCCAAAAATTAAATATCTCCCTTAAAAATACTTTTGAATACATTTAATGTTTTATATATGTTCCAAATCAGTTTATTTTTTCCACTCTAGATATCAGAAATTCTGACCCAGTTCTTCATAATAACCTATATATTCCTTGATACTAAGTAAACGGATTGTAACCAAGAAGGGATTTAGGTAGTGAGAAGTCTGAAGCTCGTTACCTTAATTTCCTTTTTTAAATAGATTAAGCACTGCAGGATCATCTTTGAGATTCTCATTTTGGTTGTAATATTTTATAATTACCAAGGGAATGTGGGCTTTCGATATGAGGTGATTTTTTTTCTTTTCAACCAATGTGTCCATTAAGTAATGTATTATTGTACACCAGATGGAATTAAACGAACCATTGTATGAACTTGGCATTTTCAGATCAGGTTACCTGAATGTAATTACCTGCAGACAGTTTCTAAATATGCTGTTCATAAGGGATTAGCTTTTATTTGGTGATTCTCTTCTGTTCTCCTTGTTTTTTTTTTTTTTTTTTTTTCTTACAAGGCGTTTAATCATTTTGCCTTATTGTACCATCATGGTCTGCCACTGATAATGGTGAGAATTAATCCTGAACTACCAGAATTGATGAAACAGAACAAGTCAACAGCTGTTTAAAAAACAAATAGACAAGGGACAGCTTACAGGAGAGAATGTTATGGTTTTGTGCCATATACAGTTTGAATTGTCTAACCCAATTCTACCAGTGTTGAAATTTGGGGAAATAGAATTTCCTTCAGGAGTTTATCCCCAAGCAACAATGCTGTACTTTATTTCTTATTGTCATTTTTAAATCACATCAGTTGAGGAATATGAATTTCTACAGAACTTGTATCACATTCCATTTTGTCTTCTCTGTGAGTGAGCTGAACTGTGTTTTCTATGAGTCATCTCTTCATATAGGGAATACACCCTCTGGGTGACATTTATTGTTAGTGTGACAATCACCGTCTTACTCGTTTTCAAGTAGTGAGTACAGGTTATATGTCTGTTTCCCACATTGATGTCAAGTTGCCCAATTTCCTCTTAACTAAATAAATAAATATTTAGACTACTGAAAGAATGGGAATTCAAAACGCTATTTTAAATTCTCAGCACCAGATCAATTTTACCTTTCTTTTAAAAAATGAATTCTCTATTATTTTTCAAGCTGTTACTACTTTCTTAGAGCAGTTGGCAAAGAACATCTAATCTGTGTTTGGGAAACATCAACTTTAATGGAAAAAATGTGACTTATAATGTACTTATCTTGTCTGAACTTTATAAACTTCCTGATGACTCCGGGGAGCCAAATAAAGAAATTGTGTGGCTTTTCTTTTCTTTTTTTGTTTTTTGCAAGGGAATGCGTATGCTCTGTCACTGTCAGGAATCAGCTTTCAGAGAATTCAGCTAGTATCATTTCTAAAATACCTGGTGATCTGGAAAAAAATAATAATGAGTAGAACCTTATAAAATAATAATTGGAAGAACTATAGGTAATTAAATATATGAACTATAGATAATCAAATATATGCTGAATTAATCTTAGATTAAGTTGAAAACAATTCCAAATAAGGAAACTTTTTACATTCCTATTAATATAGTTGAAATTACTATAATATATGTTATAGTTTCTAACTTGCAAGCAAAAAGAAAAAGAATTTGGCTACTTTAAGTGAAAAGTAATTTGTTGAATGTATGCTCGGCTCATTAATGGGAATCTCAAGAATTAAGCTTGAAGGCAGAAAGGAGCATGATCGCTCTTGAAGGGTTGGAAGTGGGGATCATAGGAGTGATGATGTAGATCCTTGTTTAACAGCTTTATGGAGATATACTTCACATAGCATACAATTCACCCATTTCAAATATACATATAGAATGTTTCAACCATTCCTTCTATCCTTGTGTTTCTCACTTAAAAGTCCAAGTCCTGGGAAGCATCCAGTTGGCCAGGCTTATGCCACTGTTCTTTCTGCTGGTGTCAGAGCTGGTGAGGGTGGAGGTGTCTGGGGTCATGGCATGGGGGAGTGAAATAGCCAGAGGCCATCTGGATTCACTCTCCCAATAAGTAACATGTAAAAGATGAGGCAGACATTATTTGCAGTGGTGTGCTGATAAATGTTTAATAACTGGCTTTATAGAAAGAAAAAAAAGTCCTAGGTTTAGCATTTACAGATTTCTTTGGTGCAACTAACTACTCCCAACTATGTGATGGCAGAGTTGGGCAGGGGTGCTAACAATACACTCTTGTGAGCTGAAATAGGCTGGCTTTAGCACACCACTAGATTTCACCCCAGCCTTGAACCTTGGGTGCTTTCAGGGAGGGGCAATGAATTCTAAGTAGCCAAATAAATAAATAATTAAATAAAACATGCATTCAAGTATTCAGCGCAGATGTTATTGACCTTAAACAGAAGCACTCAATATATTCTTTAATAAATTAATATGTGACTCAGTAGATAAGGATTTGTGTATGGACATGTTAGAAGCCACTACAGTATTTTATCTCAAAAACAAAGAAAAAGAAACCACTGTTCCTTGTCAGTGATTTCTTCATTTAGCTAGAGAGCTCAAATGAGCACATTTGACATACTAAAAGAAAGTTTTTAAACTGCTATGGTACTGCAGTCTCCAGATTTTTATTTCCTCTGTTCCAGATTTCTTTCTTCCAGTGGGTTTTTGGAAGTGATGGATTCGTTCTATGCTTTTAGAAGTTAGTCTAGAAATATCACATTTATGTTTCACTTGTTCTGTGTAGTTAACAACTTTACTCTCTTCCCAAATAACCCAAGGACCTTACACTTTTAATTCCAATTACCCCATCATTTCTTGTAAGCTATTTTCATACAGTGGTTTATTTTTATTTTTACTTAGCAAATCAGACATTAATTTCATTGTCTTTATATAGTCAGCATTGTTTATATTTATCCATAAGTTAATGTTTTTCATTTTTAATCTTCCTACATTTTCTAGATTATTTTCCTTATTCCTAAAGTATATCCTTTAGAAGTTCCTTTGGTGAGGGTTTGTTGTAATAACCCTCTCAATTGTTGATATCTGAAACTATTTATTTTGTGTTTGCTCTTGAAAGATACCTCTTTGTATAGAATTCTTAATTTAATAATCTTTTGTCTGCATATTGAAGATATTCTAGCTTTAATTGTTGATTTTTAAATCTTCTCTTTTTTTTGGTGTTCTGAAATTTTACCATGATATTTCTGCATGTGGACTCTATTTTTTCCTTGAGATTTATTAGGATTTCTGATTCTGGGAATTTGTGTCTTTCATCAATTCTAAAAATTATATTACTTCAAACTCATTTGATCTAGTCTCATTCTGGAAATCCAGTCAGTCCTATGTTGGACTGCTCATTCTATCCTACACATTTCCTAACCTCTCGTATTTTTCATCTCTTATCTCTATGTTGTTTTCCAGGTAATTTATTTAGTTTTACAGTATAGTTGATTAATTTTCTGTTCTATGTATTGTGTAATATAAATTATAATTTATAATTATAAATATTAAATTCCTAGAAGTTCTATCTTTTGTTTCACATCTGCCCGATAAATTTTGATAGTCTTCTTTAGTCATACCTCAATTTTCTCATTTCTTTCTTTAAAAATATTAAATATGCTCTTTATATGGTCAGTATTTGCTGAGACCAATATTAACATTCCTTCTCATTTTGATATTGTAATCTTTTGTTTATTTTTGTTTTTGCTGGCTCTCACTCATAATCACTTATTTCCTTGTTTGTTTAGAGATTTTTATTGTGAGTTCTTTGAATATTTTGGAGGATTTATTTAAGGCCTGAAGTTAAGTGAATTCCTAGAGAGATAAGTTTTGTTTGCTTTTGTTAGTCACCTGAGAGGGTTACTGTCAACAGAGAAACCTTTAAACAGTTTTGGTTTGTTTTTTTTTTTTTGATGCACAGAGATATTGTGAAGTCCAACTCCAGACCAGAGGGAATGCAGACTTATAGATAGGAATTTCTAAGGTAGACTTTAACAGCCAGGATTTAGTGGGGGAAACAGGAAATACTCTGTGTATTTCAAGCAGAAAAGAGTATACTAAAAAAATGATTGGAAGAACCAGAGAAGTGGAAATCAGGGGACATGCCTAGACTATAGATTATAAAATCACACCATCGTAGCTATAATAAAGAGGTTCTGTATTGTTGTTACTGCTACAACTGCCTTATTCCCAAGAAGCTGGTTCCTAGACACTTAAACATGGACGTCAGCCACTGCAAATACTTGTGTCTCTGGAATTTATGTAATAGTTGTGTCTGCCACAGGAAGAGGCTCCAGCTTCACTTCTGCTTTCCAGACTTTGTATGAATTGACACTTAGACGATGGCTGCAAGGAAGTTTCAAAATGTAGCTTCTGAGTTTTCTGACCTTTCCAATAGAAGGAGCATAAACTGCAGGTCAAGAAAGCCAATTCAGTTATCTACTGGCTTATTTATTTTTGCTTTTCCTTCTTTGTAAAGCCACGGCAGAGACAGGCTTTTGTACCCACTCTGTCCTTCTTTAGAATGAGATGTGCTTTTCGTACTTCACCTGCTATTGCTACTACACTTCATGCCTCTTCCCATGCTTTTGATACCAGATGTGTTCTCCTGTCCTTTCCTAAGCAGTTAAATCTGTAAGGTTGACATATACACCCAAGGAAGTCACTGCTTTAGCATTCATTTCTCTTTGTGAATTTGACTTATTTTATCAAATCTAGATTTTTTTAAAAATTCCTTTATGTTTCTCCAAGCCTAACCATGTATAAAAAGATATTTTAAAATATTTTATAAGATAGTTTTACTTATGATAGATGGAAGGAGTTTCTGTAACAGCTGCCTGCCAAATATAGAAAGATGACCTAAGATTTTTTTTTTTTTTAATCGGGCCTTAAAAAAATTTTTTTTAATCCCTTACTAGCCAGTCTTTCTTAGTCTCCTCTGTTGGTTTTTAACTCTTCTTGCCAGGCTCTAGATATTGAAATCCTCTAGGAATCAGTTCTCAAGCCTCTTCTCTTCTATATTTATATGCTTTTTTAGATGGTCTTATCCAATAATGTCTTTTAAATGTCACCTATATGCTGGTGACTTCCAAATTAATATATTTAGATTAGACTTTTCCCTTTGGCTCCAGATTCATTTATCCAATTGCCTACATGCTATTCCTATCTGGAAGTCTAGAAGACATCTCAAACATAGAAGGTCCCAAACAAATCTTAATCCCCCAACTCACACTCAGATCAGTTTTCCCCTTACTTCACTGCAGTAAACAGTACAATTCATCCAGTTACTCATGAAAAAAACAAG
Organism: Lipotes vexillifer; assembly: GCF_000442215.2. NCBI lineage: Eukaryota > Metazoa > Chordata > Mammalia > Artiodactyla > Lipotidae > Lipotes > Lipotes vexillifer. Next base: position 4,034,891 of record NW_006775603.1, read on the forward strand.
AAATTATCTTGATTATTCTCTTTCCATGATGCCCAACTTCCAATCAATGAGCAAGTCCTGTCAATTCTATCCTGAGTATAACCACTTTTCAAGATTCTTCCACTATCATACAAGTCTAAGCCACCGTCATCTCTTACCTGTGCTTCAATAATAAGTGAATAAAGAATCCAAGTAAGTGACTGAAGAATCCTAACTACTTTCTCTTTTACTCTTTCTCTTCAAATTGTATCAACTCTGGGCTAAAACTTTGTGTCTTTCCATCTTACTTAGAATGAAATACAAACTCTTTTTTATGACATGACTCCTGTTTATCTCTATTTGCTTTATGATGTATCTTGTAACTTCCCCATCTTCACATTCTATTCTAGCTGCACTGACGTTCTTTCTGTTGTGTGAAAAATAAAGTCCATTTCATCTGAAACACTCTTTACCCAGTCCTTTGATTTCCCCAATCCAGTACTTCATACTAGTCCTAATTAAATACCATCTTTTAGAGGCCTTTTTTAATGATACTGTCTAAAATAACCACCCTTCCACAGTTCCGTAATATCTTATACAATACCTATGATTTCTTTTTGGCATTTATCACACCCTAAAGCTATTGCACATTTGTTTACTTTTTTATTGCCTACATCTTCATACTTATTCCAGATATCATAAGGGAAGGGTCTTTGTCTCATTTTGTTCACCATTTTTGCCTAAGAGTAGATGATGTACATATGCATGTTGAATGAATGGATGGGAGGTCAGGCAGAGAATACTCAGGTGAAGCTGCTCAGAACCAGTGGGTTATGAGGGAATAACTATATGTCAGGAGGAACACCTGAGCTGGATTTACAGATTGAAAGGTATGGATTCATGAATCATTCACTGGACCAGATAAAATCATCCAGGGATAGTGTGGCTAGGATAGGACCCTGGAGAAGAACAATATTTACTCAACCAAACACTCCCTAAAAGTTAGGACTATTTTTTCCTCTTGCTGTAGTCCCAGTACCTAGTGTAGTCTCTCACAAGATGTTCAGTAAATTTAACTGATCTAATAAGTGAATGAATTAATTAAAAATTTGGAAGAAAATCCCATAAAAGGGAATATGAAGCAGTAGTAAGAGATTTAAGAGGAGAACCAAGGGAGTATGAGTTGATTGAAGCCAGAGCGACAGGGGTTTCAAGGAGTAGTCAGGAAGCTTAAAAACTACAGAAGAGTTAAATAAGATATGGTCTCGGAATAATTTGTTGGATTCATCAGGAGAAGTGAGAATAGGTGACAATGACATAAATAACACCTAGAGGAGATGTATCTATATACTTAATATATTGTATATATATATATATATATATCAGTAAACAACCTTAGTATATAGTATAAAAATGTTCCCTTCATGGCATGCTAGCATTTCCTAGTTTTGAAGGATATCTCTCTGTTTTTAATATGCTTTTGATAATGACATGTCTAAGATTCTCTTTTGGATTCATGCTCTGAGTCACGTTATGAATACATTGATGTCATCTACCATAAAACTAATAACAATTTATCAAGATCCTAATTAAACTTTTGGAAAGGCAGTATGAAATAACCATTTGGATATTAATGAAGAGATGACCCTTTTACTACTGAATGTCAAAGAATGGAAAAATTATGAATAAGTACCCAAATGTCTCTGCAACAGTCACAGTACAAATGCAGAACTTTAGGAGAATTAAGGGATCTCGGGAGATCACATAGGTACAACTGTTTAATCAAGGACCCAGATCTTAACAGAAATTGGGTGGCTACTTAGAGCTGACTCTGATGCAATAATGTTGGCAAGATTTTTTCTGGGTAACTGGGTCCCCTACAGAACACAGCTGCTGCAGTCTTTCCAAAGGTAGGATTCTACTGGGGATAAGAAAAGAGCCAAATATTGTCTGTATCACTGCGCCTTTAGATCCAGGCTTTCAACACTATCCTAAAAAATGTACACTAGCAGCTCACATGCTTCTGTTTAAGAGAATGTTTACAAACCCCGTTTCTCCTAGTTCTGAAATCAAACTCAGCAGAGGAAAGACCCATTTCTGTTGCTCCAGAAATGAGAACAGAGCCAGAGGTTCCATATCTGCTTCAGATCTATCCATCCTTTTACCTGGGCAATTACCAGGAGAGAAGCCAGGGTAGTTTTAGATTACAGAAAGCACATCTGCATTGATTATAGCTTTAGTTAGTTGCTACATACAGATATTGAAACAAATATTTTCATTTCTTCATTGAAATATGATATTTTATTTACTGTTTTAACATTATTAATTATACAAATAGTGCCAGCTTATTATAAAAATCAAATAAAGTGAAAGCTTATAAAATACAAGCTAAGAATCGTAACTCAGCCTGCCACAAGTTTCACCATCACTTTCCGTGGATTGCCACTGTTAATGATCTGGGCTTTATCTTCCATATGTTTATAAGTGTCTGTATATACATAATCACATATACACCTCTATGAAGGCCATTCATTCTATATAGGCTACTCTCTTAGAAATCTGTTTCATGTCTTTTTTTCTCAAATCTCCAAGATTTCTTCCCTTACACTGAGTCATTGGCTGGGAGATGCCCATGAGATATGTGGCCCTAGTACACGTGGTGATAGATTTCAGAGCACACCGCTGGACCATTGGTCAGTTTTGCTCCCTGCAGTCTCATATATGAGAAGCACATTCTCATAGCTGCCTGCCACACTACTGTTCAGTCTACTTTCAATGCAAGTAGCCAGAAAAATCCTTTTAAAAAGTATGTCAAATCGGGCTTCCCTGTTGGCGCAGTGGTTGAGAGTCTGCCTGCCGATGCGGGGGACACGGGTTCGTGCCCCGGTCCGGGAAGATCCCACATGCCGCGGAGCGGCTGGGCCCGTGAGCCATGGCCGCTGAGCCTGCGCGTCCAGAGCCTGTGCTCCGCAACGGGAGAGGCCACAGCAGTGAGAGGCCCGCGTAACGCAAAAAAAAAAAGTATGTCAAATCATGTCTCTTCTCCACTCAGAACTCTTCAAAATCTCCTCATTTCATCACGAGTAAGAGCTATATTCGCACAACAGCCTCAGTGCCCTCTGTGACCTACTCCCCACCCCCCATCTCCCCTCCTTACCTCTCCAACATTGTATCCTGCTTTCTTTCCCTCCTTGGCCACTCTATCCTGGAGACTATAGAGACATGTGTTCCTTGAATATACCAGGCAAGATCAAACCTCTAGCTTCCCATTTCACTGAGAAAATTGATGTAATCACAAAAGAATCACACTGGCTGTTCTCTCTCCTCGGGAAGCTCTTCTCCCAGATAGCCCCGTGGCCCATTCCTTGACCTATTTCAAGTCTTTGGTCAACTATTACATTCTTGGTGAGGTCTACCTGGAGCACCCTATTTAAAATAGCAGTCTTAACCTTGACACTCCTGGTCCTCCAACCTAGTTCTGTTTGTTTTAGTAGCATTGATCATATGGTAGATCGTATATATTGTACTTATTTATTATGCATGTCGTCTGTTGTTCCCCACCAGAATGTAAGGTCTGCATGTATAGGACATCAGTCAGTACAGCCCTAGGGCCCAGAAGATTACCTAGGGATAGTAGCCATTTAGTGAACATTTGAAGTACGGGTGGATGGATGAATGGATATACACACATATTTAGGAGTTAAGTAGAGTCAGCCTGGTAGGTTCTATCAATTTACCTGCTCTAAGTAGGGATAATAATTATACCTGAAATCATAAGGAGCACCTAAAACCTTCTTCACAGAGTTGTCATGAGAATTCAGTAAGCAATTAGGTAATAATTATAAAGAGCATAGAACAGTGCCTGAAATATATTAAGTGCTTAGTTAATGTTACATACTACTTTATTTTTATTATACATAGTTTTTAAAAGTGGAATCGTGCTACATATATATTATTCATACAACTTGATTTTTGCACTCAATGAAATAACAATTTTCTCTTTCCAAACAGCCATACAGACCTCATTCATTCATTGAATAAATGTCTTGAAGTGCTTACTCTGTGTCTTTATAGCATTTACAGTCTAACTACTCTTTCTTTCTATGACTGCATAATATTCTATAGTATTTAGGTGTGATTATTTAAGCATTCTCCTAATAATATGTATTTGAATGGTTTGTAGTTTTTGTTAATATAGACACTTCCCTTGCAACATAATCTAACAAAATTGAAATTGGGCATGGTAATAATATTGTTTCTTTTTCCATATACTCTAAATAGTGCATGACATTTAAAGCCATAGTTTGCAGTATTTTTCAAAGGTAATATTTATGTGTCCCGCTGCAGAAGTAATTGATGTATGATATCTATTTTTAAATCCACTGTGAGTATATATTCAGTAGACATGAGTTATTTTGTCAACCCCACTGCAGTGATAGTGACTAAAGAAGTAAGATTCGAGAGGAATCAGTTGTCTTGCTTCTGAACCCTGAGAAAAAATTTGTTTTAGGTAATGAAAGGCAGTAAAGCTCACCCAAAGACAAAACAAGTTAAAGGCCAGAGAAAGTCCTGGAAATATTTGAGTTCCTGCCTCCAATTGATTTCAAGTTCTAGATGCTCCCTGGAGAACTTGTGTGTCAGCTGTTTAAGCCCTTTCTTGTATCTCAGTCAATAAAGTACTCTTCTTCCTCCTAAGGAATTTCTAGTTTGGTTTCTGTAACTTAAAACCAAAGGAGTCTATTGTATACCATATATTTTGCTACAATTCAGGATATTGAACTTAAGTCAGAAATAGGGGTTTATATATTCTTAGTATCTACAAGAGAGCTATTCATAAAGAAATTCATTTTAATGTTATATTGATTGAAGACATTCCAATGACATATCACATTGTTAGATAACATGTTAGGAGACATAAATCAGTTAAGAGGCATAAGATTATATGTTCCAGGGTATAGATTCTGTCTACACCATCCTTTGAAAACTGCTCCTCCAGTCAGGCAGATTATAGCTTTCTTATTTTCTTGGACTAGGGGCTAGAATAGGAACTCCTAATGAGAAAACTCTTCTTTATGAGGCCTTTTCCTCTCCCCAGGTAATTAATCACACGCTCTTCAGAAGTCTTTGCCTGAAGCAGTCCCTTTTTGATGTACTGCTATACCAGTCATAACTTAATGTAATAGAAAGTTCTCTAACAAAACTGTTGTTGATAAAAGATGCTTTGTTCCTGGGGATTAGGTACGTCAGTCACCATGTATTTGATGATAACAGTAATGATCTATCGCCATTAGCACCTGGGTGCTCTAAGCCTTTCAGTTTCTGACACAAATTTCAGGTAAGCCTCTCAGCCATCTGTTCCACCAGGGAAGTAAACAACTTTCTAGAAAGTCTTCTGCGATTTTCCTTAACTTATTCTAGAATGATGCTTTTTAAACTTTAATGTGCAGATGAACTGCTCCAGGATCTTGTAAAATGCACATTCTGATTCCGAAGGTGTAGAGTGAAGCTTGAGATTCTGCCAAGTGATGCTCATGCTGCTGTTCTACAGACTACACTTTGATAAGAAAGTTCTAGAGAATTTCTTATTTAGTGGTACTGTACAGTGCTCTAATGTAATGTCAAAATGCCACAAACCTTTCAGAGTTTCTCTGTCTTACAGAAGAGTAGCTCCCTACCACACACTTTTTTAAAAAAAATAACACTGTATAATGTCAAATTCAAAACGTTTTTTCTGCTCCGCATCTTCTGAGAACTGAACCGTAAATTGATTAATCCCTGTGACATGGGCATGGTTCTCATGCCACTAATAGCATCCTTTGTGAAGATTATACATCAGATATCCAATAGCATGAGCAAAGAAAACTATTCTTTTATGTGTGGCTGTAAGTGCATAGAAAGGTATGTTTCCATTTTGCATTATCTTTTGGATTTATCTTACCATGAACCTAGAAAACGGGAAATAATTACAAAGAAATATTCCTAATTTATGTTTTTGCACTTCCACATTTTATTTCTCCCAATCTGAAATTTTTACATATAAGCCAATACAATTTCTTCTTCTCTTTTTGTTTTCTACAGAGAGAGTTAAATCTTATATAAGTAGGACCTAGCTCATCCAGTGATTATAACAATAATGGCACTGTCTCTCGTGGGGCAAAATATCCTTTTCTGTTTTGAAGTGCCATGCCCAGACAACGTTGACTAGAACGTTAGATGCAGCCCTGTTGGTTAGTCATAGACTCTGCCAGAAGTCTGTACACATAACAGGTAATCAAAGGACATGCATGTGGACATGTTAGCATGTAATGCCTTTGCCCCAGGGAATTGATAACAGGCTGTAACGTGTAGCTCTTCTAGGTCACTTTGAATTCAGCCCAAGTTGGTTGGGATTAACACTGTGGTTGTGATTAACATCAACAGCTGTTGTAGGACTAATATGAAATATGGTATGGGGTCAGTCTACTTCACTCGTGACAAGTACCCACACCATGAAAATCATCACCACCATTAGTGCCCTTGTAGGCAGCCTTGGGAGTCTGAGTCGTTCTGAAATTGAATGCCAGACTTCCCTAGAGATGAGGCCTGTGACAATAAATCAGGTTCATTGGAAGCTTGTTATGAAGAAAACTATTTCACTTCTTCCGTGGCATCTGCTCTCTAAATTATATGATTAGATCTCCAGGGCAATTTATGTGGACCACTAAACTGGCCATAAAATATCATAAACTTATGACATGTGATTATTTCTCCCCATTTAACGCATATAAACATCTATTACAGGTGGAGACTCTGGCACTTGCAAGGAACTTTAATTTTACCACTAATAGCGTTAGGTCTTAGGAAGAACAGGTGAACAGGCTTGCCCTTGAAGTAGACAGTGTAGTTTCAGCCAGAATCCTGACCTGTTAATAACTTCCGGTCTTTAATTGCTGGTTTTTATAAATAATCAGTCATATTATGTTTTCTAGTATAGCTGTCTACTGATTTAATTGAAAACTGCAAAACTCTTTGATCATTTTCATCTGAGATATCAATTATTCACACTTGCAAACAACATATGTATAATTTATGTAATTCAGTAAATATGATCACCTGATGCAGTGATTTCTAAAAAATGCTTTATTAGCAATAACTATAGTTTAAAAATCTAGTGCCATAATCACATACCTCATTGGAAAGGAGTCTCTCTGATACCTTAGGCATCTCAGCAGCAATGTGAATTTTCTAACAGCAAGAAGATGGATTTACCCCCATGCTGAGTTGGGAGGTAGTTGTGTTTTTTCTGTGTTCTCGAAACTTTGGGTATGGGGTGGAAAGAAGGAGCCATACACCTGTCCAGGCACCCTCAGTTACACACTAATCAATTAAAGACACCAGGTTATCTTATAAAAATGGAGCCATCTGGGAAGCCCCAACAACATGTTTTATATTGTCATAATCGTACTTATTTGAGGACAGGCAATAAAAATCTGACATAAAAATGCCAAGGGGAAAGTGACAACAACAGCAGCAGTAACAACAAAAACTTTGTGCCTACCCCCAACAAAGTAGAGACAAACTAGTTTCTGAATATTTCTGAAAGGTTTATTCTCAAGCATTAAGCTTTTAAAAACAAAACCTATGTTTTGTGTCTTCTTTGTCTATTACCTTTCTCATCAAAGCCATTTTTTATTCTGAAATATTTCAAACATATACAATAATAGGATATAGCCCACATTCATGTATATGCTACCAGGATTAAACAGATATTAATATTTGTGATATTTACCTTAAATGAAAATAAAATTGCAGATACATGAAAGTTCACCTCTCCCTTTTCCTTCTCCGCATCTTTCGTCACAGAGGAAGTTGATGTGCATTATCTATGTGCAATTTTTTGAACTTTTATTCCATTTGAATATACCAAAAATTAAACCATCATATTCTATATTTTAAGCATTCATAGCAATAATATTCTGTTTTTATGGGGGGTTTTGCCCTCAACATTATATATTTGAGACTTATTCATGTTTCTGTATGTAGCTTTATTTCATTCATTTACGCTGTCATATAACATTCTGTTGGATGAATAAACAACATACATCGCAGCTTTATGTTAATGTGATCCTACAGAAGAATAATTGGGTTGTTGCTCTTTTCTACTAAAGCAGGTAATGCTTCAGTGAACATCACAATATATGTCTCCTCAGGCGTATGTGTGGGATTTTTTCTAGAATAGAGACTTATAAGTGGAGCTGCTGGCAATTTATGGACATATTCAAATTTACTAAGTGTTGCCAAATTGCTCTCCATAGTGTTTGTATCAATTAACACTTCCAACAGCAGCAGTCCCCGTGTTGCCTCATTCTAATCAACCCCTGGTATTGTTTTTTAAAAAGGATAATATGGTTGTAAAATGACATCTTGCTTGTTTTAATTTCCCTTTCCCTGAAATACCAATGAGAACTTTGAGCGTCATTCCATGTTTCATTAGCCATTAGGGTTGCTTTTCCATTTCCAAACATTTTCTGTTTACTTGTTTGTCTTTTCATTTTTATTTGCAGTAGTTTCTGTATTTCAATATCAATTATTTTGAGTTAAATGACTCGTAACTCTCATAGGGTGAAGCTTTTCTAAAAGATGTGACATCCAAAAAACTTTTAAGCAATTAAAACCTTCACTTATTTCCTGAAGGTGAGGAGACAAGTCATAACTTTCAGTGAAGCTTCTCTAAAGTTCTCTTCACACTTTTATTTTCCCCAAAGTTGCCCTTATTAGAGCTCAGTTGCTGTTTCTTTTTCTCCCGGACCACACTCCCTATTTTTTCACTTTCACGTTTCTCTTTCTTCCCCCTCTGTGTTTCCCACTCAAAACCAATTAGTGATGGGTGCTGTCTCCTCAACCCAAGCACATTTTTACCTTCTCTACCTCCGGAAACATTTGGCCCCTTCTGATATTAATGAGTCTTTTTAATTACTTCCACCAGTCATTAATTAACTGGAGGCTAAAGGGCCCAGAGTGCTAGGTATAGATTGAGCAGGCAGGGAAAGGAAGAAGCTGTAAATATTCATGTGAATGGTTTTCCCTGTCACGTTCTAACTGTAAATTTTCTCGTCTTTATTCTGAATTTACATTATCCAACTTCGTTTGTTTATACCTCTGCTTGGGATTATTGCCCTCATCCCTCTACTTTTATAAATTCTGCCTTACAATACTGCAAACAGTAATATTAATAATAAGCAGTGGGGTTTCAGTTTTAGCTGTCACATGTGTACATACTAGCCAAACACATTATATGCATTCCAATTCAAATATTGCACTTCTATGTGCAATATTTATTATATTTTTATTGATAATTATCTTAATATTTTACAAGAGATAAGCTTTTCCATCTATCACTATCTCATATATGTCCTAGTTACCATTACTTTTTTCAAATGTAAAAACATGATTTGACTGAAACAATTTCCATCTGTGATGATTTTCAGGATCATATTAGTTTCATAATTGGTAATTATTATAAAAATTTGTCTTGATTTGGATATAGAATTTGCTAAAGTTTATCTTTGTACTACCGATCCAAAATATGTTGCTAAGCAAATTCAGGACAAAACCAATGTTACAGGGCTTCCCTGGTGGCACAGTGGTTGAGAGTCCGCCTGCCGATGCAGGGGACACGGGTTCGTGCCCCGGTCCGGGAAGATCCCACGTGCCGCGGAGCGGCTGGGCCCGTGAGCCATGGCCGCTGAGCCTGCGCGTCCGGAGCCTGTGCTCCGCAATGGGAGAGGCCACAGCAGTGAGAGGCCCGCGTACTGCAAAAAAAACAAAAACAAAAACAAAAAAACAAAAAACCTCCCAATGTTACAGAGATTTCTTTTTAATGTGCTAAAAATAAGAATCTCTAAAAATCTCACTATGAAAATTTCCTGCTTAAATCCTTTAATGATTACAGGTCACCTGCAAGTAATAGTCAAGCTCCTTAACGTGACATACATACAATGCATGACATGATGTAACTTCCTCTTCCTCTTTCCTAATTTCTTACCATTTCCTTACTCACAGTATATTTAATGACAGAAATAAATGTGATGTAACTGCTTATACCAATGACATAATTTCTTGCCTTGCTTTCCGATCTTACTCTTTCTTCTGTCTGGAATGACATTACTTCTTTTGTTTTCTGGTCTAACTTACATATATCTAAAAGATTCAGTTCATTTACCAATTGACAGCCCCGGGAAGCCTTCTCTGTCCAGTGCTTTTTAAACTGAGTTAGGTTCCGAGGGTGATTTTGTTCCTACTTATGCAAAATATATTTCTCTCTTAGTGTCCTCATTATTCTGGACACATATATATCTGTTTTACTAATCAGACTGCAAGACCTTTAACTTTAGAGACTGAACTTAATTATTTTCATATGCCACGTACTTAGCATAATGCCTACTATGTATGCTCAGTGAGTGCCTGGTGCAAATGAACTGAATCATTCTGTGCCTGCTTACATATGGTTGAGGTATAAAGTATGAATTACTTTTTTCTTTTCTTTAAAACAAGCCACATAAAATTTCAACTAAACAGAAATTTCATATGCTTTTAATAAAGGTCACAGTGTACTCAAATATAATCAAAAGCATGTATATTCTTTTAAAATATTCTGTAAAGGAGCTATTTTTTACTTTTCAAATGAGCAGTTCCTCCATTTAATTGGAGTGAATACAGTTGTTGTTGTTTTTTTAACAGTAATATTAATTCTAAACTAGACATATGTATAAAATGTTTACTTTAAGCAGCAAGTAGAAATTACTAGTGTAAGTAAATTCTCTTTCCC
>NW_006775603.1:4045665-4048206 GCF_000442215.2 Lipotes vexillifer
CCTGTGTGTATTCCCTACTTCATGGAATATTATAAAAATTATAAGAATTGTGGTTTATTTAAAAACTGAGATACTCTAAAAGTATTAGTAATATAAACTGAAATTGTCACTGAAGAAAATTGCATCTTTCTATTGAAAATTTCCTTTGAAGCCCTGCTAATGTGGTTAAAGATTATTCAGTAGCACATAAGATAGGGCAAATTGGTGTTTCTTCCCTGATAGAACTGCCTTGAATTCTTGCTGTTTCCCATCCTATAGTAGCCTATTATCTATAGATTTTGGAGAGGCTTATCTGAACCTGTTTCCTTTGATGATTCTTAAAATGGCTTCAAATTAATGCACGCTACATCTGCTGCATTGCAAATTCACTTTTAAAACCCAGCTAGCGGGACTTCCCTGGTGACGCAGTGGATAAGAATCTGCCTGCCAATGCAGGGGACACGAGTTGGAGCCCTGGTCCGGGAAGATCCCACAGGCCGCAGAGCAACTAAGCCCCTGTGCCACAACTACTGAGCCTGCGCTCTAGAAGCTTGCAAAATAAATCAGATGCAGGATTTTTTTGCTCTATACAAACATTAAAATGCATATGTAAGGGGCTTCCCTCGTGGCGCAGTGGTTGAGAGTCCGCCTGCCGATGCAGGGGACACGGGTTCGTACCCCGGTCCGGGAAGATCCCACATGCCGCGGAGCGGCTGGGCCCGTGAGCCATGGCCGCTGAGCCTGCGCGTCCGGAGCCTGCGCGTCCGGAGCCTGTGCTCCGCGACGGGAGAGGCCACAAGAGTGAGAGGCCCGCATACTGGAAAAAAAAAAAAAAATGCATATGTAAGACATGACTATTTTATGCCATCTGTTATTTTTAGTATCTATTTTATAGCTTCTCTTAATATTTTGATAAATAAAGCATTTTCCCAATTACATCTTGTGAAACGTAATTACCTTTTACTATTAGCCTGCTCCTAATTTAGAGAGCATTTTACAAGATAAAGCACTTTATGTATTCAGTGATAGATAGTATTGCCATCTTACATATGAGAAAACCAAAGCTTAGTAGTGACAAACAGGTCACTGAAACTGTATCTATTCTCAAAGACTAGATTATTTAAATATAATTGGATAACAGGTGAAGTTCAATTAATTAGCTAATAACTAATAACTTGAGCTACTAGTGAGTGATCAGTTTGAAAGAGCTAAACGTCTAATGACTTGTTGTAAATCATTTTTTATTTAAAATGAAGATACGTATTTAAACAATGTACATGATATGAAAAAAATAGTCAGCTATGTTTCAAGAGAATGGTGTAAACAACTTAGGTATTCCCTAGGCTGTTCTTTGGTATAATATATACCTATCTATGTTATATTAAAATAATGTAGAAGCTGGTGATGTTCTTGGTTTCTGGACAAATTATAACATATTGAATATTAGTAATATGAAAATTTTAGAGCTTTTTACCAGTTCATATACATATATGCATGTTTAAACCACTCTATAAAATGGCATTTATCACAAGGCAACGTGTGGCAAACACCAGAATCATTTGTTTTTTGAGAAGTATAGACCATATATATAACTACTTACAAATTAGAAATTTTCCAAAATTAATTCCCAAGGAATCCTTATGTAGACCTTACCAAAAGATATATCCTCCCAGAATATTTAAAGTTTTCAATAGAAAATGTCAAATGTACGAATGTTGAGAAAGCTTAATGCTCACATAATAACCTATAAAAAATTTAATTCAGATGTAACCCTGACCATCCTTATGATTAGTTGTTAAATGTTTACCAGCACATCATTAGAGATAACCAACCAGAAAACTAAAAACGAAATAGTTGAAAGTGTTTACTTCTGAGGAGTGGGAATGTGGAGGCTGAAGGTGTTGTTGCTTTTTATAGCAAACCACGTTGCAATATTGCATTATTTTTTAACTGTGTGCAGATACTAGTTTGAATCAAAACCTTTCCTTAAAAGAATTTATAGAACAAGTGATTCAAAAAGTTAAGGCTGTTCATACCTTGTAATACTCACTTACTGTGTGATTTTTTAAAACCTGACTTTTAAAGTTTTTGCATCTTCTCTTGCTTTTAAGTTACTGTTTCCCTAAAATATCTGATCATACTAGTTCTTCTTTAAGGGTGCTGTGCTACATTATGCTCTGTCCTCTGGTGTGTCTGTGGGGTTTCCTGACTGGTAGAGTGGTGAGAGAGTTACTGTTAAGCTGGGGTCACCTAATGTCCTGAAGGTGGAATAATTTGTTTTAAGAGCAGTGGCACTTACACCTAGGGCTCTCAGAGGGATTTATTTTTGGAGGAAAACCTGGCAGCAGCATGGGGAAAGGGGTGGAAATGTTAACTGTGAATGTATAGATTTTCATTCAATACTCCAGGTTTTAGTTCCATCTCTAACTTATACCTTCTTTTGTCCTCAGCTTTTCCAAGGCCCAAGAGTCCCCTAAGGGTTCTCAGAGCAGATTATGGGTCTATATAATTTACCCTTCTTTATGTGTTAGTAATACTTTTAATAGAGTCCCAGTAGGGAAA
>NW_006775603.1:4048216-4061593 GCF_000442215.2 Lipotes vexillifer
ATAAACAGCAGTTTAACATCTTTTTTTTGCGTTACGTGGGCCTCTCACTGTTGTGGCCTCTCCTATTGCGGAGCACAGGCTCCAGACGCGCAGGCTCAGCAGCCAGGGCTCACGCGCCCAGCTGCTCCGCGGCATGTGGGATCTTCCCAGGCCGGGGCACGAACTCGTGTCCCCTGCATCAGCAGGCAGACTCTCAACCACTGCGCCGCCAGGGAAGCCCAGCAGTTTAAAATCTTGAACTAGAAATCTATAAACCTTTTTTTTTAAAAAAAGTACTCTTTAATTCAGTTTGTTTTGAAGATAAAAGGAGGTACCCATAAAGGAAAAAATTTACATAATTTAATTTCAACAATAAGCAAGTTTAAAAGAGTCCAGAAAATTCAGTAGATATTGCAGATTGTCAAATATTAAAAAGTATACCTCTTAGATTGCTTATTTTCAGAATTGTTTTCCATTGAAACAATTGTCAGCTATAGACTCTTAGTTCTACTAGTAATGGTTTCTATGTATATAGTTTCTCACTTAAGATTTCATCCTTAAACTTAACATGACATGGTATAAAGTGCACTAGACCAGTAGCCATAAGACTGGGTACTAGTCCTGGACTTACCCAACAGTGGTGAGATTATGGGCACAATATTTCAGCTTTCAGAACCTCAAGTTCTTCCATCATGAAACAAGAATTTGGACTGGGTGAAATTTATATTCCCTTCAGGCTCTGGTATTCTGTGGTTTAAATAGAAATATTTTTTTCTTCTGAGTACATTTTTGCAAAACTTTTAAATGAAATTATTTTTTGTCAGTAACTAGAATAAACTATTTTATCTGAATCTAATCACTCGTCTCTTCCTACACTTCTTTTATCTTGGTCCAAGCCACTGACTATGGCTTCCTGCCTCCACAGCATTTTGAGAGAGCTTCTTTTTTTTTTTTTTTTTTTTTTTTTTTTTTGATGGGGACCATTTTTTAAGTCTTTATTGAATTTGTTACAATATTGCTTCTGTTTTTGCTTTTTGGTTTTTTGGCTGCGAGGCATGTGAGGTCTTAGCTCCCTGACCAGGGATCGAACCGCACCCCCTGCATAGGAAGGCGAAGACTTAACCACTGCACTGCCAGGGAAGTCCCCAGGAGAGAGCTTCTTGAACTGCATATCAAATTATAAATCTTCTACTTATGATGGGGTTGTGTCTTGATAAACCCATACTAAACTTAAAATATTGTAAGTTGAAATGCATTTGATACAGGTAAACTACCTTACCTCGTAGCTTAGCCTAGCCTACCTTAAAAGTGCTCAAAACACAATAGCATATAATTAGGCAAAATCGTCTAACACAAAGCTTATTTTATAATAAAGTATTGAATATCTCATGTCATTTATTGAATACTGTACTGGAGGGGAAAAACCAGAATTGTTGTATGGGTACAGAATGGTTTTAAGTATATCGGTTGGGTTGTCTACCCTCCTGATTGTGTGGCTGCCTGGGAGTTGTGGCTAGCTGCCGCTGCCCATATCACAAGAGTGTATCATACCACGTTGCATATCGCTGGCCCGGGAAAAGATCACGATTCAAAGTATGCATTTCTACTGAATGCCTGTTGCTTTCGCTCCATGGCAAAGTCAACAAATCCTAAGTCAAACCCTTGCAAGTTGGAATCATCTGTACGTCATTCCTCTACTGAGAAATCGTCAGTGATACATAGAATAAAGTCCAGGTTCTTACCAAGGTCTGTAAGTCCATGGTCTAGGCACTGCCTTATTTTCCAGCTTTATCTTAGCCAATTTGCACTTAGTTTGCTGAAACCATAGTGGTCACTTTTTCTTTCCTCAAATATGCCAAATTCTTTCCGGACTCTCCTGTTCTTCTTTCTGCCGAGACTGCTCTCTCTCTTTCCATTTTTCCCAGGTCTAGCTCCTTCAGGACTCAAGGACTCAGCTTGAAAGCCTTTTTCTCATAAAATATTTCTTCTTTTCATTCCCTCTCGACTCCATTGTTTCCTTGACCATCATATTCTTCTCATTTCCTAATGATTTATTTGTTTGGTCAGGGCAGAAAACAAGTGTCTCATGTTGAGCACTACCTTTATGCCTAGTGTCATGTCTGGAACACAACAAGCGCTTGATAAACACTTGATGAAGGAGGAATAAACACTAACATGAATAATGATATATAAAATGCGTTATTGACATGAATTTTATTTTAGAAAAGTGGGAACTGGTTAAACAGGGTAAAATCAGCCATGATGCAAAGAAATAAATAAAAACCAGTTACAAAATGATGTTTCTTACTTAACTTGTCTATTTCTATAGTCAAACTACATTAAATCAAGCCTGTTTGTATCCAGATTTTCCAGACTGACCTTACTTGAAATTGGAAGCATTTTTAAAATAATTTATGCATCAAGAAAAGAGTACAGGGCTTCCCTGGTGGCGCAGTGGTTGAGAGTCCGCCGGACGATGCAGGGGACACGGGTTCGTGCCCCAGTCCGGGAGGATCCCACATGCCACGGAGCGCCTGGGCCCGTGAGCCATGGCCACTGAGCCTGTGCATCTGGAGCCTGTGCTCCACAACGGGAGAGGCCACAACAGTGAGAGGCCTGCATACCGCAAAAAAAAAAAAAAAAAAAAAGTACAATGCTCTAGTGATGCAAGGCCCCTGAGGGCAGAGTATCAAGTAGAATATTCACGAAGCTTAATTGCAAGAGACATCAGATTTTCTGTGGTATTTTAACACTGTATTTCTGTACAAGGGAGTTGTAAAATGAAGAATATGAAAGAAGATAAATATTTAGGATAATACAGAGGACCTATAATGTGGGTTCTTGCCTCTCTAGTTTTGCAGCTATTGACCTTACAAGTGTGTGTGTGCATATTCCCCTATGGGTCACATCAGAAGTTTCCTTATAATCATTATGAAAATTAGTGTTAAGGTTAGTAGAGATTTGGCTTACTCCTGTGTGGGTTAGCCTCTGATTTTCATTGGTGTGTGGCCATTGGAAATTGAGATGCATTTTCTTTATTTTGTATGAAAAAGAAAAGATGGGACATAACATCTTAATAATTGTTTAAGTTTTTATAAGGTATTTGGAGTTCCTGTGGAGGGAAGATAGCCTTTCTTTCCTCAACTTATCATCCATGTTCAATCATGTGCTTTATATGACACTCATTTTCTAAGGTGTTCTAAGAAGATATGCAATGAAAAGAATCTTGGAAAATATTTAAGGTGCAGTCATCTTTCAGAGTCCTTCGTGTTGAAAGCAGTCACTAAAACGGGTGACTGCTAAAAGTTTAATGGGTAATAATATAATAAGAAACTTTGCTATGTATACTTCACTACTGATGTATCTTTATCTTCTCATGTCATTGATTGCTTTATTCTAATTCTTCATCTAAAAGATAAAAAAGTGTTTGGTAGGTTTTTGAGATACAAATTATTAAACACACCAGGCTCTATGTTGTTTCAAAGCCTCTTCACAGGATCCTGTTCCCCCTTCCAACTTGTGACTATCTTATTCTCAGGTTTTAGGTCACCATACAACATGCAAAATATTGGAGTTACAGAATGAGTAAGCTGAGAAATTATTTCGACCTACAGTATCTTCATTTTGTGAAATTCTTGAATATTTAACCTGTGAGATATAATAATGGTCCAGCAACATCTTAGATTGATAACATCTAGTCTGGTTTACATTCTGTTTTAAATACTTGCACCAAGATTTTTTTCTTTCAGAGCAGTAGCTATGACATTATCTGAAATTTAAAATGAGAACCTATCTACAGTGATAATTATAGGCAAAATAGACAGTGCTCCCTGTTGCAGTGGAGAAGCCTTACACTTGTTCGCAGTATATTTCAGATGTGGGAGATTACAAGAAGGTCATATCCTCCTCACAGCTGTTATATGAATGATGACCAACATTCAGAAGAATCACGTTAATTGCCAGCACTGTCACAAATGGCGTATTTATAAACCTTATCTTTATGGCCAAAGGTTCCATAAAATTAAGACTTCAGGAGGGTAAACATGACTGGAACAGATAAATCATAATTCATGGCCTAAATCTGGGCAATAATATTATGTTAGACAAAAAATTCCCAGTTACCTTGAATTTAAAATTAGTATGATTTCAATCTTGAGACTGTGATTTGCTTATTTACAGCAAAAATATTTTTACAGTTCAATAATGAAAATCAAAGAGAAAACTTATATCAGCACCTGAATTCACACCACTATTGAAATTACTATTAAATTTTTAGGAATGTGTCATGGTCAAATGTTTATGTGTAGAAATGAAAGGAAGCAGTACTGGAGTGTTTCCAGAAGCACAGTACTCTAAAGCAGCGTCCCCACCTTTCTCTTTCGGAATTTCCTCTTTTATTCCTCTTATCGGATCTCTCTCTACTTTTATTCTTTTTGTTCTCTCCACCCTAATCACAGCCCAAAGGTGATAGATGAGTGTGGGAAGAAAGCAATACAAGACGGGGAAATCATTGTTTCATTTTTGTCTCATTAAACACGGCTTTCTCATCAAATCCTGTTCTGTAATTTAATGGTCATGAAAATTGGTTATTTTTAGAGTAAAATACCTCTTCTGGCTCATTTGAAAGTTGTGATAGCTAATGTTGTGGTGTTAACTGAAACCTGGAAATAATCACACTTTCCAAAGTGAATCTCATCTCAACAGATTTTTAGCCTAATATCAATGTCAGCGAGATTTGAATAGACTGGGATAAGCCTCTGGTAAATGTTAGAATGTTATAAACCTGTCAAGCCTCTTTACTATTCTGTTTAAGAATTCAAAAATAGGCGTCACTAAGTTTTGATGAGCAACCTCTCTGCGGTGAGCTTACTGAGCTGATCCCATGGTCTGCTTGCCTTCCTGCTTTCCTATCCTGGTGCGTATCAGGGGTTCAGTCACTGGTTATTGGTTACCAGCGGCCGTCTTTTCCTCCCATCACCACTGTACTGTCTGAGCTGTGTGTGGAGTGGAACTGACCTTGAAGGCCTTCACTAGCTTCCACACAGTAGCTTTCTGCCACCTTTCACACTAGCTGCATCCATCTTGGTTTATGGCCTCAGAGTAGAATCCGACTTTCACACTGCACTGTGAAGCTAGATTTATTTATAGTGTCTCAGTGTAGGTCTCAAGTTTTCTTAAAATTAATCATTTTTATAGTACTTAAATATTTAAAGCATTTAGACATTTTTATTCATTTTTCTTGGTAACCTATAATAAGCCATCAAGTTTAATTTTGAAAGTCCTCTTCCCTTTATATTTATTTTATAAGTACATTGAAACATAATTTTATTACACTTAAAATTTTTTTCATGTTACTATTTGTGTGGATGAAATATAGTTTTTGCCAAACATACTATAGTATCAGATACTTTAAGCTTTTTTAGATGTACAGAAAAAGCAAAGAGGTTTTACACCCTATACGTGGTGGTTAGAAAAATTATTCCTTTTATGGTCAGTTTTCATCATAGTGCTTAGCGTTTACCTTGAGCACTATACTAAGGTAATAATGTTAATAGTGATTATAACAAGTATTTCTATTGATCTCATTGTATGCCAGGTACACATACAAGCACTTTCAGCATATTTACTAATTTATTACTAATTTATAACTGTGTAAGGTAGGTACTACTTATTATTCTCATTTTACATGTGAGGAAACTGAAGTACAATAGATTTTGTGACTGCCCAAGGTCACCAAGTTAGTAAAAGGAGGTGGATCCTGTCCGAGGCAGTCTAGCTCCAGAGCCTGCCACTTAAACATCACCCTCTGCTGCTTCTCTGTTTAAAAATAAAGCTGACCTCTGCTTTAGACAGTATTAAAATTTATGATCCGAAGGCATTTTCTAGTTTCTGTGTTTCTAAAATGTGGGTCAGCCACAGTCCTGGGGAGCAAAGTTCTTGGAGATTTAACATGCCATGATAATCTGAGTCTTTTTATAGTTGTGAAATGTTTAAATCCATAGACCAGAAAATTGCACGCTTAGTTTGATTAAAATTTCTGTGAAAGCAGGAAGACTTGCTAAGATAGCATCTTCAAGGATTAGTATTTTGGTTTGTAGTTATGCATGAAATTTTCAGTTCATATACCTACTATATATTGCTTGTTTTATTCAAGTAAAACTACTCTAAAGTTATTTGCTATAATACAGTGTTAAAATATGCTGACAAGAAAATAACTATCAGTTTTACAGACATGTAATTAAGAATACTATCTGGTTAAATCTATACCCTAAATGTTAAATAAAATAGATAACAACATGTGTCTGAACCAGGGCTGAAAGTGAAACGTATCTATTTGTAAAGATGAGCTACTTAAATTTGGATTCAAATTCGTAAGTCATGATTACATATTAGAAGAGCAAGAAGTGCAAATAAAATGAATAATTTACAGTTAGTGTCAACTTGGTTAATGAAAATGTCTGAAGCAAAGCGTTTAAATCTTAACTAATGCTGCTGGTCTCATGGCGTTCACCTATGCTTTGGAAAATGGATAAACATCATCTCCTAGAAAAGTCTTCCCAGATTATTCTGTTGAAGATGAGGCCTCTGACCGTGCTGGCTGTACCTCTGGAGTTTCTGGGACATTGTCGCTCATGGATTGCTCCCACCTAGGCACTGGGGCAGCCCTTATTGTACTGAGCCTCTGCTCACCATCAGCTGCGTATTTACCAGTCTGGATACAGAAGAGCAAGTAAACATCTGGGGGAAAAAATTCAAGAAAATAGGAAAAGTTGCTTGGTTTTACAAAGCAGTATATTTAATTTTTTACTGTTTGCATGTATTCACAAAAACATTGTAAAGAACCAACTAACTGTACACGGAAAGCTTCACAGAATGAAAAATAATGGGCATTCGTTGTACTCAGGCAGGGGCCTGCCTTCTTGACTGAGTGAATGATTGTTTGTTTATTATTAGCTTGCACGCTCTGCTCTGTTGCTGCTGAAACTGTCTCTAAAGGCAAATTCCATTAACACTTTCACTTGAGAGATGCAGTCAGTATGGCAGGAAAGGAAAACTGTCCTAACACAATGAGAATATTAATGCTTCTACGCATAGGTACATTTTCACACATGCACTTCATTATCATGTGAAAATTATAGAAGGATGTTACAACTTATATGTATATGTGCACATATATCATAATTTTCACATGAAAATGAAATATGTCCTATCTCCAACACAACAGTACCTTTGAAAGGTACATTATTATAGTTTGCTATTTACCCCATTACCTGTAGCTTTCCATAAAATATAAGCCGATTTTCAACTGAATAATCTTAAGAAGGAATAGAAAACTGCATTTTTTTTTCTTTTTCCATCAGTGCTAATGTTTGGAGGAAATAAATGACTACTCATTTTGCTATATTTCTTAATATTTGATATATTTCTCTTTTCCTTTCCATTCATGAAAATTATGTGGATAATATTCTCAAATAAAGAGAGCACGCTGGAAAAAATATATCCTAGAACGTACCTCCTTCTATCCCCACAGAATGCAGCACAGTTTTGCACATACTACAAAAACAGAATGTTGGAGACTGAAGAGTCATAAAAGATCCTCTAATCGTACTCCTTCATATTACACAGAAGAAAATTGACTCATATGTACCATATGTCTTTGCCAAGGCTTACTGAATGTGAAATCACAGATTAGAAAGAGCACCCAACTCTCCATGTTCCAAACAGAGTTATTTCAAATACGGTACTTTGCTTTAAAACATGGAAAAAAAAAACCTTAAAAAGTCTAATGCAACAACAATAAAAACGTCTCCTCTATAGCTTAAACACAGATAAGTAGATTAATGCTATACCTTAAGTATAATGGAATAAATAAGTGTAAGAAAGTAATATGAGTAGGAGAGGAAGTATTTAAATCCTTTACACTTCTTTTTTTTCTTCTTTTAAAAGGCAAGTGAAAGGGTGATCTTCATAATCTAATGTGTGTGGACTTGAGGAAGACCAGGTATTAATGTTACACATACATAGAGCTCAGAACATTTTACATCTTGTTCAGAGTGAAATAGACCTATTTCCTTTATAGAAAAATCCAGGGGAATTTTGGAAATAACCTAAAGACCGGCAAATATAGAATACTGAGACATCAGCAGAAATTTAAGATTTCCAGGAGAAGTCTGTCATTGTCCTGTAAAAACACCCAATAGCCTGCAAGATAAAAGACAAACTTCTCAGCACTGTCTCTGCAGCCTCCTTAATTGTTCCCACCAATACTGTCCACCCACTTATCTCCTCGTTCACCTCAAGAGAACCCATGCTTTAGCAGTTCTGAAAAACTGTCAGTTCCTAGAAGCTACCATTACACATGATGTTTCTTCCAATGGTATTTCTCAGCAATGTCCTTCCAAGACATTGTCATGTATTATTAGGGAAGATATAGGAAAGAATATTAAGAACTGGTAACATCAAAGAGTGCAAAGGCAGTAAACTGCAGTCAGGAGATGAGAAGCGGATTTGGATTGAATCTTCATGAATCATTTTACAGAGTAATCAGCAAAGAGTTTGAGTGGTAGATAATATAAGGCAGGGATGGATTAGAAAATGGACTGGGAATAAATATAGTTTGAGTATCTACTAGGTAACTTGTATCAATATATACTAGTTACAGTCACATACCCTATATTTTAATTTTCTTTTTTTTAATCTGCCAATAGTTGCAAAAATGCAACTCAATTACTTATAGTACAAGTTTTAAAACATGTTGTTTTTATCAATACAATTCACTTGATGTTAGAATCATTTCTTTATTTATTTTTTATACTGCAGGTTATTAGTTATCTATTTTATACTTATTAGTGTATATATGTCAATCCCAATCTCCCAGTTCATCCCACCACCATCATCCCCCCTGCTTTAATTTTCATAATATCTCTATATTTTGAAGACAAGGAAGCTACTCTTACACCTAGTAACCAGCAGAACCAGAAATCCAAGTCCAGTCCTTATTGAAATAGTTGTAACCATAATAATTTATTAATATTTATCACCTTTTTAAAATGTAAAAATGCAGTTATGTTTATACATAGAAGCTCTTCACTCCTCACTGATGCAGGTATTTAGTTGGGGCAGAGTTTTATAAGAAATCCAGCTCTCTACCCAGTAGGGCCTCCCAGAGTGACAGCACACAGACTCTTGTTCCAAAATCCCATCAACTGAACCACAGCAGGTTCTATGATTGAAACTTGTCATTAAACAAAGTGGATCAACCTTTTGAGGCTGATTGAGGCTATTGACATTCATGAGAGGCTGATGCATACAATTCTGAATTGCTCATTTACAATTAGAAATACAACTGTCAAGCCAACTGGAAATTTGATGTCCATTATTAAGTGCATTTTATCCTTGTAGGCAAATCTACAAAGTATAGTCAGAAATATGTTTCATGACAGTGGAATCAAGTTAATGATAATAGGGAGAGCAACTGTAATGCTCTGGGCATCGTGCTAAGCTCTTTCTTTAGATTATTTCATTTAATCTCACAATGATATTATGGGAATAACATTTTTGTAGATGAGGAATGAGAAATTAAGAGAGTTTAAGTGACTTCCCCAAGTTTACATAGCTGGTAAGGATCAGAACCAGAATTTAAACCTAAATCTATCTAACTTTAGAGCAAAGGTCTTAATCACAACCTGGTGCTGCCTCCAAAACACGATATAAGTCACTTGAGGGCAGGGATCTTAAAAACATTAACAGCTCCCAGTGGAGGAATGTCTGCCTTGTGTCCCACAATTTAAATTCATCCTCTATGCCATGCCCTAATTATCACATCAATCCTGTGATATACTCTGTTTTTTGTTTGTTTTTTTTAACATCTTTATTGGAGTATAATTACCTTACAATGGTGTGTTAGTTTCTGCTGTATAAAAAAGTGAATCAGCTATACGTACACATATATCCCCATATCCCCTCCCTCTTGCATCTCCCTTCCACCCTCCCTGTCCCACCGCTCTAGGTGGTCACAAAGCACCGAGTTGATCTCCCTGTGCTATGTAGCAGCTTCCCACTAGCTATCTATTTTACATTTGGTAGTGTATATATGTCAGTGCTACTCTCTCACTTCGTCCCAGCTTACCCTTCCCCCTCTCCATGTCCTCAAGTCCATTCTCTATACCTGCATCTCTATTCCTGTCCTACCCCTAGGTTCATCAGAACCTTTTTTTTTTCTTTAGATTCCATATATATGTGTTAGCATACGGATTTTGATTTTCTCTTTCTGACTTACTTCACTGTGTATGACAGACTCCAGGTCCATCCACCTCACTACAAATAACACAATTTTGTTTCTTTTTATGGCTGAGTAATACTCCACTGTATATATGTGCCACATCTTCTTTAACCATTCATCTGTTGGTGGACACTTAGGTGGCTTCCATGTCCTGGCTATTGTAAGTAGAGCTGCAGTGAACATTGTGGTACATATTGGTCCAGCTCCATTCTTCTTTCTCAAGATTGCTTTGGCTATTCTGGGTCTTTTGTGTTTCCATACAAATTGTGAAACTTTTTGTTCTAGTTCTGTGAAAAATACCAGTGCTAGTTTGATAGGGATTGCATTGAATCTGTAGATTGCTTTCGGTAGTATGGTCATTTTCACAATGTTGATTCTTCCAATCCAAGAACATGGTATCTCTCTCCATCCATTTGTATCATCTTTAATTTATTTCATCATTGTCTTATAGTTTTCTGCATACAGGTCTTTTGTCTCCTTAGGTAGGTTTATTCCTAGGTATTTTATTCTTTTTGTTGCAGTGTTAAATGGGAGCATTTCCTTAATTTCTCTTTCAGATTTTTCATCATTAGTGTATAGGAATGCAAGAGATTTCTGTGCGTTAATATTGTATCCTGCTACTTTACCAAATTCATGGATTAGCTCTAGTAGTTTTCTGGTAGCATCTTTAGGATTTTCTGTGTATAGTATCATGTCATCTGCAAACAGTGACAGTTTTGCTTCTTCTTTTCTGATTTGTATTCCTTTTATTTCTTTTTCTTCTCTGATTGCTCGGGCTAACACTCCCAAAACTATGTTGAATAATAGCAGTGAGAGTGGGCAACCTTGTCCTGATCTTAGTGGAAATGGTTTCAGTTTTTCACCATTGAGAATGATGTTGGCTGTGGGTTTGTCATATATGGCCTTTATTATGTTGAGGTAAGTTCCCTCTATGCCTACTTTCTGGAGGGTTTTTAATCATAAATGGGTGCTGAATTTTGTCAAAAGCTTTTTCTGCATCTACTGAGATGATCATATGGTTTTTCTCCTTCCCTCTGTTAATATGGTTTATCACATTGATTGTTTTACGTATATTGAAGAATCCTTGCATTCCTGGGATAAACTCCACTTGGTCATGGTGTATGATCCTTTTAATGTGCTGTTGGATCCTGTTTGCTATTATTTTGTTGAGGATTTTTGCATCTGTGTTCATCAGTGATATTGGCCTGTAGTTTTCTTTTTTTGTGACATCTTTGTCTGGTTTTGGTATCAGGGTGATGGTGACCTCAGAGAATGAGATTGGGAGTATTCTTCCCTCTGCTGTATTTTGGAAGAGTTTGAGAAGGATAGGTGTTAGCTCTTCTCTAAATGTTTGATAGAATTCGCCTGTGAAGCCATCTGGTCCTGGACTTTTGTTTGTTGGAAGATTTTTAATCACAGTTTCAATTTCAGTACTTATGATTGGTCTCTTTATATTTTCTATTTCCTCCTGGTTCAGTCTTGGAAGGTTGTGCTTTTCTAAGAATTTGTCCATTTCTCCCAGGTTGTCCATTTTATTGGCCTATAGTTGCGTGTAGTAATCTCTCATGATCCTTTGCATTTCTGCAGTGTCCGTTGTTACTTCTCCTTTTTCATTTCTAATTCTGTTGATTTGAGTCTTCTCCCTTTTTTCTTGATGAGTCTGGCTAATCATTTATCAATTTTGTTTATCTTCTCAAAGAACCAGCTTTTAGTTTTGTTGATCTTTGCTGTTGTTTACTTCATTTCTTTTTCATTTAGTTCTGATCTGATCTTTATGATTTCTTTCCTTCTGCTAACTTTGGCATTTTCTTGTTCTTCTTTCTCTAATTGCTTTAGGTGTAAGGTTAGATTGTTTATTTGAGATGTTTCTTGTTTCTTGAGGAAGGACTGTATTGCTATAAACTTCTCTCTTAGAACTGCTTTTGCTGCATCCCATAGGTTTTGGGTCGTCGTGTTTTCATTGTCATTTGTTTCTAGGTACTTTTTGATTTCCTCTTTGATTTCTTCAGTGATCTCTTGGTTATAAAGTAGGGTATTGTTTTAGGCTCCATGTGTTTGTATTTTTTACAATTTTTTCCTGTAACTGATATCTAGCCTCATACCATTGTGGTCAGAAAACATACTTGATATGATTTCAGTTTTCTTAAATTTACCAAGGTTTGTTTTGTGACCCAAGATATGATCTCTCCTGGATAATGTTCCATGAGCACTTGAGAAGAAAGTGTATTCTGCTGTTTTTGGATGGAATGTCCTATAAATATCAATTAAGTCCATCTTGTTTATATATAATTTAAAGCTTGTGTTTCCTTATTTATTTTCATTTTAGATGATCTGTCCATTGGTGAAAGTGGGGTGTTAATGTCCCTTCCTATGATTGTGTTACTCTTGATTTCCCCTTTTATGCCTGTTAGCATTTGTCTTATGTATTGAGGTGCTCCTATGTTGGGTGCATAAATATTTACAATTGTTATATCTTCTTCTTGGATTAATCCCTTGATCATTATGTAGTGTCCTTCTTTGTCTCTTGTAATAGTCTTTATTTTAAAGTCTATTTTGTCTGAAATGAGAATTGCTACTCCAGCTTTCTTTTGATTTCCATTTGCATGGAATATCTTTTTCCATCTCCTCATTTTCAGTATGTAGGTGTCCCTAGGTCTGAAATGAGTCTCTTGTAGACAGCATTTATATGGGGCTTGTTGTATCCATTCAGCCAGTCTATGTCTTTTGGTTGGAGCATTTAATCCATTTATATTTAAGGTAATTATTAACCTGTATGCTCCTACTGATCCATTTTCTTAATTGTTTTCAGTTTGTTATTATAGTCTTTTCCTTCTCTTGTGTTTCCTGCCTAGAGAAGTTCCTTTAGCATTTGTTGTAAAGCTGGTTTGGTAGGGCTGAATTCTCTTAGCTTTTGCTTGTCTGTGAAGGTTTTAATTTCTCTCTCAAATCTGAATGAGATCCTTGCTGGGTAGAGTAATCTTTGTTGTAGGTTTTTCCCTTTCATCACTTCAAATATGTCCTGCCACTTGCTTCTGGCTTGCAGAGTTTCTGCTGAAAGATCAGCTGCTAATCTTATGGGGATTCCCTTGTATGTTATTTGTTGCTTTTCCCTTGCT